>NW_004524739.1:5875676-5895104 GCF_000260255.1 Octodon degus | reverse complement strand
AGAACACCAAATAAACTTTGCCAGGGATTGGTGTCAGCTAAAGTACTTGCAACAAGACTTTGTGGAAGTTGCTTTAGATTCTGATCAGTAAGTTAAGTGTATTCCTTGCACCCACCTGCCCCCAAATATTTGTGAAATTATTTCCATATTCCTCTACCCAAGTAGGGGCAGTTTGTGCCCAGTTTTGATTCAAGAAGACAGCAAAGGGTGGGGATTTTGATTAAGGATGAGTACCCTGGAGAGAAGTGGGGAGGAAGAAACTGCCCTCATCCCATCTCTAGGGCTTGTCCTCCCTTTGTCCTTGGAAGCCAGGCACACTGTCAGTTCCCTTCAAAAGGATACATAGAATTGCTAAGATCTTCAAGCTGTCAACAGAAAGAGGGAGGTTTCTGTTAGTCGGGACCGGATGGAACTCCCCATGCTCTGGGGGCTTCTGGTATGGATGGAGGGGCTCGCAGCTTTTGGATCCATGCAGCCCCTCCTTTTCAGCAGAGACCAAGAATGGCTTTGGGAAAATGTATCTCTCCCCTCCCCAGGTTCCCCCAGGACTCTAAGACCCCAGCTTTGTGACCCACATTGCTGAGCAGCTGGTCCAGGTTGCGGTCGGCCATGGTCTTTTTCTGTTCCTCTGGAAGCCTCTCAGTGACTCCGTCCTCCTCCTCCTCATCGTCCTCCTCCCTACACACATCCAGACTGAAGTGCAGTCGGGCCAGCTTCTCTTGCATCTCTCGCACGTGCTCCAGCTGCTCGAAGGAGCATTCCTTCCCTGGACAATGTCTGTCTGAGCCTTGGGAGTGGGCTGGGACCTGGCCGCAGCCGTACCCCAGAGACCAGAACAACCAGCCCCATCCAGCCCCCTCTCTTCCCAGCCCAAGACTCACCAAAGGCCTGGAGCTTGCCGGAGTGGAAGTCATTGAGCAGATTCAGCAGTCCCCCCTCCATCTCGTAGACATCAGTCACCTCGGTCAGGAAGGAGTGCTGCAGGGGTGTGCCTGCAGGGCCACCACTGCCACCCGCCAGCACTGGGCGGCATTTCTCCTTGCCAGCTCTAGATAGGATGGACATGACCGTGGACATAGGGTAGAAGGGCAGCTAGGCGCTAATTCATCTCCCCATCTACTCTGCAACATGTGTTGACGTGTGCTCTGGCTCTGCCCTGGGGACCAGTGGATAAAGGGAGGGGAGTGAGTGAGAGGTGTAGAGGGGTAAGAGATTAAAAGAAAAGAAAAGAAAAAAAGCTTTTCCTCTAATGATAGCTCAAACCATGCCTGCAAGGGCACTCCTGAGTATGGGGTCTTGATATGTAGGCCAGGGTGGTCTTGAGTTCACTATGTAGCCCAAGCCAGCCTTAAACGTGGTGGGGAGCCTCTGGCCTCAGCCTCCCACGTGCTGGGATTACAGGTGTGTGCTGCCATGCCTGGTGGGCTCCTGAGTTTCTGAGCACCCCACTAATTGTGCTGTGATTTTGGATGCGTCACTCATCTCCCTTGATCCTCAGTGAACTTGGGATAACTATTCCTTTTTATTACCACCACAGCTATCTCACACATCCCCATCTTCCTGTTTCTATTGTAAAACCGTTTGAATTTTCCATTTCCTCAGGATACACAGAAGTCCTTGACGGTGTGGCCTTCCTTCCTTTCCAGCTGTATTTCCGACTGATCTCATCCCCACACCAAACTTTAGCTACACTCCCTTGCAGCTGTCTCCCCTCAGGCCTTTAGGGAGGTGGCATACAAAGCCACAGGAGAACATCTAGAAAAAGAAAAAAAAAAAAGAAAAAACACATTGGGGCTAGGGAGATGGCTCAGTAGAATAAGCACTTGCCTGGCAAGCACAAGGACCTGAGTTCAATCCCCGGTTCCGCCAAAAAAAGAAAGAAAGAAAGAAAGGCTCAGTAGAATAAGCACTTGCCTGGCAAGCACAAGGACCTGAGTTCAATCCCCGGTTCCGCCAAAAAAAGAAAGAAAGAAAGAAAGAAAGAAAGAAAGAAAGAAAGAAAGAAAGAAAGAAAGAACACATTGTATTTGTTGGGAACATGCATAGATATATTATAAAGTTGGATACAAATGCTCAGTCATTTAAAAAAATTCCAGCAGAGAATTCAAATTGTAGGGGCTGGTGAGATGGCTCAGTGGTCTAAAGCACCTACTTAGAACAAACTTAGCAAAGCAAAGGGACCATGGTTCAATCCCCCAGCACCACATGCCAGCCAGGGCCACCTCCTGGTGTGCTAAGCTGGCCACACACACACACACACACACACACACACACATAAATAAAATTAAAAAAAAAACACAAAATTCAAATTGTATGCCCAGATATCCTCCAACTATCTCTTGTTCACTGACATGTCAAGGTTCCCAGCCACCTGTTATTCCTAGATCTTCCAGGCAAATTCTTTCTTTGGTTTTTATGCCAAGGAAGTCTCCCACCCTAGAACATTCTTGCCTCTTCAGGGCTCCCAGCAGCTTCCTCCTGCTTGGAGTTCCTGGCACTTTGCTCATTTTCTCCTCCAAGGTTCAGCCTCACACTGTTCAATCCCAGTGACACCCCCTCCCCCCTGGCATTCAGCAATACATGTAAGGGTAGGCACTGGTGCTGAGTCATCTCTGAATGGTCAGGGGCCAGTTGGGGCCAGTGCTGGGGAAGACGTCAATTATTGCTTAGCAACTGAAGGCCCTCTCATTGCTTTCTTCCGTGTGGTACACACCCCAGAGCCAGAGGCCCTCTCCATTTGCCAACTTCCCTTCTTTACGCACCTCTTGAACTTGGCCCGCTGCTTGGGGGATGGCAGATGAGGGAGTCCCAGGGCCAAGGAGCCACTGTGGCTTGTGGGTACTGGGACCCTTCGAAGTGTGCTTGGCGCCTGGGCTGGCTGGGCCAGGCAGGGTTTGGGACTCCTTTTCTTCTTTTTGTCATCCATTGGATGCTGGCTGAGCCTCAGGCCTGGGGAAGAACCAACACCACTAAGATAGTGAGGGGGAAAGTCATCCCTCCACCCAGCAACCCCTGAGAGCCACAGAGAAAGGCACACTTGCATTTCTCACAAATGTCAGGGCCTCTGTCCCCTCATCTGCACAGGGCCAGATGCCAGTGCCTGCTGCTAGGTGCATGGGTGTGCATATAAAGGCCCTTCCAAGGCCCACCCTCTGTCCCTTGCTGCCTGGAAGCACCTGGTCCTAGTGCTGCTGGCAGTCCTGGCCCTGTGGCCGAAAGGGTGGGGCCGGAGAGGAAGTGGAGAGGAGGCGGGTTGGATGTGAGCTGGCAGGGCCCCAGATAAGGATTAAGAGTGTCCTCACTAGATCTCATTTTGTTTAGCAGATACCTTGGTAAATGCTGACCAATCTGTGGGCAGGACAAACAACCAGATGAGAATGGGGGCTCTGGGAAGGTCTCAGTGTAAAGCATTCTTTCCCTCACATTGATAAGTTTTTGGAGGAGAAGCCAGGCTACTACGCAGGGCAGGGCTCCCCCTTCCCTCTGTATCCCTCTTCTACTTCACTCCAAACTACAAATGCCAGGGACTCCCGGAAGCTCCCTGGCACAGCTCCTAGCTGTTCACTCTTGCCAGTGAGAAAGTCCCTGGGGTGGGCGGTTAGGCAGCTGGCAGGCTGGGCCTCCAACAATGGCTGTACCGTGGCTGGCACTGCTTGGCTGGCTCCAGTGCAGCCCTGCTCCCAAGCCCCTGGTCTGCTGGGATCGTTCCCAGGGGTCTCACTCCAGATTGCTGCCACCAAGCCTGACCCCAGCTTAGGGATGGTGGAGGACAGGTACTAAGGTGGCTGGTGCTGTCTGGGTCAGGGCCATGGTGAAGGGGAGAGTGGGGTGCATCTTTGCATGTTCCTGCAGCAGTGTGTCCCAGCAAGGGGCTTGCTAGAATTGGAGCCAGAGCTCCAGCTCGCCGCCAAGAGCGGCTGAGGTAAGAGGGACCTGCTTCCCACGCTCCGTCCCGGGAGCTGCACACTGAAAGGATTTCCCAAACGGAGCAGAGTGTCACAGAGCATCATCTGGTCCCCTCCCGCCTGTACTTTGTCACGGGCAACTGACCTGGAGGGCTGGGGTCCCGGGTGATGCTGAAGCCTCGCTCAAGTTCCTGGCCCTCCGCGCAGTCCTCCTGGTACTCAGGCGGGTAGCAGCGAGGCTAGCGGGAGGTGATTTGCATTTAAAGAGAAAGTGGCCACTTTCGGCTGGAAGGTAGATGGAGGGGTGGCTCCGCTTGTTCTTCACTCAGCCCACCTCTCACTAAGGTGCCTGCTGGAGATGTAGTACTGATTCAGAAAAGTGTTTCCCTCCCCGGTTAGTTGGGGAGGGAGAGCACAGTCCTTACAAAATGGAGGTGGCTTTGTCAGGAGAAGGGGAGGTGGAAGGGAGGGCGAGGGGGGAAGGAGGAGGGGAGAGCGGGAGAGAGAGGCAAAAAGGGGGCATTCAAGTGTGTGAGAACGGGAAGAAGCAAGAGAAGACAACCATGTATCCAGGGCTTTTAAAATAAAAGTTTTTCCTGCCTAATTTTTATTAGTACATCTTTGCAGTTCACCATTACATTCATTATGGTGAGTTGGTACATGTACATAATACATAATTCATTTCACCCCCAGGCATTTTATATATATTTTAATCCCCATAACAACCCTGAAGCATCATTGTCATCGCTTCCATTTTACTGCAAGTCAAGTCATTCCAGGGCAGCACCACCGTGCCCAGCCATACACAGCTGTAGGTGGCAGGGTTCTCTATTCTGGCACTGAGGACGAGATAGGGCCCCTTCCCACCTCCCAGGTAGAAACAGGAGTGGGGAAAGCCAAGTCAGAGAGAGAACTCGCAATTGCCTGGCACCTGACTCCAGCGCGCAGGAGGGAAACCCGAGCACTGGGCAGGAGGCTCACCCAGGGCTGCATGGAAGGTCACATCTTCGAGGTAGCTATTTAAAGACTTGACAGCGGCTCCCAGCTCATGTCCCCAGAGCAGCATCTGATGCCACGGGAGAGGCTCACTCTTGGCCAGGCTGCCCAGCAGACACAGCCACGCAGCACCTCCTCCTCATACTGGGGTGAACACTTCCCAGCCCTGCCCTCTTGCTGAGGTGAGGGTGGCTTCTCTTCCCTAGGTATTTCCACCCTCCACAGTGCTTGGGAAGGGGAAATAATTCAGAACTTTTTTGAGGGAGGACAACAGAGAAGTCCCTGTCCTTTTCTACCAGAGCTGCTACAGTGGAGCCAAGGCTCCTGCGGAAAGTGGTGGAGGGGCTAGGAGAGCTGTGGGGTTTCCACCTTCAGTTGCTTTCCCTGGCATATTCTTTTTTTTTTATTTTAATGCTTTATTTATTTATTTATGTGTGTATGTGGCCAGCTCAGCCCACCCCCGGGGCGGGGCTGGCTGGTATGTGGTGCTGGGGGATTGAACCGTGGTCCCTGTGCTTTGCTAAGCTTGTTCTAAGTAGGTGCTTTAGAACAAGCTTAGCCATCTCACCACTGAGCCATCTCACCAGGTGAGCCCCCAAGTTTTATTCTCAGAGCTGCTTTGCATGCAAGTTCCAGGCGTTGGAGTGGCATCCCCTCACCCCTTCCAGAGGACCTTTGACTAGAACCAATGTGGCCAGCATGTTTATCAACCCTGGCTAGAAGGGGCAGCTCTGCTGGGACTATCCCCAAGTAGTGGGTGGACACATCGACTTGCATGGGTACAGTAAAAGTCACTTGTCTTGCCTCTGGCATTTGTTAGGCATCTACCATGTCCCACCTTTGTGTGTAACTGACGCCCGACGGAACAAGATGCTGGACTAGGCCATCCATAGTTTATCTCCCATATAAAGAAAATTTCAGCTTATTTCCCAATGAGTGAACTGGAGTAAGCAGCCAGCCAGTGTGGTCTTGTCAAGAGATACCTAAAACCCGACCAGCATGGCAGTACGTGCCTGTAATCCCAGCACTCAGGAGGCTGAGGCAGGAGGACTACCATGAATTTGAGGCCAGCCTGGGCTACAAAGTAAGCTCAAGGCCAGTGTAAACTACACAGGGAGACCCTGTCTCAAAAACAAAAAATCCCAACAAAACCCCAAAGGAACTTGAAAGTACTTGTTCATTTTTTGGGTGAGTCAGGGGGTCCTTCTTGCCCAACAGATCTGACCTGAAGATGTTTTGTTCTCCTAGATGAGGTCTTGCTATACAGTTCAGACTTGAACTCAAGTACTGGGATCACAGACATGTGCCAACACACCTGGCTGATTATTTTTGTCTTTTTGAGACAGGATGTTGCTATGCAGTTCAGCTGGCCTGGAGCTCACTTTGTAGCCCAGGCTGGTCTTGAACTCTTAACAATCTTTTTGCCTCAGCCTCCCAAGTGCAAGGATTACAGGCATGTGCTACCATGCCTGGCTGGGCTCATCATCCTTAACTTGGTGTACAAACTTCAGGTCTCCAACCTTGTTGCCACCCTATCTCTCCTGTATACCTGCATCCCACGTGAACTGTGCAATTACATGAAGTTGCTGAATTTTTGCCTGTCTTTTAGGCAAATAAGCCGCCTAGGTGTCCATTCTCTCCCTTGTCGAAGGCAGGGCCCTCCTCTGCTCTCATACCACCTTTTTTGTTGTTGTTGATTTGAGGTACTGGGGACTGAACCCAAAGCCTTCACACTGAGCTGTTAGTTTCCCTGTGTTGCCCGGGCTGAGCTAGCTTGGGATCCTCATGCCTCAGTTCCTACGGGCTGAGAATTACAGGCACACATCTTTACTTTTCTATACTGCTGGCCTTTTTCTACTCAAAGGCATATGCTGTTGGTCTGCCTGTGCTTGAAGGACCTTCCCCCTCTTCCTAGCCTGAGAGCCCCCTGAAGCCCACAGTAGTATCTATTACTTGAGCAGATCATCTTTCACGTTCTTCTGTAAGAGACATCTGCCCGTGCTGCGCTTGTGTGACTGCTGGAAGGCATAACAGCACTCTAGTAGATACAAGATGCAGGGCACAGCCATGCCACTTCACAGCAGATTCAGACAAGTCAGCAATGATGGAGGGAACCAAGTGGATCCAGACGCATCAAAAGGCCAGAGCTAGAACCCAAGACCATTACTCCAACATGCCCCTTCCTTAGAAAATCCTCTATGAACTGTGGTGGCCCATGCCTGTAATCCCAGCACACAGGAGGCTGAGGCAGGAGGATTGCCAGGACCATGTGTTTAAGATCAGCCTGACTACATGGTGAAATCTGGTCTTAGAAAAAAAAAAAAAAAAAAAAAAAGACGAGAGATTAGAACTGAAACATGTTAAGGCAACAGACTCTTTATTTAATATGGTTTAAAATACATCAATATCAAGTCCCTGGCTGTTGTGAATACCAAAAGGGAAGGGGAGCTGTCAGCACAACTTTTAAACAAGTTTGGGTGGCCAGGTGCGGCCATAAGGAAAGCAGTTACAGGAACAGAGGAACCCTCTCACCCAGGCAGATGCCCGGCTGTCCTGGGGCACCACCTCTGTGCTGTGCAGGGAAGGAGGGCTGGAGCAGCAGCTTGGCAGGCCTCAGCCTCTCCGTAGGTGCCATCAGGGTAGACCTGTTGGCCTCTTGGTCAACCCTCAGTAGGGCCACCAAGATGGAGATGGAGGAGGGATAAATAACTACAGAAATAACATTCTTACAGAAAGTGCCTGAGCTCAGCCCATGGTCCAAAAACCTCATGGAAAACAAATGGCAAATAAAAAGTGCTGCTGACACCTCTAGGAATCTGGTGTGCATGAAGCTCAGCTAGACAAGGTCCTGAACACGACTGTTAGCAGAGCTAGGGCTTTGGGCTCTGAGCCTCACTGTGGTCCTTGGAGGAAAAGCTAGCAATCTAAGAAACCAACACAGCTCTTGGTCCTAAAACTGAAGTCATGTGCACAGGACTCATCTGGGTGAGCAAGACTGGCTCTCACTCACAGATAGGCCACTCCCCCTAACCTCGCTAGGGTGGGCAGCACCCAAGCTGACTTTGGAAAGCAGAACAAGCAGAGCAGCTGTAGTGATTGGTGAGATTTGGTCAATGAATAGAAGAGAAAGTGATCCCCAGGAACAGATTGGCATGGGTATACAAAAATGGATGGAGCTGAGTGCCAACATTTTATCTGGTCTGGGGCTCACATTCCTGATATGGGGAGCCCAGCTGGGGCCACCTGCACACTGAAGCTTCCTGTCCTACCACCCTGGGACTCAACAGTTCCAAATCCCCCAGGGCTTTTTAAGAGGTAGCTGAAGTGAGGCAAGCAATTATGTGGGCCATTGTAGGCCTTTTCACTTCTCCAGGGGGGCAAGCGGATCTTTCTACGCCTCCACAGCCTAAGAAACCCTCTGTGCTATTTTTTTTTTTGGTGTGGATAATATGGGCTAATTTTTAATTAATTAGGTTTCATAGTACATTTTAGATATACATAATGATCACATTGGTCATAGGGAACTTGTACCTATATATTATTAAATAACTGTAAAACTTGATTTATTTTTCTTCCCTGTGGAATTGAGTTTTTGTTCTTCAGCCTGGCACAGGGCTGGGGGAGGCCTCACTGAGGCAGGAAGAAGGAACCATTCCAAGGGACGTCAAAGAGGGGAAGACAAAGATCTTGCAAAACATTTCTACATAGAAGAGTCTTAGCCAGGGATGGCAAAAGGGTCTCAACACTCAAACTGTTGCTGGGCATCTTAAGTAGCTCAGCAGAACCCTGCTTTCAAGACTCATTCTATTGCCCCAGAAAACTGCTCTGTCCAAAGAGTGACTAATACCCTTCCATGTGTGGAACAGGGGTTTTAGCACAGAGGTGCTACACACAGTACATAGTGATAATGTTCTAGGTCAGGTAGTGGGACAGAAAGGACTATCTGCAGCTTTTTTTAAAGTAGAATTCCTGGGCTCAGAGTATTGCAGAATTCTGTTTTGTCAAGATAATAGCTGAGGGCTTCCACAAAGGAAGATTTCCAAGGAGGACTCTTACTTCTTGGGCAAAGAGGTGAAGAAATGTGAATTGGGACGATCCTCAAGGACTGCACATTGGGGTGTGAGTTTAGGGTGCAGGAAACAGAAAAAGAACCATAAAGCCCAGGGTGCAATAGGACCTGGAGCCCAGCAATTGCTGCACGGAGATGGTAGCAATGGGAATCTATGGTGGCCTCCCAGGACTAAGGCTCACAGGCAAGCTCATGGCAAAGCCATTAGCAGCCCTTCTTTCTCTTAGTCTGATCTTCCCTTTCAAAAAGGAAACCTCAGCACCAACATGGCTAAAAAGCCAGGTGGGGTGGTGAGGGGGGAGCAACACTGGAGGCTAGGCATCCAGGACCATGACTCCAACATCCTTCTTCCTCAGAAAATCCTCGTATGAACTGTCACGTGCAAAACAAAATGCCTTCAGAAAGAATCCTTTGGATGATCTCTTGCCAATCACTTGTGCAGGCTAGAGAGGCACCTGTGAATGATAAGGCTACTGAGAAGCAACATTGGCCTGGTCCTGGAACTGCAGGAGGGCAGGGGACGCAGTGCCCCGGTGGCTCCCAACCAACACATCATCCCAGAGTGAAACATTCGCCAGGTCCCATGCCCTAGGCTCTGTGTGCCATGCAGAGGCTCTGCAGAGGAACAGCATTCCCAGGCTGAGAAGCAACGACCTCTGTGAGAGCCAGAAAAGCTGCTCAAGCCCTGCTCACCGCAGAGTGCAATCCAGAACTGGGTATATTACTTGTCATAAGCTCTGAAGGGCTGGGAGGGGTCTGAGCCTCAAATTGGGCAAGAAATGTTCAAGTCACTTGCCCTTCCAGCTCACTGTGATGGCAGCTACAGATGACACCTCCTCTGTAACTCTTCAGATTAGAGGAGCACTGACTTCATCCGTACACCCACCTTCAACGCAAGCCCTCTGCACTTAGAGATGTAAATGCACGAGGCCTTGCACATATGCACTATGTATGTAAAACTGACCCATAAAATCCAAAGTTGCAGAGTGCAGAGGCCTATCACGTCAGAACACCCTGACTTCAGCACTGGCTGTTTTGTGTGGGAGCCTTGTACAGGCCAGGCCTGGCTGGGGTGCTGCTCCCTTCCCAGCATGCCTCAAGCACCAGGCTCCCTAGGTGGTGGCAGAGGTGGGCTCCTGAGGCCCTGTTGTTTCTGTGCTTGTTCCTGGGCAGCCAGGAGCTTCCAGGGCCCTTGAGGAGCTGGGTGCTTGAGCCCCGGGCCCCTCACTGCTCTGCTCTTTGGCTGCAGTGGCAGCCTCTGGCCTCCGCTCAGGACCACTGTCAGTGAGGGGGCTATGGCCACCAGCACTCAGGCCCTGTACCCTTTTGTTCAAGTCATTGCGCTCTGTCTGTAGTGCCCGGCACAGCTTCTCCAGTCGTTGGATTTTCACCTGCAGACCCTCCAGCTCTTTGTCCCGCAGAGTTTTCTAGGGAGAGAAATGGGGCCTTCAGGGTTGTCCCAGCAATTCTTCACCTTACCACCACTTGGTGGGAGACACTTCAGTAAGACTGGGAGCAGCCTAGAGTTAAAACCTCTTAGGAAACAGCCCTGGTTTAAGGGGTTTGGGGGGTAGGAGTGCAGTACAGAGATAGGCATGGCCTGCAGGCCACCCAATGCATTCCTGTAGTCATTTAGCAGGTGATGGTGGCTAAGCATGAGGCTTTTGAGTCTATCTCATCTGTAAAACAGGATTACTAACATCAGCCACCAGTCTCAAGGTCCACCAAACCAGCACATCTAAAACATCCAGCAAGCCTGTAGTCACTCTACCAGTACCAGTTTCTTTATCTTATAGCACAAGTCATGAAATGACAAATTACTGGGTTGCTCTATATGCAAACCTCATGCATTGTCAGCAGCCCAGTTTTTCCTACTCCTTTAGACCTTTCTTCCATCTTCTCCCTGGGTTCCATGCAGGCTACCATGGGGTTTGTCCCCTCCTATGGCAGACTTCTGATATCAGAGATGCATGAACACTCTAGGTCACTTCATGCAAGCAATTATCACTGACTACCAGAAAGGAGAAAGGACCTGATACACAGCACTGGTGTCTCCCTGGCCCAGGGCCAGTCACCCTGTACCCACCTCCTCGGCCATCTCAAGTAAGGCCTTGTTGCTGCTTTCCCACCGGGACCGGTACATGGTGGTTTCTTTTTCTAGTTTCTTGATCTTCTTAGTCATCTGGGTTACACGGTAGGTGGAAAGAAATGGTCAGAGCTGAGCTGTCCATGCATCTGTATCTTCCATATCTGTGCAACTCTGCCCCTGGGAAGTCTCAAGTTAAATGGTTCCCGCCTGGGCTAGGAGTGGAGCTCAGGGGCACGGTGTGTCCTTTGCATGGACAAGGCCCTGACTTTGACTCTCAACACCAAAAAAAAAAAAAAAAAAAAAAAAAGAAAGAAAGAAGAAAAAGCCAACACTATCAACAATGACAAGAGACTACCCCTTATCTGGGGAAAAAGCTGCGATCCCTCTTACCAGCCCCTTTTTGATAGCAATCATACTTTCTGTGAACAACTTCCTGTGAGACACTGTGGGTTGGGGCCTTACAGCAGACCCCAGTTCACTTTTTTTTTTTTTTGGAACTGGGGATTGAACTCAGGTCCTTGCACTTGCCAGGCAAGCGTTTATTCTACTGAGACATCTCCCCAGCCCCCCTTTTTTTCTTTTTGAGACAGAGCCTCACTATGCAGTTCAGGCTAGCCCTGAGCTCACTTTGTAGCCTAGGCTGGTCTCAAACTTGAAATGATCCTCCTGCCTCAGCCTCCCGAGTGCTGGGATTACAGGTGTGTACCACCACACCCAGCTGTCCCACGTTCAATTCTGAATGAGATCTAGCTGCCATACCCAGCTTAGATCAATAGTACCTTTTCCATCTCCTGTTTGAATGTGGTGAATACCTCGCTGCTTTTGGAAAGTGTGTTCTGGAACTCTTCAAACTTCTCTGTGTATAGGGCGAGCTGTGGTAGACAGAAGTCGACAGGTGAGATTGGGCTTCTCTAGTCAATACTCTTGATCTTTCCTTGGCCTTCTGACACAATTCTATAGACACCACTTTCTGAAAACCTTTGGACTTTTTGACACAGGGTCTGGCTATCCATTCAGGCTGTCCTCATACTTAGCAATCCTCCTGCTTCAGCCTCCTGAGTACTGGGATCACAGACATGCACCATGCACCACCCATTTTTATTTAATTTATTTAGTTTTTGGACAGGGTCCTGCTATGCATCCAGGCTGGCCATTACTCACTATAGATCCCAAGCTGGCCTCAATCTTGTGGGGTTACAAGCATGCACCACACCTGGCCAGAAAAACATGTATTTTTTTTTTTTTTTTAAAGGGAAAGGCCTACAGGGTGTTCAGGGACTCGCTACTAGATTGGACTCATAGTTACTCTCCTGTTTACAGCCTCCCAAGTGCTGGGATTACAGGCACGTGCCACCATGTCCGGGGATGGAACCCCTGGCCCCTGTACCTGCTGGCAGGTGCTTTAATCTGCTGAGCTATTTGACTGGCCCTCTAGAAAAACATGTATTTGGTAGACTACAACCTTAAGTTTTATATCCCTTAGAATGAGGCCCAGGGAAGGAAATTTTGGAGGCTCAGGGTCAGTTCCACACCATCTTACCTGCTGTTTCAGGTGGGTCTCCTGCTGCTTCATCAGTTCACACATCCTCTGGGATTCCACTGCCTCTTTCAGGAGCTAATTTCAAGACATGACCCCAGAAACCCCGTGGGCTGTTAGGTCCTCTTTAACCACAAGCAGTGGACCCACTGAGGGTACCTGCTCTCAGACTGCTGCCTGGGCAAGCAGTGACTGGCCTGGCCAGACAGCAATCATTTTTTTTTTTTTAATGAGGGTCTACAGGGTCTCACTACACAGACTGGACTCGTAGTGATCTTCTTGCTTTCTCCCAAGTGCTGAGATTACAGGTGCTCACCACCACGCTCATTCTCAGACAGTAATCATTTTATCCACATGAATTCAACTTTAAGCTAAGCAAGAACCCAGCCCTCATTCCTGTACTCCCAACCCCAACCCAGGGGCCTGAGCCTCACAAAGTCCTTCTCCCGCTGGTGCCGCTCCTCTGCCTCCTTCAGCATCTCCTGGGCTTGTTGGAGCTTGGCATCCACCAACTGCTGCTGGAGGTCCTTGTGTTTGAAGACTTTATCAATGTGCTGTAGGAAAGAGGGTGGGAAGGGGCTGTTTGTCAGGGGCTCCTTTTCTTATGGAGCCCTCATGTGCAGGGAGGTTCCAACTGTGGGGACCAGAACACCTTACCCAGCCCCTGGGCTAGACTCCCATGTGCACCACAGGGTATGGGTCTTATGTCCGTGGAAGGTCAACTTTCTAACTTTGCATGTCTTTTTCTCCCAGAGAATCAGACCTGGACAAGCACCAGGATGTATGGGTGGAATTATTTCCCAGGATGCCAAGCAATCAACACATTGAAACATCTGGTCCAGAGATGAACCACCCAGGGTTTTGGGATTAGTACAGCATGCAGTACCGGGGATTGAACTTGGGTCCTTGTGCTTGCCAGTCAGGCACTTAGACCACTGAGCTATCTCCCCAGCAAGCTCATTGCTGTTTTCACAGTAATGAACTGCTGCCTTCTGCCATGCCACTCTGCCTTGGAGCCAACCGAGTATAGACTGAAATCTCCACTGTGAGCTAAATAAACCTTTCCCTCCTTAATTTTGGATGTCAGGTATTTTGTCCCAGCAATGAGAGAAAAGTAATTGAGACAGGGAATCTGATTTCTTCACACACACCACCCCCCCAACCAGGGATTGAACTCAGGCCCTTGCCAGGCAAGCGCTTATTCTACTGTACTGAACTATCTCCCTGGCCCCTGATTTCTCTTTTTGATGGAGAAGGAAAGGTTTCTTGAAGAAAGGTCCTGTTGCCTTTGTCTAAGGTTCAGAGGCTCAGAAGTAGCAGGTGGTAGCATCCAAACCCGAGGAGAACTGTAAGTAAGAAACTACAGGGCCTAGTATTAGATCCACAACCTGTTCCTCTTCCACAGATAGCATCAAGTCCTTTCTGCTTTCAGTGAAGGAGAAGGGGAGAGAAAAAGAAAAAGGGCAGGGGTGGGGAAGAGGGCCTTCAGATGTTTAGAATTAGTATCTCACTCTAATGGCCAGAAAGTTTTTATGTCTCTCTGCTAAGAGATAAGAACCAAACCAATTCTTCCCAAACCAAATACATCACAGGGAACTTTGTTCCCAAAAGATGAAAAAAAAAAAAGGTGGTCAGGGAATCCCTTTTAGGCCCTGCACACATCTGATCACCACACTGGCCTGTGAACTCAAGAGGCAGAGTCTTGTCTGTCTCACTTTGGCCCTAGGAAGGGACCTGGTTCACAGCAGGTTGTCTGTCAGTCCTGTGAGGTACCTGTATTCCTCCTAATAGTTCCAGAACATCCAGGTGACTAGCACAAGGGATTCAAAGATTCAAGTGCCTGGATTAGTGGCCAATGCTGGCTAAGGTGGCAACACTCTGTTCTTTCAAGTGTTAAGAACAGCCAGCAATCAGTGGACAGCTCTGAAGTCCACAGATTTAGCTCCTCCTCTCTAATTTTTCTATTTTATTTTTGTTTTTATGAGACAGGATTGTCCTATGTAATGCAGGCTGGTCTCGAACTCACAGCATTCCTCCTGCCTCAGACTCTCAAGTGCTGGGATGGTAGGCATGGGTCACTACATCCAGCTTCCTCTAATAAAAAAAAAACAAAGACAGGGTCCTGGGAGAGAGCTCAGTAGAATAAGCACTTGCCTGGCAAGCGCAAAGGCGTGAGTTCAATCCCTGGTTCCACCAAAAAAACAAAAAAAAAGAACAAAAACAAAAACAAAACTTTTTTTCTTTTTTTTGCGGTACTGGGGATCAAACATAGGACTTTGCGCTTGCCAGGCAGGCACTTATGCTGCTGACCTACATCCCCAGCCCTAAGAAATCTTTTGGGCCAGGGAGATGGCTCAGTAGAATAAGTGCTTCCCTGGCAAGCTCAAGGGCCTAAGTTCAATCCCAGGTTCTGAAGGAAAAAAAAAAAAAAAAATCTTCTTTTAATGGTACTGGCAATTGAGCCATGCTAGAGTGTCCTACCACTGGGTTATATCCCCAGTCCTCTAAAAAAATCTTTATTGAGGCAAGGCCTTGTTAAATTGCTCAGTCTGGGCTTGAACTTCAGTCCTTTTGTGTCAGTGTCCTGAGTGAGTACCTGGGACCATAGGTGTGCCTCACCATGACTAGCTTGTAATTCCAAGTTCTATAAAGGTCATAAACTAGCAGCCAAACTTCACCTGCAATACTGTGAAACTTTTTTTTTTTTAAAAACTATCTATAATACAGGTGAGTACAACAAAATTTCACTGCCTAATATTGTGTCTCATTTGGAGGTGATCCACCAAGACCATGCTGGATTGCAATGTAATACAGAGTATGTTTACATACCACCATTCTAAATTTGGACAACTCTAATTCCGACAGATACCTGGCTCAATTGTTGGGGACAAGGCTCTGCTGACTGTGTGGCTGTAGGTGAGTTTCTTCTCAGTTCCTCATTTATGACAGATGGTATTGGACTCTTCTCAAGGAAGAAGGGACAGGATGAAGCCTGCAGAGAGCTCTCTGGTGCCCAGCACCCACCCAGAGCCACACAGTCTGCTGCTCACAACCCCTGTCTGCAACAACCTTACCTCTTCACGCAGCTCATATTGCTCAATCAGCTTTTTGAGCCTCTCGGCCAACTCCATATTCTCTTGGCGCAGCTTGGAATTGCGCTCGTTATGTTGTTCCATCTGCAGCTGAATGTCATTCAGTGTCACCTGGAAGTGCGAGGTCACCTCTTTGCGCTTCTCCTCTTCCTCCCGGGCCCGCTGTACGCCTTCTTCCTGGGCAGAGAAGCCAGCCCCAGCGACATCATCCACTGTTCCCCAGCCAGCTGCACAAGGCTCCCCCAACTAGTCACAGGTGGTCTCTGCCAACAGCCTCCCTGCTCCCAAAGTGAGGAGCAGTCATGCAGTGGGATTCCTAATGCACCCCCTGTAAATCGGTGCATCCTGTGAGATTCTCTCTCTAGAAAAATGCATGTACATATGTTAAGTGCCATTCTGATGCATCTTAGATCTTTATTCATTCTTCCAGATCTCAGATTAAGTGTCCTATTCTGATGTGCTTTTGTCTTTCCTTTCTCCCTACCTACCAGGTTGTTAAAATTTAGTAATATCCAGGATTGTGCAAAATTAGGTAACGAGACATTGCTAAGAGTATGC
Organism: Octodon degus; assembly: GCF_000260255.1. Classification (NCBI taxonomy): domain Eukaryota; kingdom Metazoa; phylum Chordata; class Mammalia; order Rodentia; family Octodontidae; genus Octodon; species Octodon degus. Next base: position 5,878,858 of record NW_004524739.1, on the reverse strand, counting down.
CTTGAAAGGCAATCTTGAAAAATCTTTTAATAGTTAAAACTCGCATACTCATTAACCTAGTCCTTGACTTGGGATTTACTCTACATGAAAATATATACCAAGATTGTTTACAAGTCTACATGTAATAGTGAAAATTGGCAAACAACCCTAAAGTACAGTATCTTAATCTACCTAATAATGCTGTTACAAAGTGAGACAGCCCAAGCCAGGTGTGGTGGTGCATGCCTGTAATCCCAGCATTCCAGAGGCTGAGGCAGAAGGATGAAGGATTGTTGCAAGTTTGAGACCAGCTTGGGCTACAAAGTGAGCTCAAGGCCAGCTTAAACTGCATAGTGAGACCCTATCTCAGACAAAAGGAAAAATGAAAAGAGAGAAAGAAGGTAAAGCACCTGCAAGCAGGCACAGGGGCCAGGGGTTCGATCCCTGGGCCTCCAGTGCTGGCCCCAGCCCCAGGGTACATTGAGCTGGCAATTGAGACTAAGTGTGGTGGCACACTCCTGTAATCCCAGCCTCTTAGGAGGCTGTAAACAGATGGATCACTATGAGTCTGATCTAGAATAAGTGCCTGCCTGGCAAATGCAAGGTCCTGAGTTCAGTCCGTGGTACCACAATCCGTGGTACTGCAAAATAAATAAATAGGGGCCGGGGAGATGGTTCAGTGGAATAAGCGCTTCCTGGCAAGCGCAAGGGCCTGAGTTCAATCCCTGGTTCCGCAAAAAATAAATAAATAAAAATAAATACCTGCTTATAAAACTAATTTATATTATGTTTTTAAAGATAAACATGAGCTAAGGGGCTGGGGAGATGGCTCAGTGAAATAAGTGCTTGCCAGGCAAGCGCAAGGGCCTGAGTTCAATCCCCAGTTCCACAAAAAAAAAAAAAAAAAAGATAACATGAGCTAAAAATACGCAAAAGATTATGTATGTTCACAAACTCAAATATTGTATGAACCATGTAACTTTTAAGGATATAGTCATGAAAAACCATCTGGAAATCACGGCAATGACTAGGCTTTAACCACAGACTAAGAGAAGCACATCAGGCGAAGAAGCCAGGTACTTCTCTAGAACAAGAACTAGGTATCTGCTTACTAGGTACTACAGTTTGGATATTTATTTAATAATACTGGGGACTGAACCCAGGGCCTTCACAATGAAATGTTCCCCAGAACGTTTTATTCATTATTTTGAGACAGACTTTCACTAAGCTGTTAAACTGTCCAGACTGGGCTTGAACTTGTGATCCTTCTGCCTCAACCTCCCAGAGTACTGATTGCAGGTGTGCACCACTACTTCTGGCTTATAGTTTGGATCTTAAGTGTACCATAAAAATTTATATAATAAAGATTTGGCACCTAGCACAGCATTCTTGGGAGGTGGTTGGACACTCAAGAGATGGGACTTAGATGTTTTTATGGTAATTAAAGGTGTGTCCTTAAAGGGAAACATGGTACGCAGTTCTCTTTCTATCCCTTTCAAATGCCAGCCATGAGATGGTTTTGCTCTGGTACATGCTCCCACCATATCGCTTGGCTGTCCCCATCTAGAGGCCTAAAAAATATGGGTATATCCTGGTATGAATTGGAACCTCTACAATTGCGAGCTAAATTTAATTGTTACACAATGGAAAATGAACACCAGGGCCCACTACCCAAGTGAGGCTACTATATTTACGGTGCCTTCAGCACCTTAGCCTTTAACTTGTAGTTAATACAAGAACAAATCAAATGGGTACAGCAGTCTTCTCCAAGTCAGTACGTTACTGGGGAATCTATTTCTATACCGAAAAGACCAGTGATGTCTAAGGAAACCAGAGCTGCTCCTGACCCTGGGCCTACCTTGAGGGAGCGGTTGTGCCGCTGCAGCTCACGGCACAGGCTCTCAAGCTTGCTGCGGGCCAGGATGGCCTTGCTGTGCTCTCCACGCAGGTGGTCCTTCTCCTGTACCAGCTGGCTCTGCTTCTTCTGCAGGAGCTTCATCTGTTTCTGAGAAGTCCGGTGTTCCTCCAGCTGGGGACAGGGAGGGCAGTGAGTGCTCGGAGGGCCCTGCATGGTGATCCTATGTGGCTCTAGGGACTTTGGAGCTGGGATGAGCACTGGCCTTTCCCAGCTGAAACAGCTTAGGCCTGATGCACTCTCACAAGCTGACAGTGCTAATGTGTTATGCAGCCCTCCCAAAAACTTTGTGCTGGGGCCGGGGAGATGGCTCAGTAGAATAAGCGCTTGCCTGGCATGGGCAAGACCTGAGTTCAGTCCCCGGTTCTGCCAAAAAAAAAAAAAAACTCTTTGTGCTAACCCGAGAACGCAGGGCAGAAATACAGGTATGGACACTCACTAGGACAAGGATAGTAACACAGCCAGCAGATTCCACTTTCTACCCCAGCCCTGACCAAAGGGACAGGGCTTTCTAGCCATGTCAGACCATGGTATGACTCCATCTTGCAGGATACTCACAACCCCAGGATAAGCCACTCAGGGCTATTCACACCTGGTCTGGCCTTACATTCCTAGCAGATGTCAGCTATGGCTCACCATTACTTTCTCCATTATGATTCTTACTTTCATTATTGGTTTTGGTTTTTTTTAATTTATTTAGTTCAGGGTCTACAGGGTCTCACTATACAGATCAGACTTGTAGTGATCCTCCAGTTTTCAGCCTCCCAAGAGCTGGGATTACAGGCACACGCATATCACCATGCCCAGTTTCAAATTTTTGAGACAGGGTCTGGCTCTGCAGTCCAGGCTGGCCCTGAACTAGGTAACCCAGTGAGTTATATAGTGACTATGGCCTTGAACTCCTGGTGATCCTTCTGTCTCAGCCACCTGAGTTCTAGGATTATAGAAGGATGCCACCATGCCTAGCTTATTGTTTGCTATTTTTGTGAGACAGGGTCTTGCTGTCTTGGCTAGTATGGCTAGTTTAATACTGATGGAAAATCCTGACTCCATCCTGCTCTTAGTCCTTAACTTCTTCCACAAACCCACTCCTTTTCTCCAGCATGGTCCCCTCCTATGATCTTATCTATTCTTTTTTATTTATTTATTTATTTTTATTTATTACATTTATTTATTGTGTGTGTGTGTGTGTGTGGCCAGTTCAGCCCACCAGGGGGCGGGGCTGGCTGGCATGTGGTGCTGGGGGATCGAACCGCGGTCCCTGTGCTTTGCCAAGCTTGTTTCAAGT
>NW_004524739.1:5873363-5874593 GCF_000260255.1 Octodon degus | reverse complement strand
CTCATCCTTACCATTATCTGTGGTCTTCAGAAAGTATCTTACTCCACTGGACTTCCAGTCTCTTGATCTAACTTAACTTATTGGTTTTCCTTTATTTATACTTAACTTCTTATACCCTTCTGTTCCCTTAGCCCCTCTCTCAACGCTGGTAAAGAACCTTCCTGCTTACGCTGTACCAGCACTGACACAATCAGTGAATCATGAATAGTTTTGCTTGAAAAACTAAATACATGACCAACTTTAGGCAGATCCCTATTGTCCAGCCAGTCTGTATTTCTCATGCTACTCACACTCCTCTTCCAGACAACCGTTTGTACTCTCCTTTAATTTTCCCCCAAGCCAGCCACAGCCATCTTTCTGATTTCCCTGGGAATATAAAAGATAATAGAGCAGCTTCCCATCCACTGAGCACCTGCGTCTGTCTTCTCTAGTCATGGACCTGGCACCAGTAACAAGCCCTATGCATTGGGCCTCCCGCTCTCTTCCATTGCCAACTACCTTCCTCTACACAGAATATCATCCCAACAACTCACTTCCTCTTCTCCTGCATCAGCAATCCTTTTCTGGCCAGATCACTCTAAATGGAGGTTACCTTCTTTTTATCTTTCTTTTTTTAGTTCTTAAAGTGATCCCAATAAGCAGTTATGACCTCTCCCAATTTAGATAAGGTCCTTATAGAATTCAGCTAAAAAATTTAGTTCAGATGAAATATTTTAAAAATGAATAGGTAATGACCATCAATGGATAAATCTTCACCCAAATACTAATAGGAAGCCTCATAAAAGATGAACCTGGCTCACCTACTCCCACCTCTCATCAACCCACTCAACATTTATATAGGGGCCAGGGAGATGGCTCAGTGGAATAAGCACTTCCCTGGCAAATGCAAGGGCCTGAGTTCAATCCCTGGTTCTGCCAAAAACAAAAACAAAAACATTTATATAGCACCCAAAGTTGGTTAGACCACACTTGGCATTTCTTCTGATGCAACAAGAAGTATAAAGTAATACCTAAAAAGCATTCTTGTCACAAAAGTTGAATCTGAGCCAAACATGACCATACATGTCTATAATCTGAGAAATCTGGGAATCTGAGGCAGGAGGACTGCAAGTTCAAACTCAGCCTGAACAACTTAGCAAAACTCTGTCTCAAAATAAGTATTTATTCAGCTCAGTTCAAAAGCTCTTCAGGGGGCTGGAGAGATGGCTCAGTGGTCTAAAGCACCTACTT
>NW_004524739.1:5855174-5873187 GCF_000260255.1 Octodon degus | reverse complement strand
ATGTACCTCAGCAGTAGAGCACTTAGCAAACAAATAAATAAATAAATAAATTAAAAAAAAAAAAAGCTCTTCAGGGTCCAGGGAGATGGCTCAGTAGAATAAGCGCTTGCCTGGCAAGCACAGGGTCCTGAGTGAATCAAGCTCTAGAGCTAAAATTCCACTTTACTTATAGGAACTAAGGAAGTAAATGAATAATCAACAAAGTTAGAGGTGGGACATCATACAGAACAATGTGGTTTGCATGAAGTCAAGGTCATGAGGGAAAAGAAGGTCATGAAATGAAGAAATGCTCTGAAGTAAAATGAAAATGAATACTGTTAATTTCAAATGTGACAACAGCACCACACCTCTATACTTCAGGAAGATGCACAGAGAAGCATGTAAGACCAAGATCACACAGTATTTGGGACTCAGGCCAGGAGCTATAGCTCTATCACCTGGGAGTCATTCTTTGAAAAACTTCTTCCACGGACAGTTAAGTTTGCCCTCTTAATGTCAGTCCTGAAATAGATGACTAAAAAATGACTCCCCATCCAACAGATGGGGGAAAGGTTCAAAGAAAGGCTGCTGAGGAAGGGAATGACGCACGGAAAGCACTAAGATGTGTTGTGTAGATGTACCAATTACCTACAATCAAGTGTACTGCAAATGTGAACTAAAAAACAAGACAAAAAAAAACAAAGAGGGGCTGGGGAGATGGCTCAGTGGAATAAGTGCTTCCCTGACAAGCCCAAGGGCCTGAATTCAATCCCCAGTTCCAAAAAAACCCCCCAAAAACAAAAAACAACAAAGAAATGAAAATATGGGAGGGGGATCTAGAGACAGGGAAGGGAGGGAAAGCGCAGTAAAAACAACTGATATGTTAAGTACATGAACCTACTCCCTAAAGTGAATGCAAACATTATATACTACACATGTACACACAATAATGCAATAAAATTTTTAAAAGGTCGAACAGGAATTAGGCCAGCCACCTCCCTCTGCATCCCCACCCCCATATCAAGTGGCCTGATGACTTTCCAAAGGCAGGGAGGGCAGCAGCAGAAGGGGCAAACTGACCAGTTCAGCATACTTCTTGCACAGTGCTGCCAGTTTCTCCTCTGGGGTACTCAGCGTGTTCAGTGTCTGCATCAGCAATGTGATTTCCTTCCCTGTAAAGCACAGGGAACAAAGGCATGCATTCTTTCCTTAGATGGAGGGTCTATCTTATAAGCACTGAGGCAGCCTGCTGTTTTTTTTTTTGTTTTTTTTTTTTTTGAGACAGGGTAGCTCAGGCTGGCCTTGAACTTGTGACCATCTTTCTGCCTCAACCTTTTGAGTGCCGAGATTATAGTACAGGTGGGTACCATCATGCCTAGCTGGCCCTCTCTTATCATACTTTATATTTTCCTTGTTGATCTGGCTGCCTTCCCTGCTAGGCTAGTTGTTTTATGACGGCTGGGACCAACTCAAACCAGTTCTGTTTTAATGTTCCCAAAGCACATGCTATTTCATTAAATGTTTACCAAATGAGTGATGAAATCCTTGTGTAATGTCCTTGGTGGGTACCACTGGTAGGAGGAAAAATTGCCTGCTTTACTAGGCAATTTTTAAATTAGAACCAGTAGGGGTGGGGACATAGCTTAGCAGCACAGTGCAAGGTCCTGAGATCTAGTCCTAGTAGCACCTCCCCCCAAGCAAATAAATTAAAACCAGTAAGGGGTAGGGGACAACCTTTTAATTTATTTACTGTCACCTCACTTAGGTTCTTTTTTTTTTTTGGCGGAACCGGAGATTGAACTCAGACCCTTGCGCTTGTCAGGGAAGCGCTTATTCTACTGAGCCATCTCCCCAGCCCTTCATCTACGTTCTAAAGATAGACAAATAAATAGATATAGATATATTTTGCCTGTCACTTTTTCTTTTAAGGATCCTTCCATCCGCTTACCCCAAGGATGTCTATGTCTATTTTTGCTGTTACCATTTTACTTGTCAACTATTCAACAAGTCAGTTGAGAACATGGAACTACCCAGGTGACAGTCAACCTTCTAGGTAAAGCAGGTCCTCTCTTTATCCTTATGAAGTCTCCACCACAGCCTGGCTTATGTAGGTGTTTGAGTTTCAATTATGGTTTAGTTCAATTCTCTTAGTGTAGACAACTGAGAACTAAGACCCAGGTTGGACAAGGACATGTTCAACAGCACACAATAGGTTAGAAGTGGTGCTCAGTGGCCCAGGGTTTACCTAGATTTCCTGCTCTCCATTTTCTCAGAGGGGAGGTTGGATTTCAGCCCCCATGGGCTCAAAAAGTCAGCACACCTGACACAGTACACTCCAGTGCTGTGATCCTGCATTTCTGGCTTTGATGAAACTAGGGAGATCTGCTGTACTTCAAGTAGTTTCGTCTGAATCCTGGCAGAACAGTCTAGCCCATGAAATGACAGGTCCCAACTCCCTCCCTTCACCAGCCATATAAGTAACTTCCCCCTCTCACCCAGACCCTTGGCTTTCTTCTTCTCCTGTGGCCTTCGGTGGTCACGATCTCCGACCTCATCACTCGCCCGGATCTCTTCTGTGCCTGGCTCCCCCTTGGAAGTCACCTTCTCACCATTAACTACTGGAGTTCCTGGCTCAGGCTCCCCATTCCTTGCAGCATAGGTCCGGGACTTCTCTGCATCTTCAGGTTCAGTGGGCTCGCCCTGTGCTCCATCCTCACCTGAGCCACCCTGGTTGTTGTCCACACAGTACGTACTTAGTATGTCTTCCAACTGGCGGCTCAGCTCCTCAGAGACATCACGGAGGGCTCCAGACGGAGATGTTTTGGCTTGAGCTCCTACAGCAAGAAATGATGAGAAATAGAGTACAATTAGAAATAAAATAATTATACCACCGGTTGAGATGTTTGCAGGCCAGCCAAACTCACCAGTCTGGGTTAATTAACTTATTTAGGCCTCTGTTTACTTATAAAATGACACAACAGCTTCTTACTATTGCCCAAACATGTTTGGTAGGGGTATAAATAAATCAAATATGTAAATCCTATTAGCTTTAGTTATATAGGGCTGGCATGCAGCAGCTCAACTTCTAGTCTGTATCTTTCTCCACAAAAGCTATTTTTTGCTGTTCAAATAGAACAGTATTGCCTCTACTATGAAGGGCCACTGCCTACCGTAACTCAGATGTTTCTGATGGGACAGGGCTTTTTTGTGGGGAGTCTCCTTTGACTGTGTCATCTGACTTGATCCTGTCAGGGCCTGCTCCAAGTAGCTTCTAGGGCTGAGTGGGAAGCCCTGCCACTTCCCCTTGCTGGGCACTATCTGCTCTCATTCATTTCCTTTTTCCTGGGTAAACAGTGGCCTCGGCCTCTTGCTCCAGAAGTGAAGCCAGCACCACAAACTCCTCCCCCTGCCCGCTGGAAAAGCAGAGCTGGCACACACCCTCCGTCTTCCCAGGAGCCTGGCTGGTGGAACCTTCAGCTTCTGTAGCAGGAGGCAACTGGCTGGGCCTCCCATGGAGTCCCTCTGGTCCTGTTTCCGGCAGCCCCGGGGTATTTTTGGGGTGGGATTGTTTGGCAGCCCCATTCTTTTTGTCTTGGTTCTTCATTGTGATATGCAGTGCTAGGTTTGGAGTAGATCCTTAAGAACGTGTACAGTTGCTATTTTCCAGACTTCAAATTTCTTCACAGCCTGGATCCGAAATCCCAACACCAGGAACACAAAGCTTCTTAAAACAAACGGGCTGGCCTTCACTCAGTCTCTGGGTGATCAGGGGGACCCTGGCGCGCCTTAGCAGGCTTTCGGGGCACTGCTCCTGGAGAGAGTAGAAAAAGGCCTCTTTTCTTCCAGAGCCACTTCTCGGCACTACACGGCCCCTCACGGCAGGCGCAGCGCGGGATTGGCTCCCGGCGGCTGACTGACGTGGAGGGACGCTCGAGTCCCGACCCTTCCCCGCCCCCCCGCCCCACGTGGGCCCATGCGCGCGCGCAGCCACCCACACCCCGCGCGCCTTCTAGCCTCTTGGCACGCCCGCGCATGCGCAATGCTCCGGCCCCGCCACGGCCCACTCGCTGAACCGGCATGATGCCCCTCCTTTGACAGATGTGTCCTAGTCCACACACTCAGAGCGTCTCGTCTCACCCGCGCGCTTCTCGCATCCCAACGCCGTCCTCCGACGGCGTCCACCTTCTGGCTTTGTACCGGAAACCCCTGGAACCGCTGCCGGCTGGGCCGCTTGCTCCCGCTGCCGCCAATCAGCGGCCGGGGCTGGCGCGGAGCTTGCTGGGAAAGATGGCGCGAAGGTGGCTTTTGAAGCGGGGGAGGGAAAGGACTACTATCCCTACATGCATCGGGGCCGTCCACAACTCCCAAGATGCAATAGAAAAGGTTTCCTCCTAGGAACGAGATATCCTGCAACTCCAGAAGAACTAGTACTTCTGCAGGGATACTTGCGTCAGTTTCACGAGTATAGAGAAGCTAGGATTCGACCCTCAAACCCTTGTGCCTGTCTTTTCCTGTGCAACTCGGTCAACCCTTCCTTGCTATGAACATCTAGGAACTCTGAGGACTGAAGGAAGAATGGAGTCTTGGGCTGCGAATCAGGAGAGCTGTATAGTATTCCAATTGAGTACTGTAGTCCTAACTGAATCACTAATTTGTTGTGTGATGGAGCATTCATTTTTTTCCACTTCCTTATTCCACTGGAGATTTCATAATAGTTACTTGCACACTTGCTGTGTGCTTTCTTGGTATCTGCCTGTCGCCTTAACCACTGGGCTTTAGGGAAGAGAGCATTAAGGGAAAGACTTGATAACTTGTCCAAAGTCGCATCAACGCTGAGTGGTTAAACCAGGTTGTCAAATCGGGACATGTCACACTAGCACATATCGTACTTGCTAACCTGCCTTTTACCCAGAAAAAATAGCAGCCATGGTAGTCATTCTTTGAGGCACAGGTCCAGCTAACTTGTGAAAATGCATTTTTTTTTCCTGCTATACCGGAGATTGAACTCAGGACCTTGTGCTTGCCAGGCAAGCACTTACTCTACTGAGCTATCTCCCTGGCCATATATTATTGTTGTTATTTTGCCTTCTCAATCACCAGTTGGCAGTCCGTTCCTCAGGGTTTCTTGGAGGGGAAGCTTGCCCTCAGGCGGATTCTTAAGCCATTATTTGGCCCACTCTATACAAACACCCAGTTGCATATGGGCTAAAGTTGAAAAAAGGAACAAATGTATCTACAATTCTTCATTCTTGTTGCATATAGATAATACTAGAATAAACCTCAACGATATTGCACCTAGGTTTTGAACTTAAAAGTTTTGGCTTTTCTCTTCCCAGGCAATCTTTCCCATTACCTTTGCTTTCCACCCTACCAATAAACTTTCACCATTTCCAAAGTATCTCAGGTTTATGTGGATGTTGTTTTTCCTTCCAAAATGCTTTTGAGGCAGAAGTAAAAAATTTCAATATGGTTAGATTTCTAAATTTCTGTGTAAAAATGCATAATTGTTTATTCCTATTTTTATTTTTTTTAATTTTTTTCTTCATTCTCTAGGGACTTAAAGTTTAACATATCAATACTTGATGGAAAATACCTGTTCCATGTTATGTCTAAGGTGTTTGATATTCAGACAGTGAGGTATTATTACCCTACAACTGCCTATGTTGTAGGGTAATAATAATAAGCTTCTCTTCTGGAGGGTTCACAACCTAAGTTTACAGACCAAAAATTAGAGAAAAAGAAGGGCTGTAAGGACAGCCAACATTTTGGCCCTAGCGTTTCAAGGTCAGTGAAGACTCAGGACATAGGAGACCTTAACATCCTGTAACTCAGTTGTGTCCCAAATTTTCTGATCAAGGAGATTATGCGGCCACAGAGGAAAATGATGGATGATGTAGAGTGTGCCTAAGGAGAGTGACATGGAGAGAAAACATTCTCTCAGTCTTTCACAGAGAGCAAATTGGTCAAGCAATGGCCTTGACTCATCCATATGGCTGACACTGACAGAGGATCTACAAACTGCAGCACAGGGTTTCAGGATAAATCCTGAGGGCATTTGAGTGACCTTATCAGATACAAAAGTTACATTTCTTGTTATATAGGTCTTGCTTTATCTTGGTTTTAACCATCCAGAAGAAAAGTATAAACACAAGGCATAAAAAGGAAAGCCATATTAATATGCTGAGCTGTAAAAGACTGAAGTCAACAACTTCTGACATTGCCAGTCCTATGGAAAACCCACTACTATTATGGACTACTGCACTATATTGGAATATTTTGCTGAACTCACACACCTACAATATTTAAATGACAATGGAATACCCTTCTCTGACACAACTAAACAAAAAAAGGAGAATGACCATTTTGTATCTGAATACTCAAAATAGGATAGATATACAGCTACTTTCTCTTAATTCAATGAATAGAAAGATTTGTTTTAATAGTGTTTGTGGACAGGATATCATGTCTGCATCTTGTACAATGAATAACCACTAAGACAATATGCAATGTATTAATTATTGAAACTGTCCTACGAAACGGGTTTGAAACGGTCTCATTGCTATTTGTTTCTCAATAAAATTATTTTTTATTTTTTATTTATTTATTTATTTATTTATTTATTTTTTTGGCGGAACCGGGGATTGAACTCAGGCCCTTGCTCTTGCCAGGGAAGTGCTTATTTCACTGAGCCATCTCCCCGGCCCCAATAAAATTATTTAAAAAAAAAATAAAAAATTTCAAAGCTCACTTCAGAGTGTAATGGGAGTTCAGCATCAGCCTGGGTTGTGTGATGGTCTATGTCGTGCCAGTCCGGGCTCCCTAGGCACAGCTGCCAGTTTCCTAGCTCTGGCTCATATCTAGTTACCTACTTACTCTATCAAGAGCCTTGCCAGTGTCTGCAACCTGGGCTAGCTTCTTAGATCTGGAAAGTATAGCATTAGCAATAAGATGCTAAAATTAGGGCTGGAGAGATGGCTCAGTGGTCTAAAGCACCTACTTGAAACAAGCTTGGCAAAGCACAAGGACCGCGGTTCAATCCTCCAGCACCACATGCCAGCCAGCCCCGCCCCCTGGTTACCGCCCCCTGGTGGGCTGAGCTGGCCACACACACACACAATAAATAAATGTAATAAATACAAAAAAAAAAAAAAGATGCTAAAATTACTATTTGCTTACAAGTCAGTGATCTTCGCAAGAATCCTTGGCTAACTCTAAGTCTCTGTCTAGTCTTAGAGACTTAGCATCACATGAGGTGGGGAGGAAAAAATTGTTGTGTTAATTGGAACATGTTTAGAGCTAAAATGTTATGTTTTCCCTAAAGACTCAGTTAAAGAGACTTCATTGCAGTGTTTTGTCCAGTCCTTAAGAGGCACCAAGATGAATTCTTACCAGATAACCTTGAGAAGCAATCTGGTATAAAAAGAGGATGCAGGGACCAATGGGATAACTCAGTGGACTGAAGTGCTTGCTTAGGCAAGCACAGGTACCACGGTTTGATCATGGGCACCCTTGATGAGCCAGCCTTGCCCGCAGGACAGGCTGAGTCAGCCATCAAGTCAGGGCATGTTGGTGCGCACCTGTAATCCAAGCCCTAGGGAGGCTGAAAACAGGAGGATCACTATGAGTCCAAGCTGTGTAGTGAGACCCTGTAACAACCAAATACATTAAAAAAAAAAAAAAAGATGCGATTGAGGCTCATAAAGACTTGTGGGGGCTGGTGAGATGGCTCAGTGATCTACAGCACCTACTTGGAACAAGCTTGGCAAAGCGCAGGGACCGCGGTTCGATCCCCAGCACCACATGCCAGCCAGCCCCGCCCCCAGGTGGGCTGAGCTGGCCAGAAACACACACACACACACACACACACACACACACACACACAAATAAATAAATGTTAAAAAAAAAGACTTGGAATCTAGTTCTCTTCAAATCAGGGCTATGATTACATCCAGAAAGACATATTGAAAGGCTCTTGAAAAGGCAATATATAAATTAGACCTTAAGGGGCTGGGGAGATTGCTCAGTGGAATAAGTGCTTCTCCGGTGAGCACAAGGGCCTGAGTTCAATCCCCAGTTCCACCAAAATAAATAAATTAATTAAAAAAAATAAATTAGACCTTGATGGCTTTCCATAGGAAGGGGGCATTCTTTTTTTTTGTGTGTGTGGAATCAGGGATTGAACTCAAGCCCTTGTGCTTGCCAGGCAAGCACTTAATCTACTGAGCTATCACCTTGGCCCCTAAAGGCATTCTAAAGAAATCTATTAAGCAAAAGGTATGCATGGAGTGGAAGGTGTGGCAGGAAGGGTCAACAGTGATCCATAAACTTGACAGAAACATGGGCACTCTGAGATGCTAAGCAGGAGGAGCAAAAGTTGCAGCTCAGCTTGGGGAAATTTAGCAATTTAGCAAAAGGGTGTCCCAAGGGGAGGCAGGAGGGCTGGTATGTAGCTCTGTATAAAGATCGAAGATCCTGAATTCCAATCCTAATTAATTTGTTTTGCAATAAAATAATATATTGAGGGCCAGTGGGATAACTCAGCGGACTAAGTGCCTGCTTTGGCAAGTGCAGGGACCAGGGTTCGATCCCCAGTCCTGCATGTCGCGCTGGCCCTGCCCCCAGGTGTGCTGAGCCAGCGACTGAGTCTGGGCATGGTGATGCATGCCTGTAATCCCAGTGCTAGGAAGGCTGAAAAACAGGAGGATCACTATGAGTCTGAGCTGCATAGTGAGACCCTGTACCAAATACATAAATGGAAAAAAAAAAAAGATACAGGTCTAGGTGTAGCTTCCTGAGTGCTGGGATGACAGGTGTGTGTCACCATATCTGCCCCCCCCCTTTTTTTTTGAGATTGGGTCTCATTATGTAGTTTAGGGTGTAAATGCCTGTCTGGCAAGCGCAAGGTCCCAAATTCAATCCCTGGTACAAACAGAAGGAAAAAAAAGTGACAAAACTTCAACAGACCATATTTGGATTGAACCACAGCAACCTGAGCCTGATTGCTTTGTTGAAGCAGCCACTTAAAGAACTGAACTAAGGGGCAGGCCCCCAACAGACCATATTTGGTAACTAAAAGTTTCCTGTGGAGTCTACCAGTGTTTGTATTTTATTTTTTTACAGTACCGGGGATTGAACTCCAGACCTTGCACTTGCCAGGCAAGTGCTTATCCTACTGAACTATCTCACCAGCCTCTAAGTTTTTTGGTTGTTTCACTGCAATCTCTGCTGTACCCTGAAGGGAGAAGGTGGGCGAGATGGTGCACATCTGTAATCCCAGCACTCAGGAGGCTGAGGAAGGATTGTACAAATTCGAGGCCAGCCTGGGCTATAAAGTGAGCTCTAGGCCAGCCTGAACGCTGCATACTGAGACTCTGTCTCAAAAAAAAAAAAAAAAAAAAAAAGAAAAAAGAAAAAAGAAAAAACCTAATAAAAGATTAAAAAAATAAACTGAAGGGAGGAGTTCAACTCAAAGAGCTGTGCGGTAGAGCTGAATTGGGACTGTTCAAAATACTTTGGAGAGATACTCTGGTCTCTCTTCAGATCACATAAATCTTTCGCCTTTTACAAAATACTCTGGAGAGGGACTGTCGAGATAGCTTAGCAGTCTAAAGTGCAGTTAGATACTCTTAGTGCAAACTAAACTTTCATGACAAAACACAGATCAGTATGTAGTTGCTGTGGGTGTGGCTGGAAGGAGGGAGCCCTCAAGAGGGCAGAGAGAAACTTACTGAAGTGATAGAGATATACGGTGTATGTAATGCATTCATAGATGCAAATGTCTTGTCAAATTGTATCTTTTTTTTTTTTTTTTTTTTGAGACAGGATCTCACTGGAGTTTAGGCTAGCCTTGAACTCATAGCAATTCTCCTGTCTCAGCCTCCTGAATGCTGGGACTACAGCCTGGCCTGAGGGTTTTTTTTTTTTTCCCCCCCTTGGTACCAGGGATTGAACTCAGGACCTGCGCTTGCCAGGCAAGTGCTTATTCTACTGAGCTATTTGAGCTATCTGCCCAGCCCCTGGCCTGAGTTTTAATAAAGCCAATTAAAAAAACCCTTTACAACACTAATAAGTTGGGTGTCCTTTTTTTTTTTTTTTTTTAACATTTATTTAGTGTGTGTGTGTGTGTGGCCAGCTCAGCCCACCAGGGGGCGGGCCTACTGGCATGTGGTGCTGGGGGATTGAACTGCGGTCCCTGTGCTTTCCCAAGCTTGTTCCAAGTAGGTGCTTTAGACCACTGAGCCATCTCGCCAGCCCCCCCCTTTTTTTTTTTTAAACATTTATTTATTTAAAGTTGGTGTCTTTTCATTTTGCATTATTGGGAATTGAGCCCAGAGCCTTTGCACTGATCTACATCTCTAGTCCTTCTTTTAAGAAACTTCTAGCCCTAGGACTGGCCAAATAGCTCAGCAAATTAGAGTTCCTGCAAGTAGGCACAGGGGCTGAGGGTTTGATCCTCAGGCCTGCCTTGCAGGCCCTGCCCCTAGGGCGCTGAGATGGCAATTAAGACTGGGCGTGGTGACGCATGCCTGTAATCCCAGCTCTTGGGAGGCTGTAAACAGGAAGATCACTATGAGTCTGGTCTAGTAGTGAGACCCTGAATACCCTGATCCTTCCCTAATATAATAATTAAAAAAACAAAAAATTCCAGCCCTTTTTTTGAGACTGGTGCTAAGATGTCCAGAGAAGGCTGCAACTTGTGACCCTCGACACATACTATACCCAGATGGTGTAATTCTAATCTTCAGCCTAAGGTTTTTTTTTTTTTTTTTTTTTTTTTGGCATCAGAAATTGAACTCGGGGTCTCTCTCTTGCCAGACAGGCACTACACCCGCTGAGCTACATTGAAGGCTCAAGTTTTTTTTCTTTTTTTGTGAGTTTTATGCAGTTCAAACTGATCTTCAACTCACTATGTAGCTCAAGCTGGCTTTAAACTCACAGCAATGCTCTTGCCTCAGTTTCCCAAGTGCTGGGATTACAGGTATGTGTCACCATACCTGGCCCTTTGTGCTTGAGATTGGGTCTTATTATGTAGTTCAGGCTGGTCTTTTTTATATCAGGCTGGTCTTGAACTCACTGTATGGCCCAGGCTGGCCTCAAAATTTCTGGCAATCCTTTTTTTTTTTGTCTCAGACAGGCTCTTGCTATGCAGTTCAGGCTGGCCTTGAGTTCACTTTGTAGCCCAGGCTCATCTCGAACTCACAAAGATCTCCTGCCTTAGCCTCCTGGGTACTGGAATTTCAGGTGAGCGCCACCATGTCCTGCTCAATTTATGTATTTATTTAAAAAATTTATTTATTTATTTTGTGTGTGTGAGGCCAGCTCAGCCCACCAGGGGGCGGGGCTGGCTGGCATGTGGTGCTGGGGGATTGAACCGTGGTCCCTGTGCTTTGCTAAGCTTGTTCTAAGTAGGTGCTTTAGACCACTGAGCCATCTCACCAGCCCTGTCCTGCTAAATTTAAATACCCTATACCTATGAATGTCCATTTTGTATCTGTGTATTCAAAGTGGTTGGGATAGATATATAGTTGCATTCTCTTAATGAATAGAATGATTTGTTCTAATGGTGTTTGTAAATAGGATCACAAGTCTGCATCTTGTACAGCAATTAACCACTAAGAAGAATATATGCAGTGTATTATTTGTTGAAACTGTACTTCCGATTTGATTTGAAACTGTCTCATTGCTGTTTATCAATAAAACTGAAAAAAATAAAATAAAATAAATTTAAATACCCTCTTTGCTTCCAAAAATATCTAGTCCAGGGGCACCCCAAACAAAAGAAGACAATTTAGAACTTTGTGACAGGTTTTTATTTTGCTTTTTATCTATTACAGTGTTTGAAACCTAAAGAAATACATTTCTCTTCAAATTTGGATGTGTATATAAATATTGTTTGTCTGGACTCAGCACACTCAATGCCATGATTTCTTGGCCTATGTCTGCTTTGAAATCAAGCTTTGTCTACCCAGGGGCCCTGAGATCATGGAAAATGGCCAAAGCTTATAGCTTTTAGAAAAATAAAAGCAAATGAATTTGGAAAGAAAAACCAGTAAAGAGGATTTGATTCACTTCCCTAGGATCTTCCGCTAGAAAGCCAAGCTGTTACTGGAGGACATCTTGTCTGTTGAGTGGCTCAAACCCTACAACTTCCCTTAAGGCCAGTTAAAGGCAATTGCTAGAAAAGCTAACTTAAAAAAAAAAAAAGTCCAACTCCAAGATCCAAGTGTTCATACAGTGGACTTCTTCCAAGGATAGGTCAGAACTTCAGCTTGATTTACTTCACAGCCCTCTGGACATAGTACAGTTTTCTTCTCTAACCCAGGGCTTGAAATCAGACCTACTTAAGAAAGTGGCTAACGCAGGTTTGGCTATGGTGGGCGTTAGAAGTTAGGCTGGCCCTCCAGAAGTAGGTAGGGTGGCCTCGCTAGCCCTTGAAGACAAAACAAACCCTTCTCCTAGGCTGCTCTGGGCCCCAGTTTAACAGTTATTTCTCTCAAAGCCAGCTTTGGTCCTGCAGAGTCCAGGCCTCAAGCAAAATGCCCTGTTGGAGGAAAATTCATAGATGTGGTTGGCCTTGACAACAACGTCTTGCCCACGTTTGTATATTCTGAGACTAGGGGACAATGGGATGACTTAAATCATTTTTGAAGGCATGTCCCCAAAAGCAGCCGGTGGCAACCATATGGATCCCTAAGGAGCCAAGTTCTCAGTTTGACAGTTTAACAAATAATCCAACAAATAAAACACTGGATGGGGTTGGTCTAAAATGTGCAATCCTATATGGCTACAAAAAACCCACTGGGAGCAATCTGTCAGTCTCACCTCCACTAGCTTCTAGGGCAGTACGATCTGCAAGATGCTACTTCTAGTCATAAGTGCATTTCCTGTGGTTCAGTGCACTAAGTCTTGTATTCTTTCCCAGCCCATCAGCAAGGCCCCTAAGCACCCTGTCATACCTACTGGATCACTGGAATGCTTGCAGGGACTGGAGGACCATCTGCGCCTACAACTTACATCTACTATGAGGAACACATAACACTGGATACCTAACTGAGTAAAAGGGTTGAAAGATGAGGCCTGAATAAAATGGGGGTCTTTAAAAGGGAACATGTGGGGTAAAGTTAGTACTGCCTGGTTTTCCTCTGCCTCTCAGGCACAGACATGAGAATATGGAAATACAGCTCATTTTGCTAGACAGTTTTCCTTTTCCACTCCTTTGGCTAGAGAATCTATACCTAAGAGTCTTTCTTTTTTGCTCAAATTAAGTACAGCAGCTATAATCTGTGCAGTTTAGCTTATATAAAAAAATGAAAAATGTTCCTGGGAGACAAAAGCTTCCAGGGTAAACAGGGTTGAACTAGTAGACCTAAGGGTTCCAGGTAAAGGAGAACAGGGTCATCAACCTCTGATCCTCAGTGGATCATTTGTGTCCGCAGACCCAACAAAGCAGGCTGGCAGGGTGAGGGCAGAACACATGTGCTTCTACCAGAAACCTGCAGCCAACATCAAAGCCAACTGGTCACCTCAGATCTCAGGAGACCGAAAGCAGGCTTCAAAGGCCAGACCCTGTAAGTACTAGGTAAGATTGGGGGGAAGAATGCTTACAGGGACTGGCAAAAAAAGAATATCTGGCAGTGCTTGAACACGTGAGCCAAAAGCCCTTTTGTTTTATTCCATACCTAGATATTCTCACCCCCATCAGAAATCTTAAAAATATAGGTATATAAGCCATGTTTCAACATGAGGGTTCAAAAAACTTTAGCTTATCAGGTTACTCTCTATTGCAGGCAAGGGGGCCCCTTCATGCTGGCAATAACCATCCAGAAACCTGCCAGAAGGCTTTGGCTTCACTTAGGCAAGGGTGTGTTCAGAGACTAGATCTTCATAAAGTTGCCAAAGGACAGAAGGTACAATAGGAGGTTACTGCCTCTGTGGGCTGAAGAACTTTACCTGTGAACTGAAAGGGGATTAGGAAGGTAAGGGAGAAACATAGTCTGGGGAATACATAAGGGAAAGCTTCTAGAAATTCTTTTTCTTTTTTTTTTTGATACTGGGAATCAAACTCAGGCCCTATGCTTGCCAGGCAGGCGCTTATGTTGCTGAGCTATCTCCCCAGACCTAGAAATAATTTTTTTCTTAAATCTTTTCTCATATTGTGCCCCCAGCAGAATTTAGCCTTTGAAATCTTTGGAGAAAACTGGATTTAAGCAGCACCCAGATGACCAAAAATGAGTCTTCCATCTGGTACAGGACCCAGATCTGAAGCCAAAATAGATTTTGGAGGAGTAGTTGGAAAAGCAGGACATTTCTGTCCAATACTAAGACTATGGCTCCAAGGTCAGGGAGTTAAATGTTGCTTGAGATGTACAAAGTATATCCTATTAAACTGCTCTGCTCTTTCACAAGGACGTAGTGGTAACTTTTTCTTTGAACTATGGAGAATCTTTCTTTTTTCTTTTTTTCTTTCTTTTTTTTAAATAACAGAAGGTCTTGCTGTGCAGTTCAGGCTGGCCTTGAGCTTGATACGATCCTCCGGCCTTAGCCTTCAGGTGCTGGCACTACAGGTAGTGTGCCACCACATCCAGTGAGAACTGTTTTGTAATGGAGACAGCAGGCTTAGTGAGAAGGACCCTGTCACTTGCCTTCCTAGGAAATCAGAAGTTCCTTGTCATCACTCCTAAGTGCATGACTGGCACCTGACTCACCACGGTAGTGAATAGCTGTGTGAGTCTTCCGAATGAACTTCTCACCCTAAGCCACCTTCCTTAGAAAATGTCCCTGGAAGGGGATTTCAACACTAGAAGGAGGATAAATTTAAGACAAAAGGCCAAAAAAAAAAAAAAAAAAAAAAAAAGAGGGTGAACTTTAGATCTACAAGGGAAATGAAGGGGTAGAGGTTTCACTTGAACCAAGAAGGAATAGCTAAGAATGGAAGCTAGAGCGGCACTGTTTCAGGGGAAGGAGAGGCATAGCCTAAGAGCAGAGTCCCCTGGCTAACACTGCTGGGGATGCGATGAGGAGTAGGGCATCTTTGGCCCACCCTATCCCCCTTTATTATCATGGGTAACCCAACCCAGAAAGTACCGCACTAGCTTTGCTCAGGAGAAGAGACCTTTGGGTTATAACTGTCACAAGGAAGGGAAAACCCAAAACAGGGCCAAGGATCCCAAACAGGGAAGATACCAACAGCTCTCCCAAGAGCTGCTGTTTTTCCGTAAGAGAGGCAGCTGTGTGTGGTGATGTGCATGGGTAACAGCCTTTGAAACTGTATTTGGGAACGCAAACTACTTTCTGGGTTTCCTGATACAAGCAGATGCTCAGCAGGAAGGACCAGTGAGGCAGATTTCACTAGGCCCTGGGGCTGCCCTTGTCCCCTCCACAGATAGGAATAATAGATCCTGGTGGCTGATCTGCTTAAAGGATGCAGAGCTGAGGGTTGGTCCCAGGTCTTGGCCTAGAATCCAACAGACAGGAAAAGGAACAAGCTCAGCTCTTCTGAGTGGGAGGCTTCCATATATCTTTCTGCTCTTCCTCACAATATACTAATCACAAAAATTAGACAGTTTCTCCTTTTTAAGACCAATTAAGATTACCCTACTTACTATATAGAATATAGAAAAATACAGAACATTTTGACATTCTCTCCTTTAGAAGTAAAATATACATGATCCAACTATGGAAGAGGAAGAAAGGCGAAAGGCAGGGATCCCTGACTATCCCAATACCAGGCAGTCTCACTTCAACTTTCTCTGCAACTTAGGTCACCAGAGCAAGAACTTTCTCCTCAGTAGAAAGGAGGGATCCCAGCCCCCTGTCTTGAGCTTAGGAGAAAATACAGTCACCTCAGAGGTGCATTCACTCTGAGGGAAATTTTCAAGTAAAAAATGAAGTTGGGTTGCACCATTTGGAAGGTGGGTAGGAAACATGGGGTCAGTAGCTACACATAAGAAGCCCTATCTGAAAGCCTGTACTCCTCCCCTCCACTCCCACTGGTGTACTTGGCTCAGAAGAGTGAGGGTGTATCCTGAACTTAAGAGGTCCAGGAAGAAGGTAAGAGAAGCAGGGGCCTTTGTCTCATGGTGGCCTCCCCATCAGCCCCTAGTCCCAGGCAGTGCTGGCAGCTGGGATTCCTAAAACCAGAAACTCACACCTCTTGGGAAGAACAACCTTAATATACAAGAAAAATGTGCAAAAGAAAAAAATTAAATAAATCAATCCAAGCATACAAGATTACTATTCCGTCAGAGCAAGAACACTTTGTTTTGGATTTCTCCCGTCCCCTCCTGTCCCCTTCCCTCCCGTCTGGAATTTTCCATCTGCTCACGTACCCAAAATAAGAGTTACATTGATCAGGGCAGAGGACTGGGAAGGATGAAGGGAGATAAAGGAAGTCACCATTAAAGAAAAACAAAACAAAAAAAGAAAGGTGCAAAATGATTACCTCAGTCCTCCTTTGTCTACCCCTAGGCTCCTGGGTTAAAGACATGTGTGCAGCCAGAATATAGTGTAAGGAAGAAAACCCCAACATGTCCCCTTTTCGTCACAAAACCCAATGTGAGCCTCAGATGGTTCCGTCTGTCCAGAGGGCCTCCCTCCAGGGAAGGGGGCGGTGCAGGTCCGGAGCACAGTCTCCAGGGCAGCAGGTGATGGTGGGGGCTGGCTTCCTGCCCACCAGAGGGCTGCGCTACCACTGGCTGGTGGTGCTTCCCGTCCCCTCCCCTCCCCGGAGGCAGACATTATAGCTGGAAGCCCTCCATGGGGGCCTCAGGCTGCTGGAAGATGAACTGCTGCTGTGTTTCATCTACTTGAGGAGCCAGGCTGCCATCATCATCCTCTACACCGAAGTAGTGCTCAATGAGGTCGAAGGCCTTCTGGTAGATCTCCTGGTTCTCGTGGCTCTGAAGAAACTCGATTTTATCCAAGCCTATAGTGTGGCAAGGAGGAAGTAGAACGAAGTAGTGTGAATACTTATCTGCGGGTCCACGCAATGTTTATGTACTTTTCCTCACCTGGGTTTTTTTTTTGGTGGAACCGGGGATTGAACTCAGGCCCCTGCACTTGCCGGGAAAGTGCTTATTCCACTGAGTCATCTCCCTGGCCCAAAAAGAGTTTACTTATTTCTTTTTATTTTTTATTTTTTGGCGGAACCGAGGATTGAACTGAGGCCCTTGCACTTATTCTTTTTTCTACTGAGCTATCTCTCCGGCTCCCTGAGATATGTTTGTGTTTATACATACTAATAGTAAGATCAGATCATTCTTTGATGTAAAAGAGGAGAGTCATAAACTCTTCCCCAAAACATAAAATCCCAAAAGAAAAAGACCAACATGTCAGGTATGAAGAGGATCTACACCTGGTTCTGCTTTAAATTAGACATGAGGAAATCATTAGTCACCAATCAGAGAAGGATTTTCTTTTGGGGGGGCTGGCTCAGTCTGCCTTAAGGGCGGGTCTGGTAAGGCAGGTGGAGGTGGGGTTGGAACCGAAGTATCCTGAGCCTGACTGCATTTGCATGAGCAGGCGCTTAAGCAACTGAGCTAACCAACAGGCGCCCCCCCCCCCAAATTGAGAAGGATTTTTTTTCTTTTCTTTTCTTTTTTTTTTTTTTGGCGGAACCGGGGATTGAACTCAGACCCTTGCGCTTGCCAGGGAAGCACTTATTCCACTGAGCCATCTCTCCAGCCCCCAATTCTTTTTTTTTTTTATTCACCTCTCAGAGATAGGTGATGAATCCATTCATGTCTCTTCTGGGATCTTGCTAGAAACTCTGCTGGAAATATGCCTTCTAACTCCTGGTACTATTATTAATCTGGGGTCTCTGTGTTTGCATTTGTATTACAGTTACTTCTAAGGCACCCCAATATCAGAAACAGAACTGAGCAAATGCTCCTGAGAGGGAGAATTAATAGTACAAAACTGGCTTTGAAAGATGACTAGGGGCTGGAGAGATGGCTCAGTGGTCTAAAGCACCTACTTAGAACAAGCTTGGCAAGGCATCAGGGACCGCGGTTCAATCCCCCAGCACCACATGCCA
>NW_004524739.1:5839630-5854569 GCF_000260255.1 Octodon degus | reverse complement strand
AAAAAAAAAAAAAAAAAAAAAGGCTGCTTCAACATACATACATACATACACCAGCCTGCCAGCCAGCCCACCCGCCCGCCCGTTATTCTTATGGGATGAAAGAACTTGGCTAGTGCAGGAATTCTTCACTGGTTTTCGAGACAGACTCACATCTCATGGAAGCTATGGATATTTTCCAGTGTGCGTGTGTGCACACACACACACTCACACGTGCTGCTCTGTAGGCATATAGCTGCCGGATTCTGACCTATAACCTCGCTATTAAAGGCAGAGGTGAGATCAGGGTGAAGGCATATACCATAGGCTTCCTCGATGAGGCCACAGTAGGGATTGACCCCTGAGCCACTCCGCTTGCTCTCCTGCTCTCCAAGCCGCAGGATGTTCTCTAGTCCATTGAGGGCCACTTGTACAATCTTTGAATCCATTACAGTCAGCAAGTCACACAGGGGTTTGATGCAGCCCAGTGAAACTAGGTACCTGGGGACCAGAGATAAGGCAAATTCTAACTTAATGCAGAGCAAGTTAAGAGCTGGGCAGATGCTACAGTTTGCAGGTCTCCCTCACACGCTGTCTTAGTTACTTTCAGCAATCTACTCGTACAGAGGCTTTTTTTGGAGACAGGGTCAGGCTACTCAGGTTGGTCCTGCACTTAACATGTAGCCCAGGCTGGCTTCAAACCTGTGATTGTCCTGCTTTGTCTAATTCTAAGAGGACAGGCATGCACTACTATGCCTGGCTTTACATGGTCTTTTTAAAAGTTTTATTATTAAAAGTTTTTTTTTGTTTATGTGGTCTTGATGACCACCTATCCTTTCCCTCACTCTCTTCACCTTTCCTTTTCATTCAATTTATTTCACATGAACACAGACTCTTCCTTCTCAGCCCTAAAGTTTCACTGGCTACAATATTACCACTCTGAATACTTTTCCGTGTTTAAAATTTTTCACAGGTTCCCTATTTCCCTGAGTCCAAGATCTATGGGTAATACAGATGCTCTACAACCCGAGCTTCTAGCTCTTTTCTTTAGCTCTGCCTTCTACTCCCTTCTAGGGATATTACGTTCCAATCACACTGCTAAAGGCTGAAGATTTCTTCTGGAGCTCCGCCCCCCTCTGTCTTTGCAGTGTGAGGGATTGAATCCAAGGTCTCAAGCTTACTAGCTAAGTGTTCCCTCACTAAGCTACATACTGAGCCTTTTTTTTTTTTTTTTTAAAGTTTGAAACAGGGTCTCTAAGTTGCTCAAGTGGAGCTCAAACTTGGAATTCTAATTCGTATTCAGACTAGCTGAGATTCTCGGAGTATACCATTTCCCAGCAGGTCTCCAGATTTTTTATTCTTTTTTTTAAAAAAATATTTATTTATTTATGTATTTAGTGTGTGTGTGACCAGCTCAGCCCACCAGGGGGCAGGGCTGGCTGGCATGTGGTGCTGGGGGATTGAACCGCGGGCCCTCTGCTTTGCTTGGCTTAGCTTGTTCTAAGTAGGTGCTTTAGACCACTGAGCCATCTCACCAGCCCCAGATTTTTTATTCTTGTTCCTCTACTTACATCTTTTTTGCGGAACCAGGGATTGAACTCAGGCCGTTGTGCTTACCAGGCAAGCGTTTATTCTACTGAACCATCTTCCTGGCCCCTCTACTTACATCTTGCTCTAACAAGTTTTTAGACAGAATCCTGTATTTATTCTTTAATGCTCAACTCAATGCCTATCCCTCTTAAGGTTTTATATCTACTGAGTGTACTTCCTTGAGTAGGCCAAAGGAGAGGGCAAGACATTCAAATCCCATTTTCCAAGTAAGATGCAGACAATGGAAATTAAAATAAAAAGCACCATGTGCTCACAGACATAAACAGAGTAACTTTCCATTTGTTTCTCTTAAGGCTCATTGTCTGCTGGGTATGGTGGCACATGCCTTATCCCAGCACTTGGGAGGCTGAGGCCAGCCTGAGCTACACAGTAAGACCCTGTCTCAAAAACCAAAACAACAGTAACAAAAAGACTCACTTTCAAAGATTATTTCTCAGTCTGGGCTACATAGTAAGTTCAAGTCCTGTCTGGACAACATAGTAGGACCCTGTCTCAAAAAATAAAAAAAATCCCTCAAATTCAAAGCACTGGGGGGAGGGCCGGCTGAACAGCTCAGTGAATTAAAGTACCTGCAAGCAGGCACAGGGGTGGGGTGTGTGTGGGGGGTTGATCCTCAGGCCTGCTGTGCCGGCCCCATCCCCGGGGTGCGCCAAGATGGCAACTGAGATTGGGCGTGGTGGTGCGTGCCTGTAATCCCAGCTCTTGGGAGGCTGTAAACAGGTGGATCACTACAAGTCTGATCTACATAGTAAGACCCTGAAAACCCCAGACCCTTTCCTAAAATAAAAAGAACACGAAGAGGGGGGAAAAGAAACAAACCAAACCCAAAAAGGCTGCTTTGATGGATCCAGAACATGGCTTTTCACTTGTCTGAATAACTAAGAATTATACAGATTTTAGTTTTTTGGGGATTAGGAAGAGGAATAGGTAGAGAAAGGATGATATCTGTACCACAGGTTTCAATTCTTCGGTAGAGAAAAAGAGGTACCACATGTTATGGTCTATTCCTGATTCTCCTATCACTGTAACAGCTTACCAGTTAAGTCCTATTGCAGCTGAATTAGGGGACAGACCTATCCTAGCAAAAGCAGTTTATGTAAATCATGTACAGAGGAGAACACACCTATCATTCAAGTCAATGGGAAAGGAATGTGATACCTGATCTGCTCAGGAGTTCCTCCTGATGTGGCGTTGGTGATGGCCCAGGCTGCTTCTTTCCTTGTACGGAACTCTGCTTTCTGAAGGATTTCAATCAACACAGGGAAGATATTTGCATCTATGACAGCCTGAGATAGGATTGGGGAGAGGGAGGAGAGTCACTTCAGAAGAGAAAGTAAATCCAGCTCTTCTAGATGTGGCAGCCTGAGCCAGCCAAGACGAGATTCAGACATCTTTCCCCACCTGGGAATTCTTTGTTCTTCCCATATAGGTAACAGGCTATAGAGAAATGCAGCTTCCACTAAACAGAACTGATGCTACCTACACACACACACACACACACACACACACACACACACACGTATTTTGATTTCTGGTAATGATTATCAGCTGGGGATTGAAGGCAGGGTCTTGTGCATGCTACGCAAGCACCATACCTCTGAGCTACACTCTGGCCTCTTGGTTCCAACTTTTCTTTTTTTTTTTTGGTCTTTTTTTGTGGAACTGGGGATTGAACTCAGGCCCTTGCATTTGCCAGGCAAGTGCTTATTCTACTGAGCTATCTCCCCAGCCCCCTTTTTTGGTCTTTTTGAGACAGAGTCACATTATGTAGTGCATGCTGGCCTTGAGCTTACTTTGTAGCCCAGGCTAGTCTCCAACTCGCAATGATCCTCCTGCCTCATCCTCTGCTGTGGCAAGTGCCACCACACCCAGCCTTTGGTCCCAACTTCGAGAAGGAAACAGATGCTTTCCTCTGGAAATAAACATCCTACAACCTCTCATGTTCTGATGCCTCCTTAGAAGCCTTGGCTTCCATGCTGTTCTACCTGTATTTGAGCCCTGTTGCCAGCAGTGATGTTTGAAATGGTCCAGCAAGCTTCCTTTCGAATTGATTCCTTGGAGCTGCTCAACAAGTGGAGGAGGCAAGGGAGGGCTGAACAGTTAAGAATGACCTACAACAACAAGAGCACAGGAAACAAAAGAAAAATTAGATATTTGGACTTAATCAAAATAAAAAAAATTTTGTATAAGATAGAATAGTAAAAAAGAAAAAGCATAACAAAAAGGCTAAAAATATTTGTAAACATGTATCTAGGATTCAGGATGTAGCTCATTGGCAAAGTGGTTGCCCAGCATGCCTGAGGCCCTGGGTTTAATCCTCAGTATTGACAAAAAGAAAAAAAATCTAATAAGGGATTGATATCTAGAACATATAAAGAAATCCTACAACTAAACAACAAAAATGCTCCTAAACAACCCATATAAAAACTAAGCATGTGCTTGCTTTGGCAGCACATATACTGAAAAATGAGCAAAAGGGTTGGGAATTTAGTTCAGCAGACTAGTTGTGCAGCATGTGTGAGGTCCTGGGCTCAATTCCCAGTATCATACCAAGAAAAAAAAAAGGATGGTTCTGCAAAAAAAAAAAAAAAAAGAAAGAAAAGATAAAAGAAAAAAAATGACCCAAATAGGTATTTCTGTGAGATGTACATAATCTGACAGTATAAAGTAAGACAACCTCTGAAAATAAGCCCTACCGCATATTTTGGAGCAAAAATTAATGTAAGAGCCAGTTTTATTTTGGGGAAAATACAGAACACAAACCTTGAAGATATGATGTTCAGTGAAATAAGCCAGACGCAAAGGACTATATGACTCTAGTGATATGAGGTGGCCAGAACACTCAAATATAGAAAGTACAACAGTGATCATGAGGGACTGGGGGAGAAGAGAACTGCATTTCTTTCTTTCATTTTTTAAGTCAATTCATTTTGATATTTGAACAGATCTTTTTTTTTTTTTAAATGTATTTAGTACAGGGTCTACAGGGTCTCACTACACAGATTGGACTCAGCGATTCTCCCGTTTTCAGCTTCCCAAGTGCTGGGATTATAGGCGTGCGCCACTACGCTCAGTCTGAGAATTGCATTTTTTTAATGTAAAGTTTCAGTCTGAGATAATGAAAAGTCCTGTAGATGGCTGGCTGGATAGTTATTATCATTGAATTTTACATTTTGAAATGGTTAAAAATGGTAAATTTTGTGTTATTTACTGTTTTAAGAGGGTCTCACAGAGTTTAGGCTGGTCCTCAATGAACTCATTATGTAGTCCAGGCTGGCCTCAAACCTGTGGCAATCCGACTGCCTCATCCTCCCAAGTGAAGTGCTGGGATTATAGGTATGTGCCACCACACCTGGCAGATATATTTTATTCACATTTTTTAAAATTATTTATTTATTTATTTTATTTAATTTATTTTGTGTGTGTAGCCAGCTCAGCCCACCAGGGGGCGGGGCTGGCTGGCATGTGGTGCTGGGGGATTGAACCGCAGTCCCTGGGCTTTGCTTAGCCTGTTCTAAGTAGGTGCTTTAGACCACTGAGCCATCTCACCAGCCCCTTTATTTACATTTTAAAAAAAGTTTTGGGGCTGGGGAGACAGCTCGGTAGAATAAGCGCTTGCCTGGCAATCCCCGGTTCCGCAAGGAAAAAAAAAATTTATTCTAGATATACTTAGTTTTAACAGTCATCACAAGGAATTCCCACCTGTACAAGGTATCTCTTGCTTCTTTTTTCCTATTCTCCTCTCCCTTCAGTCTCTCTTTCTCTACCAAAGCTTTGCTTTGTTTCCAATTTTTCCTTATTTTCTTTTTTGGTCCCTTCTTTACTCTTCTACTCCTTTGTTCCCCTTCTCATTTCAACATTTTTTCCCATTTTCTATTATATTTTGGTCCTTATTTACACTTCTGGTTTCTCACAACATACACTTCTGGTTTCTCACAACAGAGAAACAATGCAATATTTACACATGTCCAATTTATTTCACTTAAG
This sequence comes from Octodon degus, assembly GCF_000260255.1. NCBI lineage: Eukaryota > Metazoa > Chordata > Mammalia > Rodentia > Octodontidae > Octodon > Octodon degus. The sequence continues at coordinate 5,848,995 of NW_004524739.1, read as the reverse complement.
AGAATGGTGTCAGGGTGCAGCCATTTACCTAGAAATGTCTCAAGCTTATCCTCCTTTATGGCAGAGTAAACTATATTGACTTATGTTATATTTTAATGTGCGTGTGTTCATACAAATGCATACCTTCACATAAAATGATCTAGAAGGGCCAAGGAGATGGCTCAGTGGAATAAGCGCTTCCCTGGCAAGTGCAAGGGCCTGAGTTCAATCCCCGGTTCCACCAAAAAAAAAAAAAGCAACAAAATGATCTAGAAAATGAGGGTGTAAGTTTGAGAGATTGCTTACCTGCTAAGGCAGGGGAATTCCATGAGTTCAAGGCCAGGCCAGGATACAGAGCGAGACCCTATCTCAACTCCCCACTTCACCAAAAAAAAAAAAAAATCCTATAGGGGGCCTGCCCCTTGACTCAGTTCTTTAAGTGGCTGCTTCAACAAAGCAGTCAGGCTCAGGTTGCTGTGGTTCTATCCCCACAACTCAAGCCAGCCAAACCTGCCCTGAAGGCATTCGGAGCCAGCCAGAAAAAAAAAAAAAAAAAGATCCTACAGAATTATGCCAATTATCCAAGATCTGAAAAATTATATTTTTATACCCTTTAAACAGAGAATCTTGTTTATCTCACTGAAGAGGTACTTTCATTTTATTTTTCATATTTTTTATATGGGCTCTCCCTGTATTTTCCAGGCTGGTTTCAAACTCCTACGCTCAAGAGATTCTCATCTCAGTCCCCACAGTTCATGCCGCCATGTCTGGCTGGGAGGGGTTACTGACATGAGAATAACATGAGCTAATGTCCGTGGGCGCCGAAAGGTCTAAGAAGCAGGTATGGAGTTCCACAGCTTCCAGTATTTGAAAAGAATCATGACTCACGCTTAATAGCTACCTTACAATGTCTCAGGAAGTCCAGTTATTTTACTCAGTTTTCTTTCACAAGCATCAAGTAGATGATGATTTGTTTCCAATTTGTAGTAGAAACAAGTTGCCCCTAATCATATAAAGGCAAAGCTGGAATTTTTTTTTTTTTTAATTGAAGCCATGCTTTCTGCTGGACTGTGTTAGGCAGACAAAGTTTTTGTCCACTGGTAGCTTTCCATAATGCTCTCCTATAGCTGGCCTGAAATGAGATTTTTTTTACTTCTTCCTTACCTGTGTCTGGATGTCATCCCCTGTGACGATGTTACCCACAGCTCTCAGAGCAGGGGAAGCCACTTTGTAATCATTGTGCCTACAGAGGAGAAAGATCTGATCAATGGGAGGCCAGTAGACCATGTTAAGCCCTGCTGATCACCCACGCTGACAACATTCTCATGGCTCCAACTTTTAGGAAAGTCAGCAAACTGTGGGTTGCAGTTTTTCATGAGAGCTTGGAGAAGCTGAAGAAACTTTTACCCTGTCTACTCACATCAGAAGCTCTACCAATCTCCGGCATACTCCAGAGTCTATAACTGCCTGGATCTTCTCGTTGGGGCCATCAGACAGGTAAGAGAGGGCCCAGCAAGCATCTGCCAGCAAGTCTGAATCACTGCTGAAGAGTAGGCGAGATAATACGGGCAAACACGGAGAGACCTGTTGGAAGCAGAGTGAAAAGGACTCAGTGAGACGGGTATATCAGCTCTATCACTGAGCCTAACACTGCTACCATCTCTCCAAAAAGTAATTCTTGATCCTGGGATCTTCAAATCTTTACCATTAGGTATACAAGATCACCTTCTTCATTGACAACTGCCTCTTTCTAGGTTCCCATGATTTGAGGCCTCAAAGAATATCCGACTTAAAAAATTTCATATAGTGGACTTGACTATCATGCAGGGGCTGGCAGGCAGCTTTCTCACCTTTGCGAACTCTGGGGGTGGGTTCTTCCCTCGGCAAAGGTTTGACAGGGCCCAAACCGCGTTTCGTGTCATTGTCAGTCTTGTGGACTTGGTAAGGAGTCTGAAGGAAAAAGGCAAGGCCAGATCCTGTGCACCGATGCCCCAGCATAGGGCTGATGCCCCCAAATCCCAGGAAACAAACTCAGTGACACTCCCTAAGACTGTAGAAGCCCAGTTTTCCTACCCATACACCTCAATCAATATAGCAGTTTGGCTGATCTGTGCACATGAGATTAGGACCAACTGTGGCTTAGTGACATCACTGATAATAGAGACAAAACAGAAGCCCAGATCTTGAGTAAGCGCGCAAAGCTTCTAGATACACGTTGGGGACAAGTAATGTTCTCATTGGAAAGAAAAGCTGAAGGTCCAGTGAGAGGATGTTACCTATGCAGGATGGAAGAACTTTCTTAAAGGGTCTATGGGAGCCAGGGTGATAGCTCAGCAGCATAAGTGCCCGCCTGGCAAGCCCAAGGTTCTAGGTTCAATCCCCAGTACCAAAATAAAAAATAAAAATAAAGAAATAGTTCCTCTCTTTTGCTTTAGATTTAGCTTTTGCTAAGGATATGGGGAAAGGGAGGAATGGGAGGATTCTAGATGACCTTTCATGGGATCTTTGATCCATGAATTACAACAGAACTGTCCAATGTAGCTATGCATAATATACTAGCATGTCAATGTGTCCTATAGAGAAGGCGGGACTTTTTCAGACTTGTCCTGCCTTTCTCCATGCCTCAGTAAGGCAGATATGACCAATGTGAAGTTCTACAACACCATGAGGTAGGGAACAAGATCTTCCTTGACACAGAACACAGGTGTAATATTCTAACTTTCAAAGCATAACTTTTACTTTGGTGATCAGAATGCACTTCTGCAGTTTTTGTATTTACCTATCATCCTTTTATTTATTTTTTATTTTTTCTACCTATCATCTTAACAAGGCAAGTAAGCTGCTCCCAAATGACTCTGTCTTATGACCACCCTATAGATGCCCCAGGTGCAAATGACTGCAATTACTCACGTTAACAAAGGATTAAGGATGGAGCAGTTCAAGACGTAATCTCGGCAAACGGAACTGTCTCCAGCTATGTTTCCCAGAGCCCAGACTGCCTGAAAAGAGGATGATGGAACTGTCATCCATAGGACCCGGTAGCGTCTTGACTACTTTATAGACAGCACTACAGAGTATCCACTGGCTGATAGCAATGTTAAGGTCCAAAACACAAACAAGCTCAAGTAACCTCCCAGTGGAAATTCTGAAGGCAGGCTGCCTGCCATCTGTACTGTAGCCAGAGAAATCAAACCAAATCTTGGCATCCCTACCATTCCCGGGAAAGGAGGAAGGAATCACCAAATTGCAATCTTATAGCCATTTTGGACCAACTATATACATAGTAATGGAGGAACATCCCATTACCACTCTTCATATCTGTCCAACCAGCAATAATTCAATGGGAAAAATTAGAAATTATAATTTTATCTCTATGATCTGTGGGTACTGAGAAATGAGTATTATGCCGTCTTGCTCTCTTTTTAATTCTGAGAAAGTTTAATTATTGAACTCACAATGTAGCCCAGGCTTGCCCAATTTGCAGTGAGCCTCCTTCCTCAGCTTCCCAAGTGCTAGGAGTACAGACACGCACCATCACAGCTGGCAGCGGTGCCTCTTTTCTAACACAAATCGCACATCCAACAATTCAATTCAATTTTGACACTAACGCACAAATGCCACAGATCAGTCTTATAGGACTAACCCTACTTTGGACTAAACCCAAATCCCAACAACCACTTTACTTCTGACCAGAGGTAATTTTGAGGATTCCCGCAATTCTCTCTGCTTTGATGACTAGCAAGGATGCTTCAGCAAAGTCAAGAAAACACTATGGATGTTTACTTAGTTTATTATAAAAGACAAAAATGATAAACAGTCAAATAGAAGAGAGGCATACAGCAAGGCATGGAGGGCTGGTTGTGCAGAGCTTCCACACCCTCTGCTACCTTTCCAGCACAGAGGTGTGCTCACTAATGTAAAAGTTCTATTTTTATTTTTATTTATTTATTTTTTTTCCTCAACTGTCCATGTCAATATGCTGTGATTTTACCCTCATAGAGGCAAAATCAAAAAAAATCAACACAGCCTTTTCTTTCAGCAGGATAATGACAGTACTTCCACAAAATAAAAGTTCTATTTTTAAAAAACAACATTTACAACCCAATCTCCAGTCCCCCTTCTCCCACTTCCTGAAGAGGGATGGCTGACAGTTCCTGGCCTCTAATGCTGTGTTTGGTCTTTCTGATGACCAAGTCCACCTGAAGACTACGGACAGGATGCAGAGACTCCAAGGGCTTTCAGAACACCATGCCAAGAACTGGGACAGAGACCAAATGTTTTTTGCTATACCACTGCAATCAAGAGAATTAAGGCAAATCTGAGCATTACCTGTTCCTGTACATCCTCAAAGTCTGAGTTAAGCAGCTCTATAAAAATCGGGACAGCTCCTGCTTCAATAACAATTCTTGTCTGCTGAGAGGTTCCAGAGGCGATGTTTGTTAGTGCCCAGGCAGCTTCAAACTGAAAGTGAGATTAAGGGATGATTGAGAGGTCATTCTGAAAAGAGCAGCCACATCTATCAGTGGCTCAAAGTTTTTGCCAGGTGTGGTGGAGTACGCCACTATCCTAGCACTCAGGAGGCTAAGGTAGGAGGACTGAGAGCTCAGGGCCAGCCTGGGCTACATAGTGAGATCCTTTCTCCAAAGGCCAAACTAAACCAAATCAGAACAATATGAAACAAAGTAGTACACTTTTTGCCCATCAGCAAGAAAACCAGCTAGGCATGGTGATATATGCCTACAACCTCAGTTACACAGCAGGCTGAGGCAAGCAGCACAAGTTGGAGGACTCTGGACAATTTGCTGAGAACCTTTCTACAAGGAAAGGGGTGGTGGTGGCGGCGGCAGGGATGGAGTTTTAAGAGTGCTCGCCTGGATGCCTAAGTCCCTGAATTCAATTCCTAGTACTCAAAATCAATAAAACTGAAAACATAATCCTTTTCTCTCCCTGTAAGAAATGGTAGGAAGAGCAGTGACGTGCCACATGGAAAGACGGAAATAGACTTCGGTCAGTCCAGGTCTAAGAAACCACAGGTCATTTTTTTATTTCCCGAGACTCACTTTCTTAATTTCTAACGCTAAGGTAAGAGTGAGATGGGCCTCTTAAAGTCTCTATCAGCCAAGTCTCTAGAATGTTCAAACTGATTTATCTATCATGCATCTCTGAGAAGAGAAACTGAGAGGCTAACAATTCCTCTTGGCCAAAACAGTAAGTGGAACAGACAATAATTTGTAATGAAATGGTCAGCCTGTCATATTCTTTTTTTTTTGTTGCTCGAATGCCTTCAGGGCACTTTTGGCCAGCGGGAGAGGTGTGAGGTTCGAACTCCAGCAACCTGAGGCTGACAGCTTTGTGGAAGCAGCCACTTAAAGGCCTGAGCTAGGGCCAAGCCCCCCAGCCTGTCATATTCTTGTATCTTCCCTTCAACATTACCAAAAAAAGTTGTTTTAAAAAAATTGTTTTTGCAGTGGTGGGGATTGAACCTTAGCCTTGTGCATGCTAAGCAAGTGCTCTATCACTGAGCCACACACATGCACAAACATGAATGTTTTGATAGATAACACTGTATGATATCATGTGCAACATGATGTTCTAAAGTGTATATATTTACACACACACACACACACACACACACACACACACACACACACACACACAGAGTGGAAGGGACACACGCCTAATAGACAAGGGCATTAATTCTCCATATAGTTATTGCTGAGATTGTTCTAAGGAAGAGATTTTGGATCTTTTCTGAAGTCAAGATTGCTGAGGAAACTGACAGCTTCCTTTAATAGCTCCTTATATTACTTGTCTGCTTCCTCAGAGTTGTGTCAAATAGTACAGTTTCTTAGGTGAAGTGCTTCCCTCCGTTATTAGTATCTTTAGGCTTTACCTGTAATGTACAATTCTCATTCCTCTTCAGAAATTCCACAAACCGGTCCACTACTCCTGGAGTGTTGATAACTTCATCTATTGGAGGACTAGGCTCTGAAAGAGAGGGAGGTAAAAAAGATAAAAAGTCAGAGGAGGCTTTGGTTTATCTATTTACAGAGGAGGCCACCATCCTAATCTTTCTTACTTGTTTTGGAGACAGGAGCTTGCCAGGAAGTTCATGCCGGCCTTGAACTCACTATACAGTTTAGGCTGGCTTTGAACTTGCAGCAATCTTCCTACCCAGGCTCTTGAGTGCTGGGACTACAGGTGCGCACCACCACACCTGGTTACCTATTTTTCTCCTAAGAAAGACCAGCAGGGGCTGGCAAGATAGATCAGCAGACTAAAGCGCCTGCTTAGGCAAGCGCAGGGACCGAGGGCTGGCTGAGCAGCTAGAGTCCAGGTGTGGTGGCACACACGTGCAATCCCAGCGCTGGGGAAGCTGAAAGCACGAGGACCACCACAAGTCTGAGCTGCATTGTGAGTTGTAACAACCAAATGCATTTAAAAAAAAGATCAGCAGTGTTGTTTTATAGGATTTTTCTGAGACAGGGTCTTGCTATGTAGCCTAGGTTGGCCTTGAACTCACAACAATCCTATCAGCCTCTCCAGTGTTGAGATTACAGGCCTCTGCCACTATGCTCAGTCTCCAATTTCTTTCTTTTTTGTCTTTTTGAGACAAAGGTTTGCTATGCAGTCCAGACTGGCCTTGAACTCATTTTATAGCTCATGCTGGCCTCAAACTAACACTGAACCTCCTGTTAGCCTCGAGAGTGCTGGGATTCAGGCATGTGCCACCACACCCAGCCTCAATTTTCATAATTACTATGTGCTCCCAGTTCGGAATACTAAAGATACAGCAGTGAACAAAATCCAAACTCTCTGCCCTCATTAACTTTATTTTATTTATTATTTTTTTTAAATTTTAAATTTTTATTTATTTGTGTGTGAGTGTGTGTGTGTGTGTGTGTGTGTGTGGCCAGCTCAGCCCACCAGGGGGCGGGGCTGGCTGGCATGTGGTGCTGGGGGATTGAACCGCGGTCCCTGTACTTTGCTGAGCTTGTTCTAAGTAGGTGCTTTAGACCACTGAGACATCTCACCAGCCCCCTCATTAACTTTAAAGCCAAGTGAGAAGAGGCTCTAGCATCAGAAGGTAACAATAAGCACAGCTGGGCCTCGATATTCAGGACTCTGCATCTGCACATTCAACTCGGACAGAAGGTGATGAGGTCAGTGATGAGAAACAAGAGACTAAACCACATGAAGCTTCTCTGAGAGGAATCCAACTGTACCTTTGGAGAGCAGCTTCCGAAACTTCTGTGTGGTTGCTAACTGCAAGTCGGAATCGTCAGAGAAGAGCATCTCTACCATCTCTCGTGTGATCACACTCTCCTAGAATATAGATTAGCTTCAGAGCTTCGCAAACCAACACCATAGCCAGGTGTGAGCACATGACCCTACTTCCTAAGACTTTAGGGTAAGAGGATGGTGTAAGAAACAGGCTTCAAAGGGGCTTATTTAATCCATGCTTGCTTCAAGTTTGGACATTCAACAATGCCTCCTACTCACTCACACAACTAACTGATGCTTCCCTTAAATATTTGTCTGAGTATATTTCTGCCAAAAGAGGACCTTTGTGCACTTCTATAAGCTGACCACCTACAAAATGACTCATGGAAGAAAGAGCTTAGCATTACTGGCAAAACTACCCGGTAACATGAACCATCCAATTTACGTTTTGTAGAAGCAGGCATGTCCCAGGCCTGCCTCAGGCACACACAAGGCCTTACCCCAGTAGTAGAGCTCACGTAGGAGTCCATGAGGAGACTATCAAACATGGCAGTTTCTTCATTAATCAGTTCTACATTTCTTCTTTTAAAAAGCTGAAAGAAAAGTGAAGAGACAAAGGTAGGACTATTCTCTGAATCAAAGAAAACAAAGAATCCAGTGCTAAGGCTGGCCTAATAGAAAAGGGCATGCTAGGCAGTGGTGGCAAACCTGGGGCATATGTGCCACTGTGGGATACATGAATCACTGAAAGCTCTAAAACATTCACCATCACTGAGCTAGGGTAACTGAGAAAAGAAGACCAAGCTTCGTAATGACACTGACAGTCATTCAATGGCTTTACTTTCTATGTTATCTAATTGTTCATATCTTTTTTTTTTGTGTGTGTGTGTGTGTTTAGTACAGGGTCTACAGGGTCTCACTATGTAGATCAGACTCAGTGATCCTCCTGCTTACAGCCTCCCAAGTGATGGGATTACAGATGCATGCCACCATGCCCAGCCTCAATCAGTCTCAATCACTGTCTCAGCATGCCTGGGGTGGATGGGCGTGTGTGTGTGTGTGTGTGTGTGTGTGTGTCCCCTGTGTCTCAATCACTGTCTCAGCATGCGTGTGTGTGTTGTCTGTCTGTGTACATGTGCGCAGCATAACAGGCCAGGGGATTGAACCCCCGACCCCTATGTCTGCCTAAGCAGTCACTTTAATCTGCTGAGCTATTTGGCCAGCCCTTAATTGTTCACATCTTTTAAGAACATTTTTTGGTACCAGGAATCAAATTCAGGACCTTGTACTTGGAAGGCAGGCGCTGTGCTGCTCAGCTATATCCCCAGTCCAAGAACATTTTTGTTCTCTCTCTTTTTTTATTTTTTGGTGGTACCAGGAACTGAACTCAGGACCTTGCGCTTGCCAGGTAAGCACTTATCCCACTGAGCTATCTTCCCAGCACTCCAAGAACATTTTTTATAAGGAAAAAACTTTGAAATCCTCTTTGCCTCTTCCCTTTTGCGGCCATCACTGGAGTTGCAGCGGCCAAAATGAAGTTTAATCCTTTTGTGACTTACGAAGCAAAAACCGTAAAAGGCATTTCAATGCGCCTTCCCACATTCGCAGGAAAATTATGTCTTCTCCTCTTTCCACAGAGCTGAGACAAAAATATAATGTTCGCTCTATGCCTATCCGAAAGGATGATGAAGTTCAGGTTGTGCGAGGACACTATAAAGGTCAACAGATTGGCAAAGTAGTCCAGGTTTACAGGAAGAAATATGTCATCTACATTGAACGGGTGCAGCGGGAAAGGCAAATGGCACAACTGTCCATGTGGGCATTCACCCCAGTAAGGTGGTTATCACCAGGCTAAAACTGGACAAAGACCGCAAAAAGATCCTGGAACGGAAAGCCAGGTCTCACCAAGTAGGAAAGGAAAAGGGCAAATACAAGGAAGAAATGATTGAGAAGATGCAGGAATAAAGTCCTCCTGTGTGTAACTTTTAATTAAAAATGCTAAAACGAAAAAAAAAATCCTCTTTGCCTTTTGTGTAAAAAAGTATTGGTAAGAAGTATCTGCAAGGGCTGGTGAGATGGCTCAGTGGTCTAAAGCACCTACTTAGAACAAGCTTAGCAAAGCACAGGGACCGCGGTTCAATCCCCCAGCACCACATGCCAGC
>NW_004524739.1:5837749-5839530 GCF_000260255.1 Octodon degus | reverse complement strand
GTGGTCTAAAGCACCTACTTAGAACAAGCTTAGCAAAGCACAGGGACCGCGGTTCAATCCCCCAGCACCACATGCCAGCCAGCCCCGACCCCTGGTGGGCTGAGCTGGCCACACACACACACAAATAAATAAAAAAATTAAAGAAAAAAAAAAGAAGTATCTGCAAGACTGATGATACATTATCAAGAGGACAGACAAAAGCAGAATGGGTGATCGAGCTGGGACATGAACAGTACCCATCTCGTGGAAAGGGCTGAGTGGTGGGAGTATAGTTGTGTCACACTAGTACAGCTTCAGTCTTAGGCATATCTGAAAAATACAGACTCAAAAGCGTTGAAGGGGGGGCTGGAGAGATGGCTCAGTGGTCTAAAGCACCTACTTGGAACAGGCTTGGCAAAGCACAGGGACCGCGGTTTGATCCCCCAGCACCATATGCCAGCCAGCTCCGCCCCCTGGTGGGCTGAGCTGGCCACACACACACACACACACACACACACACACACAAAATGAATGTAATAAATAAATAAACAGCGGAATATATTTTTAAAAAAAAAGCGTTGGAGGCAGGGCTGGGGATATAGCTCAGTGGCACAGCAACTGTCTCGCAAGTAGGAGGCTGTGAGTTGAATTCCCAGTAACAAAACAAAACAAAACAAAATAAAATAAAGAGAAAGAAAGCAGCTCAGAATGTCCAATAAGCTTCCAAAGGGACCAGACCTGGTGCTGGATCTTTTTTTTTTTTTTTTTTATTTTAGGGAAGGTTCTACAGGGTTTTCAGGGTCTCACTACTAGATCGGACTTGTAGTGATCCGCCTATTTACAGCCTCCCAACAGAAGGGATTACAGGCACATGCTACCATACCCACTCTCAAATCTCAGAGTGCCCTGCAGTCAGGGCCTGGCACTGGGGATTGAACTCCTGGCCTCTGCACCTGCTTGCAGGTGCTTTAATCCACTGAGCTATTTGGCTGACCATTGGTGCTGGATCTTGAAAGCCAGGTCCACTATTGATTTGCAGTGTGATGAAAAAAAAAAGGCAAAAAACCTTTGGGCCTACCTAGGATTCCAGGACTGTACTATTATACAGAACTACTGTAAAATGTTACACTAAAGGTATAAATGATGTCTGAGTCGGTCTAACTTACGGAAAGGGGAGAAAGGATTAGCTCTCCTGTTCTTAAACCTTCCAACAATTCTTTACAAAAGGAAGCTGAATGACTGGCCCACTAGGTAGTGAAGGAAAATTCTCCTAAGGGAAGGGAGCAAGGTGAAGCCCAACAATAGAGGCTCAATTGTTCCCCTGAACCGTATGTTTTGAGAATACCCAGCAACACACTTGCTGCTCCCGTTTCTGCTTTCGGAGCTGAATGCCCTCTTCCTCTCTTCTTCGCCTCATTTCTTCAGGGTTTAGGGCATTGTTCTTATAGCTCTTCATTCGATAATTGTCCTTTCCTGGGCTCGCCATGGTCTCTAGAAGAAGGCAAGATACAAACAAACTGTCAAAGACTCTCCAGAAGATGGCACTTTCTTTTCACCGTGCTTCTGTTCCGTGCTTCTGTTATGTATGCCCTACCTTCTCTCTATACTGAGGGGAAACAGTGCCTCTGGGATGCCCAATAAGCCCAGTAAATACACCTAACATTTTTGTTGTCACTCCATTATCAACACATGTGATGTGGTATGAGTTATTTTATTTTATTTTTAAAATTTATTTATTTATTTGTGTGTGTGTGTGTGTGTGTGTGTGTGTGACCAGCTCAGCCCACCAGGGGGCGGGGCTG
>NW_004524739.1:5835957-5837564 GCF_000260255.1 Octodon degus | reverse complement strand
CTAAAGCACCTACTTAGAACAAGCTTAGCAAAGCACAGGGACCGCGGTTCAATCCCCCAGCACCACATGCCAGTCAGCCCCGCCCCCTGGTGGGCTGAGCTGGCCACACACACACACACACACACACACACAAATAAATAAAAATTAAAAAAAAAAAAAGTGAGTTCAAGGCAGCCTGAACTGTATAATGAGACCGTCTCAAAAAGGAAAAAAACAAAACAAACAAACAAAAAAAGCTATTGAACATTATCTAATTTTCTGTCCTGCATCTTTTTTTTTTTTTTTTTTTCTTAATGGTACCAGGGATTGAACTTGCCAGGCTGGTAGTTCTACTGAGCTATCTCCCCAGCCTGGCTGTCCTGCATCTCTCTCTCTTTTTTTCTTTTCTTTTTTTTGGCGGAACCGGGGATTGAACTCGGATCCTTGCGTTTGCCAGTCAAGTGCTTATTCTACTGAGCCATCTCCCCGGCCCCAAGGCAGACCTGAGACTTGAACCTACGACCTCTTGCTGTAGAGCCTAATGCGTAAACCACTACACTATCTCTCCAGCTTGAAACTGGTGATTGAACTCAGGCCCTTGTGCTTGCCAGGCAAGTGCTTATTCTACTGAGCTATCTCCCCGGCTCCTGGTATTTTCTTTATAGGGATAGTCTTCACTGCTGATTTAATACATTTAATGGTTATGAAGCTACCCGGTCGCCCTACTTGAGTAATAGTAAATTATGCTATACTAGGAATTTCTCTTTTGTTTTCAAATGTATTAACATAAATTGTTCATATTCTTTTACTAGATAGCATCTCGCTATGCTGCCCAGACTGGTCCTCAACTTCTGGGCCCAAGTGACCTTCTAGCCTCAGCGTCTCTAGTAGCTGGACCCAAAGTTGAGTGTCACTGCACTGAGCTGCCCACATTCTCTTTCTTTCTTTTCTTCTTCCTTTTGTTTTTTGTGATAGTGTAGATTGAACTCAGCCCTTTTAATTTTGAGACAAGTTTCCTTAAGTTGCCCAGGCTGGGCTTGAACTTCCAATTCTTTGGCCTCAGCCTCCCAACTACTAGGATTAAAGGTATGTGCTACCACATCTAGCTCTGTTCATGTTGTTTAAGAAAACAATGAATTGGGCCAGGGAGATGGCTTGGTAGAATAAGCGCTTGCCTGGCAAGTGCAAGGTCCTGAGTTCAATCCCTGGTGCTGCAAAACAAACAAACCCAATGAAATATAAAGTGAGACCCTGTCTCCCAAAAATAAAATATATGAAGATTTTTTTTTTTTTGTAGAACCAGGGATTGAACTCAGACCCTTGCGCTTGCCAGGGAAGCGCTTATTCCATTGAGCCATCTCCCTGGCCCCATATATGAAGATTAAGTATTCAAAATTGAGTTATAATGATTTTCATGTGAATGAAACTTTATAAAGCCTTAGGTATTACACAAGTACAGTATGAGCATTAGTACATTACATAGTTTTAGTGAGAAAAAGTACAAAGTACATAGAAATCACAGTAGTGCATCAATAAGCCCAAAAGTTACCAAAATTTTAAAATAACTGACAAATCTCTGAAAAATGGGAAAGAATATAAATGTAGACAACTACATGATTTTTATTTTT
>NW_004524739.1:5833498-5834911 GCF_000260255.1 Octodon degus | reverse complement strand
TTGAACTCAGGCCCTTGCGCTTGCCAGGGAAGTGCTTATTCCACTGAGCTATCTCCCCGCCTGTTATTTATTTCTAACAAAATCATATTATAGTCAAGAATCCTGGATGTGTGTGTCCCCTGCCCTGACTGGTTTTCTTTTCTTTTTTTTGTTTTGAGCCAGGGTCTCAATATGCAGTCATTTTATTTTTTTGTAGCACTGGGGATTGAACTCAGGACCCTACGCTTGCCAGGCAGGTACTTACTCTACTGAGCTATCTCCCTGGCCCCAGTATGCAGTTTAGGTTGGTTCTGAGCTCACTTTGTAGCCCAGGCTGGTCTTGAACTTGTGATGACCCTCCCGCCTCAGCCTCCAAGGTCTTTCTATATAGTTCAGACCAGTCAGTCTTGAATGTGCTATGTATCCCAGGCTGGTCTGGAACTTCTGACTCTCCTGCCTCAATCTCTGGAGTCCTGCAATTATAGATATGTGCCACCATGCCCAGCCTTGGATAGTCTTTTCATTTTTTGGGGGGGGGGGTGGGTGGGAGGGGAAGACAGGGTCTCGCTATATAGTACAGGCTGCCCTTGAACTTGCTTATATAGCTCTGCCTGGTCTCAAATTCACAGCAATCCTGCCTCAGCCTTCCAAGTGTTGGGATTACAGGCATGTGCCACTACGCTCAGTGAGAGCTGCCTTTTTTGCTTAATGGTTCAACATGTGCATGAGGCGAATCTGTATTCTATAATGCATAGAGTTCTGCATATCACATGTCCATTATATCAAGTTGTTGAAGTTACTGTTCAACTCTTGTGCTTTACTTTTTTTTTTTTGTATTTTAGGGAAGAGCCTACAGGGTGTTCAGGTTCTCACTACCAGATTGACCTGTAATGATCCACCTATTTACAACCTCCCAAGAACTGGGATTACAGGTGCATGTCACCACACCCAGTCTCTATTTTTTTTTGATGGAACTGGGGATTGAACTCAGGCCTTTGCGCTTGCCAGGGAAGCACTTATTCCATGTCTCTATTTGTTCTTAATTTATTGAATATATCCATTTCACCCTGAAGTTTCATTTTGATGTATTTTGTTTGCTTGCTTTTGAGACAGGGTGTTATTATGAAGTCCATGCTGGCCTGTAACTGATAGTGATCCTCCTGCTTTAGCCTCCAGTGTGCTGGGATTTCAGGCATTTTCCACAATACCCAGATTATTTATATGCATGCTATTTCATTAGGGGTATAAACATGTAGAACTGTAGTATTTTGCTGACAAGATCAGTTTATTAAAGTGAGTTAGGGGGAGCCTGGCTCTAGCTCAGTCCTTTAAGTGGCTGCTTCTGCAAAGCTGTCAGCCTCAGGTTGCTGGAGTTCGAAACTCACACCTCTCCCGCTGGCCAAAAGTGCCCTGAAGGCATTCGAGGAACCAAAA
>NW_004524739.1:5822273-5833048 GCF_000260255.1 Octodon degus | reverse complement strand
TAAAGTGAGTTAGCCAAGTGTGGTAGCAGCCTGGGATCCCTAGTAAGCTCAAGGCCAGCCTAAAATGTATAGCAATAACCTGCCTTTAAAAAAAAAAAAAGCAAGTCAAGTTATCCTTTAACAGTGCTGTCTTATTTTGTTGGATATTAACATAGCTATCACTTGTTTACAGCCATGATGGAAGAACAGGGATCAAATTTATGCTGCTATTGTAAACTGATTCAGACACTCACACAAAAAGGACACAGAAACTGTGATCCCAGCAGAAACTGAAGTGAGCCCTATTTATCGCACTGGCTTTCTGCCAGAAGGCACATTCTAGCACGAGGATCTGGCACTACACAAAGCATAGAAGTCTTACTCACTGAAGATGGAGACAACACAGTTCAAGGAGACTGAAGTAGCTATAAATTTTGAGGAAGAATTCTAAAGAGAAGGAGATACACAGAAAAAGAACTGCTCAAAGGCCTGGATTGACTTGAGCACTATCAATAATAATAAAAAAGTTTTCCATACCTACTTGGGATTCCCTAATTCTGCTGAAGATTAAGGATGTACCAGCACAAATGAAAAGCTATAAAGCTTACACAGGGTTAGGGACACATTCAGTGGCTCAGAGTGGACACTCCTTACTAATCCTGTGGCCATTCAGTGGAAACCTTAGGCCATGACTTAGTAGTGGGATTGAACTAAGAACAACAAAATTTTAAAACAAGCCTTAAACTAATAAAACTGACCAAATGAGCAGCATATAATTTCCTATAAACTGTACCCCCTGCTCCCCACCACATACTAGGGACTAAACCCAGGGCTTTCTCAGAGCTATATTCCTAGCACTTTTGTATTTTGAGATAAGGCTTAAGTTGACCAGGCTGAGCCTGAACTTGCACTTCTTCTGCATCATTCCCCAGAGTGTGAGGGTCACACGTTTGCACCAACATACCTTGCTAAGAGAGCTCTTATAAAATCCAAGCCTGACTGCTGAAATACCCTCTGGTTTCCTGTCTAGCCAGATGATCTTTCCCTCTCATGGGTCCACCTCTGTAATACCATCTGACATGATGGTATTACCAAAGCAGAGCTGAGTGGAGATGATGCCCTTGAACATTCAAAACTGTGACACAAATGAACTTTCTTGGTTTATAAAGTTATCTCGCCTCAAATATTTTACTGCAGTAACAAAAAACTAATACACTAATGAAAATATTGTCAAAAATTAAAAAAAAAAAATTTTTAAAGCCACACATGGTGGCACATGCCTCTAATTCCTTCCAGCAGTCTGGGAGGATCAAACTGGAGGATGTCAAATTTGAATCCTGCCTGGGCAATTTACCACTTTTTTTCTTTTTTTTTGAGGAACCAGGGATTGAATTTAGGCCCTTGCGCTTGCCAGGGAAGCGCTTATTCCACTGAGCTATCTCCCCAGCCCAAAATTTGAGCTTACCACTTTTTTTTTTTTTTGCGGCCTGGGCAATTTAGCAAGTCTTTTTTTTTTTTGGTGGAACCAGCGATTGAACTCAGGTCCTTGCACTAGCCAGGCAAGCACTTATTCTACTGAGCCATCTCCCGGGCCCCAACATAACCTTTTTTTTTGCAGAACCGGGGATTGGATTGAACTCAGGCCCTTGTGCTTGCCAGGGAAGCACTTATTCTACTGAGCCATCTCCCTGGCCCCAAATTAGCAAGTTACTGAGATCCTGTCTCAAAAGAAAAAAGAAGGACTGGGGAGGAGTGGGGGGGGGAGAATAAACCACAAAGTAAATACGTGACTTAGAGAATGAGAGAAAATATTTCTAAATTCTATACCTGGCAAGAGTTTCATATCCAGAATATAAAGAACTTTTACAGATGAACAATAAAGACAACTTAAAAACAACGAAAATGAATAAGCACTTCTCTAAAGAAGATACACAAATGACTAAAAATGTGCATATCATATAAAAAGATACTCAGCATCACTAGACATTTGGGAAATGTAAGTCAAAACCAGAAGGTATCACTTCATATCTCCTAGGATGGAACGGAAACAATAAAGCAAAGGCAAGTGCTGGGGAGGATGTGGAGGAATTGGTATCTGGTGCACTGCTGGTAGATTATAAAATGGTGCAGCTACTGTGGTCTGGTGGTGCACACCTGTGACTCCAGCACTCAGGAAGTCACCCAAAAACTGCCGAGTTCAAGGCCAGCCTGGGAAATACAATAAGCTCAAAGCCAGTCTACTGCATAGTGAAACCTTGTCTCAAAAAACGAAACAAAGAGCCCACCAAATAGCTTGGTGGATTAAAGTGCCTGCAAGCAGATGCAGGCCGTCCCCGGGGCTCTGAGACAACAATTGAGACTGGGCGTGGTAGCGCACACGTGTAATCCCAGCTCCTGGGAGGCTGTAAACAGGCGGATCACTACAGTTCCATCTAGTAGTGAGACCCTTAACACCTGTAGACCCTTCCCTAAAATACAAAGCAAAACTAAAAAATTAAAATTAAAATAAAAAAAAAGACGCTTCTGTGGAAAATAATAGGAAAGTTACTAAAAAAACTAAACAAAATGAATGCAGAGACTGTTTGATGCAGCTTTATTCACAATCTCCAAGAGGTAGAAACAACAAATGAATAAACTAAATGTGCTAAATGTATACCACGCAGCGTTACTCAGCCATAAGGTCTGATACATGCTACAGCACAGGTGAAACCTGAACACAGTACGCTAAGTGAAATAAGCATGAAAAAAGGAACAAGTTATATGATCCCACACATGAGGTACTCAGAGTAGTCACAGTCATTCAGACAGACAGATAATAGACTAATAGGTTTTGGGAAGAGAGGGAAAAAAGTTATTGCAGTGGCACCTCACTTCAGGAATGCAATGAATTCCATGATTCTGGTCCCAGAAGACCCAACTGGGTGAGAATCAAATCAAACTTCCCCATAAGATGAACACTGAATCTAACCAATGAATAGCAATTGGCTCTAATTTTTATTTGGTGATATGTGGAAATAGTGGTAGTTATATAGCATTGTAAATTTTTTTTAAATTCATTTATTCATTTATGTGGGGGGGGGCAGCTCAGCCCACCCAGGGGGCAGGGCTGGCTGGCATGTGGTGCTGGGGATTGAACTGCGGTCCCTGTACTTTGCTCAACTTGTTCTAAGTAGGTGCTTTAGACCACTGAGCCATCTCACCAGCCCCCATAGCACTGTAAATTAATGTCATGAAATTGTATATTTAGGGGCTGGAGAGATGGCTCAGTGAAATAAGTGCTTCCCTGGCAAGCACAAGGGCCTGAGTCCAATCCCTGGTTCTGGGAGAAAAAAAAAAAAATCGTATGGTTTAAAAACAACTAAAACGGCAAATGTGGTTGTATATATTTTAGCCAACATCTTTCTTTGGAGGTTTTTTTTTTTTTGAGTGCTTCAGATGGAACTCATGCTAGGCAAGTGCTCTGCTGATGAGTCATATCCCCAGTCCTCCCAAAAATGTATTTTAAAAATTACAGAGTACTCCCTCTGACGGAATTTCATAAAGAATCCCAATATTAAAAAAGTGAACCTACTTGTGTAAAAGTGATAGAAGGGGGCCAGCCAAAGAGCTCAGCGGATTAAAGCGCCTGCAAGCAGGTGCAG
The DNA here is from genome assembly GCF_000260255.1 of Octodon degus. Lineage (NCBI taxonomy): Eukaryota > Metazoa > Chordata > Mammalia > Rodentia > Octodontidae > Octodon > Octodon degus. The sequence goes on along the minus strand of NW_004524739.1, from coordinate 5,829,428 downwards.
GGGCTGCGAGTTCCATCCCTGGGCCTGCCCATGCTGGCGCTGCTCCTGCCCCTGGGTTGCCCTGAGACAGCAATTGAGACTGGATGTGGTGGCGCGCACCTGTAATCCCAGCTCTTGGGAGGCTGTAAACAGGCGGATCACTACAGTCTGATCTAGTAGTGAGACCCTGAACACTCTGTAGACCCTTCCCTAAAATACCAAAAAAAAAAAAAAAAGATAGAAGGGTCTTCATCATCTTGTTTTTCTCTTATAGGCATTTTCCATCTTTTCAACTATAATCTGAAATAGTGAATTTTTTTTTTTTTTTGCTCCGAATGCCTTCAGGGCAGGTTTGGCTGGCTTGAGTTGTGGGGATCGAACCACAGCAACCTGAGCCTGACTGCTTTGTTGAAGCAGCCACTTAAAGAACTGAGCTAAGGCCAGGCCCCCCTGAAATAGCGAATATTGTTGAAGAGATGAAAATTGAAATTTTACAGACAACAGAAGTGGTTCTAATCCCATACCTGTAATCCCAGCACTCGGGAGGCTGTGGTAGACGAATTTGTGAGTTCAAGGCCAGCCTGCACTACAAAGTGAGTTCAAGGTCAGCCTGAAGTCTGAACTGTTTAGTGAGACCCTGTTTCAAAAAGAAGAGGAGGAGGAGGAGGAGGAAGAGACAAAGGGGACAAAAAGAAGAGGAAGAGGAGATGGATGACCATTAACTATTATTGTCCTTTTCCTGAAGGGACAGGAGTAACTGTGATGGGATTTTAAAAGAAATCTTCCAAACATAAGATTTGATCTGGAAGAAAAAAAAAAAAAAAGATTTGAGCTGGTTCTGGTTCTTCAAGCAGTAGTTCACCTTGGGGAGTAGGGATGGAATAAAGTACTACATAAATAGGAGGAGGGGGAAGGGGAGTAGTCTATCAGGGAACCTGAATAAAAATGAAACTGGAGGTTGAAGGGAGAGCTGAATTGTAGTTACAGACATTGAGGAAAATAAAACTTCAAAGAAGGTACCCTTGGTCATTCCATGAAGTAGCTTAGGAAACCTATAGCTATAGTAGGGCTGAAGTGTTCAAATGCACTTGGCAAAGCCACTAAGAAGCAGCAAAAAAGAAAAAGAAGGAAGAAGGAGAAGGAAGAGAAGGAAGAGAACGAGAACCAGTACCAGTACCACCAGTACCACCACCACCACCACTACCTCTTAAGAAATTCTGGTGGCCTTCCTATGTGGTCCCTGCTCACACCACTACCTGAGGACTATAGGTGGAGGAGAGGGACTAAGGGCAGGTCTCTGGAATGCTGTTCCTTCCCTATTACCTGACACACAGTTTTTCATTACTCTCAGCCTGGGCTCTCCCAGCAGCTATAGTAATGAAGCTGGAAAGGAAATCAGACTTTGATTCTTTAGTAACCATGGTAACAAGAAACTATCACAAACATTTGCTTATGACTTCATTGGAAGTAGGAAAATTAGATTGGAAGGATGAACATCTGCAGAAACACATCTGCAATCAGTTACCAAAAGACTGGATTCTCCAGCTTGAAGATCCTCCAGCAAGTCAGAGGGCTTTTCCCATCATGCATGCCCTTTCCTACTGGAACTGTCTCATGAAAGTTCACATATAATACATTTTCAGAGTCTGTTTTAGAAAGCTATTGGATAATTTGAATTCTTTTTTTTTTTTTTTTTGAATTCTTAATTACACCTTCTATTTGTTTTTTTTTTTGCTCCAAATGCCTCCAGGCAGGTTTGGCTGGCTTGAGTTGTGGGGATCCAACCACAGCAACCTGAGCCTGACCGCTTTGTTGAAGCAGCCACTGAAAGAACTAAGCTATGGGGCAGGCCCCCTACACCTTCTATTTCTTTTTTTTTTTTTTGCGGAACCGGGGATTGAACGCAGGCCCTTGCGCTTGCCTGGGAAGCACTTATTCCACTGAGCCATCTCCCCAGCCCCGTACACCTTCTATTTCTAAGGAATAAATGTCTAACATTGCCATGTCCTCTTCTAACAATTTAGAACCAGGGTACTAGCAACAATACAAAAGTGATACATGTTCTGTAATGGCTGAAATATAGTCTCTCAGAATTTATGTGATGAAATTCTTTTTTTTTTTTTTTTTTTTTTTTTTGCGGATCTGGGGATTGAACTCAGGCCCTTGTGCTTGCCAGGCAAGTGCTTACTCTACTGAGCTATCTCCCCAGCCCAGCCTATGTGATGAAATTCTAATCCCTAGTATCTCAGAATATGACTGTATTTGGAGACAAAATCCTTAGAGAAGCAAAAACAAAACAAAAAACAAACAAACTTAGAGAAGCAGTAAGAGATAAATCAGCTTACTACTATTCCAATAATAATGTCCTTTTAAGAAGAGACAGGCCAGGGAGATGGCTCAGTAGAATAAGCACTTGCCTGGCAAGTGCAAGGGCCTGAGTTCAACCCCTGGTTCCGGAAAAAAAAAAAAAAGAATAAGCTCTTGGGGCCGGGGAGATGGCTCAGTAGAATAAGCGCTTCCCTGGCAAGCGCAAGGGCCTGAGTTCAATCCCCGGTTCCGCAAAAAAAAAAAAAACAACAAAAAACATAGAACACCAACCAACAAACAAAGAAATGCCACAGGCAGGAATGGTGGCATATGCTCATAGTCTCAGCATTTAGGAGGATGAGTTAAGAGTGCAAACTGAAGGCCAGGCTGGACTACACAGTGAAACCCTGTCTCAAAAAGCAGACATTTGCACACATCTATAATCCCAGCACTCTTGGAGGTCAGGCAGGAAGAGCATAGGCTCGAACACAGAGTGGGCAATTTAATGAGACCCCTGTCCCAAAAACAAACCAAACCCCAAAACCATGAATAAGGATGTAGTTCAGGGGTATATCACCTAGGCTAGATCCCTAGTACTTATTGCAAAGAGAAAACCAAAACAAAACAAAAAAAATAAACCAGCATTTAGGAAGGCTGAAATAGGATATCACAAATTCAAGTCCAGATTGCACAACCTAGTGACTTAGACCTTGTCTCAAGATTTAAAAAGTAAATAAAAGATAATTTTTTTTAAATTTTATTTATTTATTTATTCATTGTGTGTGTGTGTGTGTGTGTGTGTGTGTGTGTGTGGCCAGCTCAGCCCACCAGGGGGCGGGCGGGCTGGCATGTGGTGCTGGGGGATTGAACCATGGTCCCTGTGCTTTGCCAAGCTTGTTCTAAGTAGGTGCTTTAGACCACTGAACCATCTCTCCAGCCCAAAAGATAAATTTTAAAAGGGATGGGGATATAGCTCTGTGTAGAGGCCCTGGTTCAATTAAAAAAAAAAAAAAAAAAAGCTGGTTTTAGTGGCATACACCTATATGTAATTCCAGCATTTTGGGAGATTGAGGCAGAAAAATTATAAATTTGAGCCTACCCTGGGCAATTTAACAACCTAGCAAGACTATGTCTCAAAAATAAAAAATAGCCGGACTTGATGGCACACCCCTATAATCCCAGCACTTGGGAGGCTGAGGCAGGCTTGTTGCAAGTTTGAGACCAGCCTGGGCTACAAAGTGATCTCAAGGCCAGCCTGAACTGCACAGTGAAATCCTGTCTCAAAAATACAAAATAAATAAATTTTTTTAAGAGGGCTGGGGTTGGAGGCTGAGGCAGGAGAATCTCTGTGAGTTTGAGGCCACCCTGGACTACATGGTGAGACCTTGTCTCAACGAAAAAAAAAAAAGATACAGAAGCTGGGGTATGTACCATGCAAGAGACCTTGGGTTTGACCCCCAGTGCTACAAAAAATAAAAATAAAAATAAAAATTTAAAAGTAAAATGGCCAACAAATATATCAAAAATGCTCACTATCACTAATCATTAGAAAAATGAAAATTATGTGCTATCTTACCCTAGTCAGAATGGCTATTATAAAAAATAATAAAGCCAAGTATGGCAGTACACATCCATAATCCCAGCACTGAGGAGACTGTCCCAGGAATGGGAAGAATTCAAGAGCACCTTGATCTACCAGATCTTGTCTTAATACTAACAATAATCATATTATTATTATTAACAAATGCTAGTTAGAATAAAGGGAAAGGGGCAACTTCCTGGGCAATCCAGCAACTACAGCACCCTGTACACATCCAAAGGAAATTAATCCACACGTCAAAGAGATCCTCACACTTCTACATTTACTGCAGCTGCACAGACAGCCAGGTATCCACCAGCAGATGAATGGATAAAGAAAATGCGATATGTGGACATTAAGAATCTTACTCGGCTATTCAAAGAGATTAGAATCTCATCATTTGCGGCAATGTGGATGGAAACAGAGGAACGTCTGAAGTGAAATAAGCCAGGCACAGAATGATGAATGCTGCACGTCCTCACTCCTCTGTAGAAGCTAAAAAACAAAACGAAACAAAGAAAATCCAAAACCAAAATACCTCATAAAAGAGACTATAACAGGAATTACTAGATACTGAGAAAGGTAAGAGTATGGGAGAGACTAGATGTCAGATACCAAAAGGCAACCACAAAGCAGAATTATTTCTGGTGTAATAGAGCATAGTAGATTAGCTATAGTCGACAACAATTTATGATATATTTCAAAATAACTAGAAAAGTATGAAGCTTCTTGTTCCTGACATGTAAAAGGGATAAACTGGAGAAAGGGTTGTTGGAGAAAATAGAAATGCTAACTACCCTGATTTCACCATTACACAGTCCAAACATGTAGTGAGTTATCTTACATAATTATTTCTTTTTTAATAATTATCTTTCTATATCCCCAAAATAAGTACAATTGTTGTACACCAATTTAAAAGGTTAAAATATAAAAGAAAAAAATTCAGAAATATGAAGATGTATGAATTACCGTATTTCCCCAAAATAAGACCTAGTCAGAAAATAACCCCTAGCAAACACAAGGTCCTGAGTTCAATTCTGGTACCAAAACCAAAAACACCCTAACATTTTTCAGGATGCTTATACTATAGGCCCTACCCTAGAAATAAGTCTCAGTTAAGATCATCAGCCAGAGGGACACATTTAGTACATCTGCTGTAGCACACAATGCATTACCTAAAATTATAAATAATATTAATGTACAATTAAATATAAATATTATTGCCATTAACGCTTTTAATAAATGATGATATAAATTATGTTAAATATTTATAAATACCTAAGTGGGAGCCTTTAGACAGAGGTAAACATCTATGTAAATGGATGTATTTGAGATTCACTGCTGAAGGAGTACAGGAGTACAGACACAACCTACAAATAATGTACACATATGATAATGAATGGAGGGCCGGCCAAATAGCTCAGCAGACTAACATGCCTGCTTTGTCAGAGCACAGTGGCGGGGTTCCATCCGCAGTGTGCCATGCCGGCCCCACCCCTGGGGCGCGCTGAGACCAGACTGAGACAGCGTGGTGGCGCACACCTGTAATCCCAGCACCTGGGAGGCTGAAAACAGGAGGAGCTCTCTGAGTCTGATCTGTCTAGTGAGATGCTGTACACCCTGTAGACCCTGTCCTAAATTCATTTTTTAAAAAAGTATATTCAAGGGGCCGGGGAGATGGCTAAGTGGAATAAGCGCTTCCCTAGCAAGCGCAAGGGTCTGAGTTCAATCCCTGGTTCCGCAAAAAAAAAAAAAAAAAAGTATAATGAACAGATGTAGTTGTACATATTGTGAATCATCATAATTCAATCCTTTTAAAAAATGTATTTAATACAGGGTGCACAGTCTTAAGGGTCTCCTAGCGATTCTCCTGTTTTCTGCTCCCCAGTGCTAGGATTTCAGGCCCAAGCCACCACGCCCAGTCTCAATCACTATGTCAGCATGCCCTGGGGGCTGGCACAGCACAGCACGCCAGGGATCCAACTCTGGTTCCTGCGCTTGTGTTCAGTTCTGGCCAGCTGCCTTGTGTTTTCTTAAAAGTGCACTGAACAATGAACTTGTGTGAAATACATGTTTTTTGAATTCTGGTGCCTGCAATGTTTCATCAATTTTGTGGGGGCCATCATTCGTAACTGTCAACATTTCTGTTGCCACTCCTGTCTTGCAGATCTTCAATTCACAGGTGATTTAATGGAAATTTTGTGAAGACTAGCTCGCAGGAGAATGTGACTGGTGAAGAGTTCAGGAGATAAAATCCATGCAGCTGCGCTCGCTTGGCGGCACGTGCACTAAAATCACCGGCAGCTGCGTGGCCAATGCACTCTGCACTGGCTACATGGACAAGAGGCGCTCATTTCAGGAGAGTCCACTGCTACAGATGACAGAACAGAGACAATGGTTTTACAGGAAACAGAATCACAAGAAATTCAGGTCAAAATTTAGAGTTTCAGAATCATCACAGTTCTCCAGAAGATGACATGGCTGTATTTGAATAAATGTAGATTTTTGCACATGAAAAAAATGAGACAACCCCTGAAAAGAAAATCTATTGCGTCTTTTGGAGCAAAAGTAATATAAAACCTGGTCTTATTTTAGGGAGAGCTATGGTATTTGCTTAGCATACAAGAGGCTCTACCTGGGTTTTATCCTGAAGACACATACAAAAAAGTGTAGTGTAGAGGCTGTGGCTACAGCTCAGTGGTGCAGTACCTTCTGTGGTTAAATTCAAGGTCCTGAGTTTGATTCTTGGTACCAAAAAAGAAAGATGGATACATACTGATGTGTGATAATGAACTATGGATGTGTGTCAACATAGCTTGGCTTTTAAAGCCAGAAACTGGTCACCCATAGTGGCGCACACCTATAACCCCAGTACTCCAGAGGCTGAGGCAGGATTGCCATGAAGTTTGAGGTCAGCTGGGGCTGCACAGTGAGTTGAAGCCCAGCCTGACTACATAGTGAGACCCTACCTGGGGGGGAAGGATCAAGGCTAGCCTGGGTGAGTTTAAAGCCAGCCTGAATTACAGAATAAGACCCTGTCTGAAAAAAAATCAAACATAAAATTTTAGGGCTGGTGAAATGGCTCAGTGGTCTAAAGCACCTACTTGGAGCAAGCTTAGCAAAGCACAGGGACCACGGTTCAATCCCCCAGCACCGCATGCGGCCAGCCCCGCCCCCTGGTGGGCTGAGCTGGCCACACACACACACACACACACACACAAAAAAAAAACAAAAATGTAAAAAAAAAAAAAGAAATAGGGCTGGTGAAATGGCTCAGTGGTCTAAAGCAC
>NW_004524739.1:5811056-5813849 GCF_000260255.1 Octodon degus | reverse complement strand
ACTCTTTTAGAATATTTTGCTGAGTTTACACACCTATAATATTTAAATGATGGAACTTAACAAAAAAAGGGGATACAAATGAATGTCCATTTTGTATCTGTGTATTCAAAGTGGTTAGGATAGATCTATAGTTACAGTTTCTTAATGAATAGAGCGATTTGTTCTAATGGTGTTTGTAAATAGGGAATCATGTCTGCATCTTGTACAGCAATTAACCACTAGGAAGAATGTATGCAATGTGTTAATTATTGAAACTGTCCTACCAGTTTGGTTTGAAACTGTCTCACTGTTATTTGTTTCTCAATAAAATTATGGAGAAAAAAAAGTAAATAAAATAAAATAAAATGTACCTGGGTACGGGGGAGCTGGCTCAGTAGAATAAGCGCTTGCCTGGCAAGTACAAGGGCCTGAGTTCAATCCCCCGTTCTGCCAAATAAAATAAATAAATAAATAAATAAATAAATAAATAAATGTACCCAGAAGGGCAGGCACAATGGCTCAGTGGTCTAAAGTGCCTGCTCAGGCAAGCTTAGGCAGGTGCAGGGGACTGAAGTTTGATCCCCAGAACTACATGCTGTGCCAAAAAATAAATAAAATGTACCCTTAAACTTAATTAAACCAAACCAAACCAAAGGGCTGAGGATATAGCTCAGGGATGCAGTGCTTGCTGAAAATGAGCAAGGCTCTGGTTCAGTCCCCCTTAGTGTTCAATCCCCAGTAGAGCAAGCAAAGAAGAAAAAGTTCAACTTGTAACACAAAGCTCAGTTAACACTCACATTTAGTTAAAATCCAGACTATCCCAGCATCAAGCCCAGTCCTTGAATATGCTAAGCAAGCACTCTATCACTGAGCTAGAAACCCAGCCAGACTTCTGTATTTTGTTATTCAGGGGTGTGGGGGGGGGGGGCGCTAGGGATTGAACTCAGGGCCTTGCACATGCAAGGTAAGAGCTCTACCACCAGCCACATCCCCAGTCCTGTTATTCTTTTTTTTTGAGATGGGCTCTTGCTATATATGTTAGGCTGGGCTTGAACTTACTACTTATGTAGCTCAGGCTGGCCTCAAAGAATATAGGCACCACCACACCCAGCTTTAGATTTCTAGCTTCAAAAAGGGGGTGTGGGGAAGGGACCGAGAAAGAGATTGAAAAAAGGAATGAGAAATTATGTAGTAAAGGGGCCAGGGAGATGGCTCAGTAGCATAAGTTCTTGCCTGGCAAGCACAAGGGTCTGAGTTCAATCCCTGGTTCTGCAAAAGAAAGAAAAAAAAAAAAAAATAATAATAATAATAATGTAGTAAAGAGACTCGTATTCTCCCATGGCAACAACTGGGTGGAACTCAGTAAATAGGAAATGGGGCTCTATGGTTCATCTGTCAGCTTCCATTTGGTTTATTTCACTCAATTATCTACTAGAATACCAAACTCTGGGATGTCACAAAAAGACAGCTTTTGTCTGTTTTGTTCACCATTACATTTTTAGACCAAGAACAATACTTGGCACACAGTGAACACTCAAACCTCTGCTGAAAATTAATGAGTAACTGTGGCACGTCTAGCTCCTAAAAATAGAGGAGTCTGAGACAAATATTCATGACATGCTTCTTGCCAGCTATGGTGTGCATGCCTGTAATCCCAGCAGTTAGGAAGCTGAAGCAGGAGGATGGCCATGAGTTTGAGGCCAGCCTGTGTTAGACAGTGGGAGTCTGCCTCAGAAGACAGGAGAGAGGAGGAGGGAGGGAGAGAGGAGGGGAGGGGAGAGAAGGCCAAGCACAGAGGTGTATGTATGCCTGTAATCCCAGCACTAGGGAGGCTGAGGCAGGAGGATAGCTGCAAGTTTGAGGCCAGTCTGAGTTACAAAGTGAGGTGATTCCCAGCCTGAACTGCATAGCAAAATCCTACCTCAAAAAAAGAAATGTAATGAAAAGAGACCAAGGGGCCGAGGAGATGGCTCAGTGGAATAAGCACTTCCCTGGCAAGTGCAAGGGCCTGAGTTCAATCCCTGGTTCCACAAAAAAAAAAAAAAAAAAAAAAAAGAAAAGAGACCAGATCAGACCATAATATATACTTTTCTAGTCGACTGGAGATGTAGCTCAGTGGTTGAGCTTGTAGCCAAGTGGCAGAGCATTTACTCAGTATGCTCAAGGCCAAGTTCAATTCCTACCACTACAAAAAAAATGCTTAATGTTTCCACTGTTACAATGTTTCTAGCGTTCTTCAAAGACAAAAGACCAACTGATTTATCTTTATAGTTACTTTTGGGCCTGACACACAAAAAATACTTTGTTTATTAAATGGCAGCTATTAGTTATCAGCAGTGACTTTATTTGCTTACAAAGTTAAAACTACTAGTTATCAGTTATCACTGTTTACTAAGCGTGTAACATTTATTAGTTGACCATTTATCTTATGTGCTATGTGCCACAAGAAAAATGTTTGCAAATTGGACATGGTGTGGCCTGTAATCCCAGCTCTTGGGAGGCTGAGGCAGGAGGATCACTGAACATTCGAAGCCAGCCTGGGCTACACAGTGAGTTCAAGGACAGCATGAACTATATCGAAAGACCCTGTCTCAAAAAAAAACCAAAATAAATCAACACAAAATCAAAAATCACTGAAGCAACAGAATCAGTAGTCATAGGGGACACTATGGAAGAGATTAACTTCAATAGTTTTTGAAGAAACAGTACCTTTAGAACTAATAAAGGGGGGCTGGTGAGATGGCTCAGTGATCTAAAGCACCTACTTAGAACAAGCTTTAGCAAAGCACAGGGACCGCGGTTCAATCCCCCAGC
>NW_004524739.1:5809363-5810356 GCF_000260255.1 Octodon degus | reverse complement strand
TTGAACTGCGGTCCCTGATGCTTTGCTAAGCTTGTTCTAAGTAGGTGCTTTAGACCACTGAGCCATCTCTCCAGCCCCTACAAAATGTTTTCTGACATCCAGGATTCACTGAATCTTTGATAAAACAACTTTAAAAATAGTATTATCCATATATTCACTTTAAGGAGCCTGAAGGTACACACAGTTAAAAGCCATAACATTACTACAGTACTCATAAACTATGAGAAAAACCCCCACATAGCAAGGTAGGGGTGACCCCAGTGACAGGGTCATGTAGTACCCAACAAGTGCCAACACAGGTAAGAAAAAAGCAACCAATGGGAGATGGGATACGGTTTCCTGCCCAGCATCTGCACCAAAGGTGCCATCATCAGGAAATAGGTAGGAGAAAGAGGCCAGGAGGAAGTTTGATGCTTGCAGGACACTCAGGTAATGCCTTCTTTCTCACAGTGTTACAAATTGTGGGATGGCTGAAAAACACTGGAGGGAAACAGAGATGTGCTGAATTAGTCCTGATTAAAAGAACTTATCAAACAGAGTTTGTTACTTGCAGACAAAAGCAAACCAGAAATGGCCTTCATTATCCTGTATTTGCTCTGCACAAGAGTTTCAAAGTCAGCTATTTCAAATTGGGTGTGATGCCAAGCGTGGTGGCACATGCCTCTAATCTTAGCACCCAGGAGGCTGAAGCGAAAGTATTGCCCTGAACCTGAGGCCAACCTGAGCTTCATGTTCAGTTTGAGGCCAGCCTGGGCTCCTTTGAGGGTACTGAACTACAGAGAGATCCTGTCTCAAACAAACAGAAACCAAACTGGGTGTCGTGACACATCCCTGCAATCCTAGCATTGAAGAGGCTGAGACAGAAAGACTTCCATGAATGGAAGCCAGCATGGGCTACACAGCGAGTTCGAAACTAGCCTTAACAACACAGCAAAACCCTTAACTCAAAAACCAAACACTCCTCAAAAAAAAAAAAAAAAAAAAAAAAAAAAA
>NW_004524739.1:5806614-5809263 GCF_000260255.1 Octodon degus | reverse complement strand
ACAGGGACCACGGTTCAATCCCCCAGCACCGCATGCGGCCAGCCCCGCCCCCTGGTGGGCTGAGCTGGCCACACACACACACACACACACACACACAAAAAAAAAACAACATAAAATTTTAAAAGAAAGCCAGGCATAGAGGCTGAGACAAAAGGACTGCCATGAGTTCAAGGACAGTCTGAACCACACAGCAATACCCTGTCACAGAAAACCAAAAAAAAAAAGCAACAAAATTTTTTAAAAAAATCCCCAGAAACTGGAGAGTAAGCCTTGGCAATTCTATTTCATTTATCCCTGCTCTTACACTGAAGCACTAAGAGTGGCTGGCTTTATTTCCTGATTATTTTTGGCCTCTGTCTCTTTTTCTCCATTCCTGCTGCCAGTGTCTAATTCAGGTATTCATAATTCTTTTGCATGGACATTGCAGGAGCCTTATCATCTTGCTTCTTTTCTCCTTACATGCACTTCTTAAAACAGTTTGTCCTCTGCTCTCATCCTGCCTCCCAACTCAGTACTCGGAGCAAACCCAAGGCTCTGGCACTGAGCTAGATCCCCAGCCCTATTTTGAGACAGGGTCTTATGAAGTTGCCCAGGCCGGGTTACAGGTTTGGCTATTATGATAGCACTGCTACATACGTTTTTGTATAAATCTTTTTAGGCACATACATTTTCACTTTCCCTAAGTAACACCTAGGGGTGGAATTACTTACTGGTAGGTAGTTGTATATTTAGTTTTCTGGCTCTTTTGGTTTTTTCTCCCATTACTGGGGACTAGACCCATGGTCTTCACATCGAGCTACATCCCCAGCTGTTCTTTTGAGACAGGGTTTAAGTTGCTAAATTGCTCACGCTGGGTTCAAACTTGTGACCCTTTGCCTCAGCATCCTGAATGCTGGGATCACAGGTGTGTGCCATTATACCCAGCCACACCTTGATTCCTTCTCATCTCCTTCCCCTCCCTTCAATCCTTCTTCTCTTCCTCTCACTTCTTAGCTCGCTACCATTTGCTCCCATGTCACCATGTCACCACTAATGAGTAAAGTCCAACAGACCCTTTCAGTTTTTTTTTAAATTTTATTTATTTATGTGTGTGTGGCCAGCTCAGCCCACCAGGGGGCGGGGCTGGCTGGCATGTGGTGCTGGGGGATTGAACTGCGGTCGCTGTGCTTTGCTAAGCTTGTTCTAAGTAGGTGCTTTAGACCACTGAGCCATTTCACCAGCCCCTCAGGTTTTTTTTTTTTTTTTGAGACAGGATCTCACTATGTGGTCCTGGCCTTGAACTCACTAGGTAGCTCAAGATGGCCTTAAACTTGCAGTGATCTTGGCCTCCCAAGTGCTGAAATGACAGGTGTGTACCACCAGGCCCAGCCACCTTTTCAGTTTGTTTTGTTTTTGGCTTGTCCTCTTGGCAGCATTTACCTTAACAATCTTGAAATATTCTCTTTCCCTTGGTTTCTGAGATACAACCGGTATTTTCTCCCTCCAATTTGGCCTTCTGGCTGCTTCCCTTGTTTCCCTACCTTGAAGCTGACGTATCTTGTGGTTCTGTCTTTGTTTTGGTTTTACAGGTTGAACCCAGGGCCTCACACATGGTAAGCACATGCTCTAGCCGCCCTGAGTTCCATCTCCAGGATTATTCTCTTTCTTTAGCTCACCCCTTTAGACACACATTTTTCTTAAATGCTATCATTGACTAAGGTTTTAATTACCATATTGTGAGAAATAAATATAGAGATGAGCAAAACTCTATTTCTACTTCTAGGCCTCAGTCTTCTGTTTTTCCTTTTTATTATCAGTGCCTATTAATTTTACAAAATATTGGGTTTCAAAGCATATATTTTGATATATCCATCCCCCATTACAAAACCCTTATTCCCTCCTCCTGCTCCCCCTTAACTGCTTTCCAGGCCTCCCTCTTGAGTTCCAGACTTCTATATTCAATCGCTTTCTGGACACCTTCCCTTGGAGACTTGAGACATACCAAAATATCCAAATTTAAACCCATCTCAGTTAACAGCAGCCTTATTTAGTCTACTGCTTAAAGCAAGGAGTCCTACAACTTAAGGCTAATCACCGACTGACCCTACACAGCTTCAACCACCAGATGAAATCAATAATCAAGTTGTGCTGATACACATCCCTCTTACTCTGTACTATTATTACCTCAGTTGCTGCCACCTTCACCTCTTGCAAGGACTGCACACTATTTAAAGAGAATCTCCTACTTGGTGTGGGGAACAGGGGTGCACACTTGTAATCTCAGCACTCAGGAACCTGAGGCAGGAGGATTGAGAATTCAAGCCCCACCTGAGCAACATAATAAGTTTAAGGCCAGGTGGAGCACATAGCAAGGGGGAAAACAGTCATTGACTTCTGAGTTTAAAGCCTTTCAAGGACATTTCAGGACCTTTGGGATAAAGCCCAACATCAATCTATATGCTACTAATCTAACTAGCTTCTGAATTACTCATTCCTTTTCTCCCCCTACTAAGAACTGGGTCTAAGTTTAAAGACTTTTCCTGAATCCTCTAGACTGGGTTGGATCCCCTTCCAATGTACAGCACTATATACTGCCCCTTCTGAGAAATTGAGACACACACAAGCTTTTTTTTTTTAATTTGTGTGTGTGTGTGTGTGTGTGTGTGTGTG
>NW_004524739.1:5799852-5801189 GCF_000260255.1 Octodon degus | reverse complement strand
TAATAAGCATACACAAAACAAAGCTAACTCAACAGCTCAAAAAACGCTATAAAAAAATCTCCACCCAACCATCAAAAGCTGAGTAGGGTCGAAATGATAGCTCAGCGGACTAAAGCGCCTGCTTAGGCAGCAGAGTGCTGCGACTGGGGTTTGATTCCCGGTGTGCCGTGCCATGCCATGCCATGCCACACTGAGACAGCAATTGAGAGTGGGCCTGGTAGCACGATCGAGACTGGACATGGGAGCACATGCCTGTAATCCCACACTTGGGAGGCTGAAAACAGGAGGATCACTATAAGTCTGATCTACATAGTGAGACCCTGTAGACCCTGTACCAAACGTATTAAAAAAAAAAAAGCTGATTACCCTCACTCAATATTATCCACTCTTTTTACAAATTCTGTCTCCTGATCTTTCTATTATTAATGGCAATTACAGAGTCAAGAGAAAAGTCTTTCTTTTTCAGAAGCAGAACTTTAAAACCTATATTCTAGGTAGAATCACACTAAGAGTCTCTTCCATTTATGCCAATTGGGATATGCTCAAATATCAAAATTACACTTAAAACAAATCTAGATGGTATATTCTACTATACACATAGGCTACATGGTATAGCTATTGCCCCTAGATTATAAAGCATGTCACTGTACAGAATACTACAGGTAAATGTAACACAATGATCTCTGTATATCTTAACATATGCAAAGTACAATAAAAACATTGCATAAAAGAAAAAAATGGAATTCTCAAACAGGGCACTTACAATGAATGAGTTTTGCAGGACTGGGAGTGAGTTAAAGAATAAACATCAGGGGGCTGGGGAGATGGCTCAGTAGAATAAGCGCTTGCCTGGCAAGTGCAATGTTCTGAGTTCAATCCCCGGTACTGAAAAGAAAAAAAAAAAGAGTAAACATGATGGCCTAGGACATTATCATGCATTGTGGACTTTATGAACACTGTACATTTAAGCTACATTTATTTAAAAAAGTTGGGGCCAGGCAGATGGCTTAGTAGAGTAAGTGCTTGCCTGGCAAGCACAAGGGCTTGAGTTCAATCCCTGGTTCCGCCAAAAAAAAAAAAAAAAAAAAAAATTCTTTCAACACTGAGTATAGAGGTACATCCATGTAAGCTCAGCACTAGGGAGGATGAGGCAAAAGGATCACTGTGAGTTCAAGGCCAGACTAGGCTACACAGTGAATTTAAGGCCAGCCTAAGTTCAGAGCAAGACACTATTTAAAAAAAAAGGGGCTGGAGAGATGGCTCAGTGGTCTAAAGCACCTACTTAGAACAAGCTTAGCAAAAGCATCAGGGACCACGGTTCAATCCCCCAGCACCAC
>NW_004524739.1:5795155-5798147 GCF_000260255.1 Octodon degus | reverse complement strand
TAAAAAAACAAAAAAGGTTTTTCTTTCATTAATAATAAATTTTGGGGGCCGGGGAGATGGCTCAGTGGAATAAGCGCTTCCTTGGCAAGTGCAAGGGCCTGAGTTCAATCCCCGGTTCCGCAAAAAAATAAAAAAATAAAAAATTTTGGGGCAGGAGAGTTGGGTCAGTGGAGTAAGTACTTCCCTGGCAAGTGCAAGGATCTGAGTTCAATCCCCGGTTCTGCTAATAATAATAATAATAATAACTTTATCCAGGGACTGTGGTTTAATCCCTGTTGGCCCCCCGCGATGGCCCCACTCCTGGGGTGCACTGAGAGGGCAATTCAGACTGGGTGTGGTGACACAGGCCTGTAATCCCAGCATTTGGGAGGGAGGCTGAAAACAAGAAGATCACTAAAAGTCTGATGTGTGTAGTGAGATCTTGTAGACCCTGTACTAAATACATTAAACTGTGCCAGGCATGGTGGTGCATGCTTGTAATCCCAGCTACTTGGGAGGCTGAGACACGAGGATCACTATGCTAGATCCTGTATCAAAATAAAATAAAAATTAAATACATTAAATAAATAAATTTACCACCAGGCATGATGGCTCATGCCTGTAATCCTAGCACTTGAGAAGCTGAGGCAAGAGGATCATTGTGAGTTGGAGACCAACCTGGGCTACAAAATGAGCTCAAGGCCTCCTGAACTGTATATCAAAACCCTGTCTCAAAAAGACCAGCAAGGGCCAGGGAGATAGCTCAGTAGAATAAATGCTTGCCTGACAAGCGCAAGGGCCTGAGTTCAATCCTGGTTCTGCAAACAAACAAACAAACCAATAAATACATAAATAAATTTACCTTAGTTTACTATAATTTTTTTTTTTTTTTTTCAGAACCAGGGATTGGACTCAGGCCCTTCAAGCGCTTATTCTACTGAATCATCTCCAGGGCCCCAACTATATTTTTTACCCACTAAAATTTTAACTATAGGGCCAGCCAGGTAGCTTAATGGATTAAAGAGCCTGCTTAGTCAGATGTAGGGGCCTGGAGTTCGATTCCCAGCATGCTGTGCCGGCCCTGCCCCAGGGGTGCTCTGAGACTCTAATTGAGACTGGGCATAGTGGTGATGTCTGTATTCCCAGTGCTTGGGAGGCTGAAAAACAGGAAGGATTACTACAAGTCCAATCTGTGTAGTGAGACCCTGTAAACCCTGTACTAAATACATAATAAATAAATAAATAAAATTTTAACTATAGCCAAACTAAATCACTCCTCCTTTAAAATTAAACTTTTAATTAAAAATTATGGGGGGCCAGGGAGATGGCTAGTAGAATAAGCACTTGTCTGGCAAGCACAAGGTCCTGAGTTCAATCCCTGGTACCAGCAAAAAAAAAAAAAAAAAAGACACAAACACACATCAGGGATGGGTGCGTAGCACAGTGGTGGAAAACCTGCCTAACATACACAAACAAGGCCATGTGTTCAATTCCCTTTACCTCAAACTAAAAAGTCGAGTCCTCCACAAGGTCAGGATCATCAACATCACAATCTTCTGCCTTCATAGCTTATCCCACTGGAAGGTTTTCTGGGCAGTAACATGCACAACCCGTCATCTATGCCTTCCAGAATAGCTCCTGAAGGACATTCCTAAGGCTCCTGAGGAGGGTGTCATACTTTTCATAAGAAAGTAAGTACGACCACAATAGTTTGCTTGCTTGGTTTCTTTAAATTATAGATTGGCTTATTAGCAAATAATGTATCATGACAAGGTAACATTGTTATACTACTAATTTCTCTTAGTTCACTGAAATGAAAGGTTTGTGCTACTACTGTTTGGACAACTAAATGCATATATCTTACACTCTCAGTAACTGGCTTTTTGGGGGTTTTTTTCGTACCAGACATTGAGCTCAGGACCCTGCACTTGCCAAGCTGGTGCTTGTGCTGCTCAGCTATATCCCTGGCTCTGAGTAACTAATTTAAATATAACAGTTCACAATATATTAACCATTGTTATTCTATTAGCTTGTTTTGAAATTGCTTTTTTCTCTATAAAAGATATTGTAAAGTGCAAGGGCCTGAGTTCAATCCCCGGTTCCACCAAAAAAAAAAAAAAAAAAAAAAAAGATTTTATCATGAATATTACGAGTAAAAACTTTTGGTGTTTTGATCCACATTTTCAAAATTTTTTTTGGTGGTACTGCAAATCAAGCCTGAGGGTACTCTAGCACTTAGCTACATCCCTACACCTTCCTCATTTTTAAAATTTTTGAAACAGGGTCTCATTAAATTGCCCAGGCTTGACTTAAGCTTGCAATCTCCTGCTTCAGCCTCCCAAGTAGCTAGGACTACAAACATGATCCACAACACCTGATGATCCAAACTTTTTAGATTTTTTTAAGGAGTCTGTCATGGGTCTATTGCTATATATTTAACAGGCAACTAGAATTTTTCAATTCCAGTATAAATCTTTTTCATTGTTTTGTTCTGTATTTTTGAGATAGGGTCTCATTATGTACTTCAGGCTGGCCTTGAATTCCCAGCAATCCTCCTGCCTCAGCCAGCCTAGGTCACAGGCATGTGCCACCACACCCAGATTAACTCCATTACAATATTATAAACCAACACCATAATGGCAGTATGTTACTGACAGTAAAGTTGTGTTACATGACCTTGCCAGGGTTACTGCAATATTCTGTGTTTCACTTTCCTGAACTAAAACTTGAAAAACTGAGAAATGAGTAACATCTAAAGACCTTGGGGCTGGGGCTTTGGCTCAGCGGTAGAATGCTGAGCCAAATTTGGTCCTCGGCACCAAAAACAAAAAAGAAACCCTCCCTAAAAAAACAATTCAGGGACCGGGAAGATAGCTCAGTAGAATAAGCACTTGCCTGGCAAGCGCAAGGGCATGAGTTCAATCCCTGGTTCTGCAAAAAAAAAAAAAAAAACAAAACACAATTCACGGATTCAGGTTAGAAGAGGTAATTAAACAACCTTCCTTCAGAGTAG
>NW_004524739.1:5783729-5795055 GCF_000260255.1 Octodon degus | reverse complement strand
GTGTGTGTGTGTGGCCAGCTCAGCCCACCAGGGGGCGGGGCTGGCTGGCATGTGGTGCTGGGGGATCGAACTGAGGTCCCTGTGCTTTGCCAAGCTTGTTCCAAGTAGGTGCTTTAGACCACTGAGCCATCTCTCCAGCCCCTAAAATACATTTTAAAACAAAAATGTTATTTCATATACACAGAACTGCCTGGTCATGGTGGTGCATAAATGTGATCCCAGCACTCCAGAGGCTCAGGCAGGAGGATAACTGTGAGTTTGTGGACAGCCTAGACTACATAGTGAGACCCTGTCTCAAACAAACAAGCAAAATTTATAAAACATAGACTAAGAAATATTTATAGCTGGATGCAGTGGTACATGCCTGAAATCTCAGCACTCTGGAGGCTGAGGCAGGAAGATCTACAGCTCAAGAGCAGCCGAGGCAACACTTTTCACAACAGCACTCACCCCAATGAAAAAACTAGAAATCAATTTAACAAAGGAAGTGAAAGACCTCTCCATTGAAAATTGCACACAAGGGCCTGAGTTCAATCCCCGGTTCCACAAAAGAAGAAAAAAAGAAAATTGCAGCACTCTGAAAAAAAGGAGATTGAAGAGGATATCAAGAAATGGAGGGGCAAAAAAAAAAAAGAAAGAAAGAAAAAGAAAAAGAAAAAAGAAATGGAGGGGTGCAAAGGCCTGAGTTCAATCTCTGGTTCCACAAAAAAAAAAAAAAAAAAAAAAAAAAAAAAAAAAAAAAAGAAATGGAAACATATCCCTTGTTCTTGAGTAGGAAGAACCAATATAGTGAAAATGGCCATACTTCCTAAACTGCTATACAGATTTAATGTAATTGTGATCAAAATTCCAACAGCATATCTTACAGAATTAGAGAACACAATCCTAAAATCTATTTGGAGAGGGCCGGGGAGATAGCTCAGTAGAATAAGCGCTTGCCTGGCAAGTGCAAGGGCCTGAGTTCAATCCCTGGTTCCGGGAAATGGGGGGGTGGGTGGGGGTGTTGGCAGATTTATTTGGAACCAGAAGAGACCTGGAAGAGCAAAGGCAATTCTGGGCAGCAGAGGCAAGACAGTGGGCATCACAAACCCTGACTTGAAACAACACTAAAGAGCTACTGTGGTAGAAACACCAAGACACTGGTACAAATAAACCAGACTGGAGACTCAATGGAACAGACTGGAAGACGCAGAAGCAACTCTGGACATAGCCACTTTCTCTTTGACAAAGGAGCCAAACAGCTTCACTGGTACAAAGATAGCCTCTTTAATACATGTTGCTGGAAAAACTGGCTTTCTACATGCTGAGGATTAAAACTACATCCATATCTTTCACTGTGCACTAAGTTGAAATAAAAATGGATCAAAGCTCTAAATACTAAAACTCAAACACTCCATCTGCTAGAAGATAGAATAGGTAGAACTGCTGACACTGGTGTATGCAAAGACTTTATGAATGAATATCTGATCAGGCAGGAGCTATCACAAACAATAACTGGGGGGCCGGGGAGATGGCTCAGTGGAATAAGCGCTTCCGTAGCAAGCACAAGGGTCTGAGTTCAATCCCTGGTTCCGCCAAAAAACCAAACAAACAAACAAAAGAAACCAATAACTGGAATCCTATTAAAAAGCATTTGCAAAACAAAACAACAACAAAAAACCTTTTTGCACAGCAAGAGAAACAACCGAGAGTGAAGAGACAACCTACAGGTGGTAAAAAAAAGTTTTGCCAGCTGTTCCTCAGACAAAAGACTAACACTTGGAATAAACATAAAGAACTTAAAAAAAAAAAGAAAGGAAAAGAAATCAATCCCCCTGCTCAGTTTAAAGATCCAATCCAAAAATGGACTTCTAAAAGGAATAGACAGGGGCTGGGGAGATGGCTCAGTGGAATAAGTGCTTCCCTGGCAAGCGCAAGGGCCTGAGTTCAATCCCTGGTTCTGAAAAAAAAAAAAAAAAAAAAAAACACCACACAATTCAAAGGGGCCAGGGAGACCAGGGAGATAGCTCAGTGATGAATAAGCACTTGCCTGGCAAGCGCAAGGGCATGAGTTCAATCCCTGGTTCTGCAAAAAAAAAAAAAAAAAAAAAACACCACACAATTCAAAGGGGCCAGGGAGACCAGGGAGATAGCTCAGTGATGAATAAGCACTTGCCTGGCAAGCGAAATGACCTGAGTTCAATCCCTGGTTCTGAAAAAAAAAAAAAAAAAAAAAAAAAAAAAAAAGAAAAAAAAAAAAAAAAAAAAAAAAAAAAAAAAAAAAAAAAAAAAAACAAAGGGGCCAGGGAGATGGCTCAGTGGAATAAGCGCTTCCCTGGCAAGTGTAAGGGCCTGAGTTCAATCCCTGGTTCTGCCAAAAAATAAATAAATATTAAAAAAAAATACAGTAAAATAAAAAAGACCAAAAACAAGGCAACTGTATAAGAATACCTAGCATTTAGCCAGTTCCACATAAACACTATTGTCATCTTTTTTTTGTTTTTTAAGACTCTCAGTTTGGTGAAGCATGAGTTAAAATACAAACTGGCAAAACAAAGCAAACAAAAGCCCCCAGACTGGTAAACTATTTTAAGTAAAAAAAGCTGCTCCAGAAGCCCCCAGGCTTCTCTTCACATCCAATTAGCCAGATCTGCATCATATGTCTGTGCCTAAATCAATCACTTTCTAGGGAGACAAAATTATGACAGGGTTTAGGGTTTATATTAATTTTTTTTTTTTTTTTGCAGAACCGGGGATTGAACTCAGGCCCTTGGGCTTGCCAGGGAAGTGCTTATTCATTCCACTGGGACATCTCCCCGGGCCCTAGGGTTTATATTAAATAAGATCTAACCCTGGGGGTTGGAGGGGGAGCTGCCAGATACAGTACTAAGATAGCAAGCTGTGGGAATGGTGATAAAATAAGCAGCGTCTCTGCCAAGACACAAGAGGTGGAAGCTTTTGCTAGGGAGAGTACAAGCATCACCCATATAGTGCTGCTAATGGCAGAGAAATCACTACGAAGTTCTGCTAAGGTCCAGCACAACAGAAATAGTATAGGACAGTGGTGGCCAAAGTCCAGAGCTGAAGAATAAAATTGAAACGCAGTGAAATGAAGTGAGGGTAATATCCCCAGCACCCAAAGGGTCTAAATTACCACCTTAGGCACAGGCAATCTTCCCCAAACTTCTGTTTGTCACTGTAAATGCAGACAACCCAAAGTACCTTGGATAGACAAGGTGAGAGAAGTTACCTGCATCTAGAAAAGTGATGGCAAACCTCTTAGAGCTTTCAATAACAGCTAACAGCTTGCCAAAACATGGTTGCCACTACAGTGCTAGACTAAAAATTCTCTTCAGGTCCCGGGCAGGTTTTGATGCTCCACTGAACTTTCACCTTTAATGAGAAGCCCTTAAATTTTCTTAAGAGATTTATGTATAGCAAATAGGTAAGAATCTCACGTCCAGCTGGGTGTGGTGGTGCAGGCCTCTAATTTCAGTACACTGGGAGGCTGAGGCAGGAGGATTACAAATTTGAGGCCAGCTAAGTGTAGAAAGTCCGGGGTTCAAACTGCAGTGATGGGGGTAGAAGGTGACACAAAAAACCAAACTCACTCCTAGTTAGGCTATTTATTAGCTATGTTATCTTCACTGAAGTGGTTTCTTTTCTGTTTTTTTGTTTGTTTTTTTTTAATTTTTTTTGGCGGAACCGGGGATTGAAATCAGGCCCTTACACTTGTCAGGGAAGCACTTTATTCCACTGAGCCATCTCCTGGGTCCCCCTGATGTGGTTTCTTAATCTGTAAAAAATTTATTTCATTGAGCTTAATAAACACTAGGTCTTTTCCCTCTTCTTTTTGAGGGAGCCCAGATTTCTGAAATTGAAGACTCATATTGTCTTACTATAAAAGCTAAAGGTTTTCCTTTCTTTCTCACTTTTTTTTTTGCCATGCTGGAGACTGAATCCAGGGCCTTGGACTCTAGGCAAGGACTCTCTCACTAAGCTACACACTCAGCCCACTAAAAATTTGCACTAACACATAAAGCTGTAGCTACTAAAAAGAGGTCTTATTTCCAGCGGATTCTAGAAGCCACAGGGCTTATGGGGAAGGAAGTAACATCGCTGGAGATAGAAAAGGCTTTGTTTTGAAATTTACCGAGCCCTTAAATAAGCTCCAAACACTGTCATTTTAGTGTCCAAACAACCTGATAATACTGTCTTTTCAGAGGAAAAGATCAGAAATGAAGGAGAGTAACGTTGTGGACCGCGCTAGATACTTTCTATTGGCACTCTCTTATCTGTTAAGTAACTTCTCTTTTGGAAGAGACGGGCCAGGTTATAACACCAGATCCGATTCTAATGCCTTGCAGTTCAATTTATGTCTCATCAGGGGCGGAAATCACGCACAATTCTAGAACACCACTGGGCTACCCCTACACAACAGTGGAGGAAAGAGATAGTTGGGGCTTCTCCGCTTTCATTCAGACTCACGATTTCAAAGTGTGCCCACATTAAAAGCCTGCTTTCCCCTTCTAGCCCAACCACTAGAGGGCCGGGTCACAAACAGTAGCAGTTATAATTTACTGGCTCTGGAGTTCAACCTGATTTAACTATTATCTGTGTGACCTTGGCTAAGTTACCCAAGCCTCATTTTTCCCATCTGCAAAATAGGAACAACGCCAGGACCTGTCGTTAGGTTGCACGAATTAAGCAAAACAAAGACACGCAAGGCAGTCAAAACAATGCTTGCACACGGACCTTAGCAAACTGAAGCCTTTACTGTAGCAGAGGAGATACTAATGCTGGTTTTGTTTCTAAATCCAAACTCTTCGCCCTCGTAGTCTTTGGACAGAGACCCTGCCAGACACAAAATGAGCAACAGGTCCTTCCCTTGAATCAGGGTTGGCCCAGAAACCTGACGTCCCCCCCGTATACACGGACCAAGAGGGCTCAGCAGATGGCTAACACTACGAGGCTGTCACCCCGAGCCCAGCCGAATCGCCCAGTTTCCGCCTCGCCTGGGGAAGTTCTCCCGGCCTGCAGCGCCCGAAGCTGCCGCCGGCCAGGATCGCTCGCCCGCCGGCCCCGTACTAGAGCACGGCGGAGAGTAGGCCCATTTCGGTGTCCCCGGAACGCGTGGTCTCCGGCCCGAGGCTTTCCAAGGTGTCTCCGGAACCAGCCTCCGACTGCTCAGCGAGCAGCCCTAGTCTGGCCCCAAAACGGCCTGGTTTCACTTCTCAAACCTACCTGCAGCACCTTCAAACATCTTCCTCACTCCAGACACAGGCCCTTGCCAGACCCCATGCCCAAAACTTCCTCGGCCCGACTACCGAAATGCCTGATCTCCGTACTCACCCATCGCGGCTCCGCACGCTTAGACTTGGCCGCAGGAGCGGCAGCGGCTTCAGCGGCAGCTTCAGCAAACAATATGGCGGACCTGCAGGACGGCAGCCCGAAACGGACAAACATTCCAATCCGGGTTGAAACGCGTTCTACCTCTCCGCCCCTTCTTACCTAGATTATACCAAAGGCACGGATTTAAAGAGAACGCAACTACTAATGGTGGAGGAGGGATACATACTAAAGAAAGTTAAGCATACCAAGTTCATAGGTGTTTCTGCCGCTATTTCTTCTTTATATTATGGTCTCTGTCTCCCAAAACTTTTTAATAATTAAAGTCAATTATACACCTTAAGCTAATTATGAATACGGAATCATCTGGAGGGGGAAAGTGACTTGCTCAAGGCTATAAGAGATGGAAATGGGAGAAGTCAAGGTTAAACCCAGGTTTTCTTACTATGGTCTGTAACCCAAAACCCTTGTTAAAATTGCAATCTCAGGCCAGGCATGGTTGCAAATGCCTGTAATCCCAGCACTCAGGAGATTTAGGCAGAGGCAGAGGATCTTGGACCAGCAAAACCACTTTATTTCCAGCACCTGGTACACCACCTTACACTTGATTGTTGAATAAATAAAAGAGGGTGAGTTACAGAACAGGGATTAAAATTTTCTTTTTTTAATGATAGGGAAATTGAGGCTTCCAGTGTTCAGGTGCCTTTTGAATCAGTGAATTGATTGCTGGTACCTATTAGGCCTTCCTCTTTGCACAATGACACACCAACCTTCCTGTCCTCCACCTCAATGCACAAAGTCAAGCAATATTTTTTCAAATCAGTGATCCCAAGAACGGTCAACATGCCCACCCCCTTGGGTGGGGGAATAAGGGTGCTCCCCTTCAACTCGTAATCCTCCTGAGTGCTGGTATCATGGCATTACATTATGGCTGATGCCAGCTACCTAGCTATCCTTTGAAGACAGAATAAAGGGCATGGTGTCTATCTGGTCCTATAGCAACAATTTGCCAACTCTAGTTGTATGCCTGGCCCATTAAAGGAGACAACTCCAAAGGCAAACTCCATGACTCCAAAGTAGGAAAAAGGGGGGCCAGGGAGATGGCTCAGTGAAATAAGCACTTTCCTGGAAAGCACAAGAGCCTGAGTTCAATCTCCGGTTCCACAAAAAAAAAAAAAAAAAAAAAAAAAAAAAAGGTAGGAAAAAGAAGACTATTTCTCTTCCTAGTGCTAGTGCTCAAGGTCAGACCTCATCATTCTTTGTTTTGCTCCCTCATGGGACTCTTGTGACTCTGCCACTCCCACCTAACAATCTAAACGCAGAGACATCATTGGATCACTCCTCTGCTAAGCAACTTCCCATTGCCTGGTTTTTGTTTTGGTTTGGTTTGGTTTTTTGGCAGAACTGGGGATTAAACTCAGACCCTTGCGCTTGCCAGGCAAGCACTTATTCTACTAAGTCATCTCCCTGGCCTCTCCGTTGCCTGTTCTTTGGAAATGTCCAAGCATTTTATTCAGGCACACAGGCTGGTCCCTATTTAGTACCACTTTTTCCTAAATATGTTATCGTCTTTTGTGTTTTTATTATTTTGTTCCCTGTTTTTGTTTTTCTTTATGTATTTGGTACAGGGTCTCATTATGAAACTCGGACTGGGAGTGACCCTCCTGTTTTCAGCCTCCCCAGCTCTGGGATTACAAGCTTGAGCCACCATGTCTGATCTCCAGAGGCTGGCTCAGGGAGCGGGGCACGGGCCAGTGCGACGTGTGGAGCCAGAGCTCCCTGTTCTTCTAATGTGGAGGTCTACCTTCTGCTCCTTGACCATATAAGACTATTCATTTTCAAGATCTGATTTAACTATTAGCTGTTCAAAGAAGCCTGTCTTCTTTCTTTCTTTTTTTTTGAATCAACAGTTTATTTATTTTGGCAGATCGGCGATTGAACTCAGGCCCTTGTGCTTGCCAGGGAAGCGCTTATTCTACTGAGCCATCTCCCCAGCCCCTAGTTTTTTTTTTATTATTATTTATTTATTTAATTTTGTATTTTAGGGAAGGGTCTAGAGGGTGTTCAGGGTCTCACTACTAGATCAGACTCGTAGTGATCCGCCTGTTTACAGCCTCCCAAGAGCTGAGATTACAGGCACATGTGTGTGCTACCACACTCAGTCACAATTGCCGCCTCAGTGCACCCCGGGGGTGGGCTGGCACAGCAGCCCTGGGGAGGGAATCCCCAGTGGTCCCTGAGCCTGCTTGCACTGTGCTATTTGACTGGCCCTCTTTTTTTTTTTTTTTTCTAAAAGCCTGTCTTTTCTTTTTTCTTTCTTTCTTTCTCCCCCGCCCCCCAACAGAGGACTGAACTCAGGCCCTTGCCGAAGCCTGTCTTTTCAATCAGGATCTCTCTCTTCTTTGCTTCCCCAGTATCACGGGCACTTGTTTTGTTTTGAATTAAGTTTATTGGTACATTTTAGGTATACATAATGCTCATATTCATCATGGAGAATTTATACCTCTACTAACGTGATTTCTTTCCCATTCCCCTACTAGCCCAGCAGCCCCTCATTTACAAAAACTTTGTTTCCATTTTTTCTCATTGTTTTCCACCTTCCTTCTTTTTCCCCTCTCTCCTCCCTAGTTCCCCTTCCCCTTTGAACATTTTATTTCATATTATGTACTGTACATTTTGGTCCTTATTTACACTTTCCAGTTTCTCACACCAGAGAAACAATGTGGTATTTACATATGGGGCTGGATACTTGTTTTCCTCAGCACTTCACACCCTATTTTGTTCCCAAGGTGTGTCAGTCTCTGCAGTTGTCTAAGGAAAGGACAAAATCTTGTCTTTGTAACTATCCCAAGGTTTCATAGTGTCTGACTGGAGGCACCAAAAAACATGCTGAGGTACCTGTTTCCTACTCAGCACTGAGCTCATCTGTGTATACTGTGTCCAGTAAGAACTCAGGGGGCCGGGGAGATGGCTCAGTAGAATAAGTGCTTGCCTGGTAAGTGCAAGGGCCTGAGTTCAATCCCTGGTTCTGCCACAAAAATAAACAAACAAACAAACAAAAAACCCTCAGGGAGTGTGGGCTATACCATCTGCATTTCCTCTTTCTAGTCCCTGAAACCTTTATCAGCTGACCTTCTATCTTTGTATTTGCAGCCCTAGGAATAGACCCCAGGACATAGCAAGTGCTGGGCAGGCACTGTACCACTAAGCCACACCCCCATGCTTTTTTATTTTGACACAAGGTCTCACTAAGTTACCCAAGCGGGCCTCAAACACGTGAGCCTCCTACTTCAGTTGCCTGGCTATGCAGGATTTTAGGTAGGTACTGAGCAAGCTGGGATCTACAAACAGCTTTGTTTTTACTCTAGCATTTGGCTCTGCATATACACTGTCCGTCGCCTAAGGTCATCGGTCTTTCCTCATCTCTGCTGTCCTTTTCAGGCACACTCTTACTCTTTTTTTTATTTATTTACTTGTGTGTGTGTGTGCGCGGGCGTGCTCGCACGTGGCCAGCTCAGCCCACCAAGGGGCGGGCTGGCTGGCATGTGGTGCTGGGGGATCGAACCATGGTCCCCGTGCCTTGCTAAGCTTGTTCCAAGTAGGTGCTTTAGACCACTGAGTCATCCCACCACCCCTTACCCTTCTTTCTGTATCCTTTCTGCTCTAGGAACCACAATCTTCTTACTCTCCCAAAACACACAAGGATAGCTAGGTGCAATGGTACATGCCTGTAACCCCAGCTACTTGGGAGGTGGAGGCAGGATTTCATATTTGAGGCCAGCCTGAGCAATATACCAAGACTCTGTCCCAAAATAAAAATTAAAAAGAGATGGCAATATTCTTCAGGTTGTCTCCAGTACTAGAATAAATCCAATTATACCAGACTACTGCATATGCCATTTTGCTCTCCTTCGCATTCCTTTCCTTCCGTCCACCTATGAAGTGACTGATACAACTTGGAGTAGCCGCTCCCTCAAGAAGCCAGAGAGCATGAGCCATCCATTCTCCCCTGTGCTACCCTATACCTTACTCAGCTCAGCACAGCTCTGCCTGCATTTTAGTATCTTCATCATCTAAATAATACTTGGCACACAACAGGGCTGTAGTAACTATATGCTGAGTATCAAGACATCACATTTATTTATTTTTAATATGTATTTAGTACAGGCTCTACAGGGTCGTACTACACAGATTGGACCCATAGTGATCCTCCCATTTTCAGCTTACTAAACGCTGGGATTACAGATGTGCACCGCCACCCTCAGTCTCAATCTCAGTCTCACCATGCCCCCCAGGGGTGGGGCTGGCACACGGAATCATACCCCGGTCCCTAAGCAGGCGCTTTAATCCGCTGAGCTGCTGAATTCAAACACCTATAGTATTTAGATGCCAATAGAATATCCACCTCTGACAGAACTAAACAAAAAAAAGGGGATACAAAGGGAAGATCATTTTGTATTTATATATACAAAATAGGATAGATATACAGCTACTTTCGCTTAATTCAATGAGAAGAAAGAGGTGTACTAATAGTGTTTGGACAGGATATCCTGTCTGCTTCTTGTACTATGGATACCCACTAAGAAGATAACAATGTACAACGTACTATCGAAATGGTCCTATTAATGAAATGTCTGTGAAAATGTCTCATTCATATTTCCCAATAAAATTAAAATAAAAAAATAAAAAGATCAACTGAAAAAAAAATCAAAGTTTAAAAAAAAAAATCTGCTGAGCTATCTGGCCAGGCCTAAGATATCACATTTCTTAGGACAGTTTATTAGCTCTGAGTTGTTTTTTTTTTTTTTTTAATGCCCATCACTACTAGTTTCTAGCTATGTTATCAAGGGCAAATCACTATAGCTCTCTGGGCTCTAGTTCATCTATAGTAGCGACAGCACACAGCTGCTGGGGTTGTCGTAAGTTAGACTGAGAATAATGAGAAAGAAAAAAGTTAGACTGAGAAGGTATGAAAATATACGGAGCAGGGGCTGGGGATATAGCTCAGTGGCACAAGTGTCTGCTTAGCAAGTACAAGGTCCAGCCTCTGAGACACAGCAAGCATTCAGTGAGTAAAAACATCAATTATTACCATGGCCACTGGAACCGCCCCACCGTGTCCAATGGAGAAGGCAGAGCCTACAGAAGCCAAGGAATCACAGGTAGAGCTTTCCAGCCCCAAATCCAACCCCTCTGGACTTTACCTGACAAGTCAAAAAGGGAAAGAACCACAGCACACAGGATGGTTGGGAGTATAAAAATAGGACTTTTTTTCTTTTATCACATCAATTATCAAAGAAACAGTACGTAACAAAAATACAAAGCTCTGGCAGATTTTTTTTTTTTTTTTTTTGTTTTTCTCCCTATTCAATCCTCCCCAACAGCCCCTTGCCAGGCAGCCCCTGGCTGCAGCCTGGATGCTGTCCCTGAGTCACCCAGGCACTCAGGAGAACCGATGGTCCAGGTCTCTCTGGGGGCTGGCTGAATACGAGTAGGCCTTGCCCAATACCAGGCGGTCCCGTAGCAGCTTGAAGAAGGCATAATAGTTGCTAAAGAGGATGAGAGCCAGTGAGATGGTCTGATGCCACTTTTCAGACGACATTAAGGAGTACAGCTGGTAGACAATGACAGCGCCTTCTAGCAGCAGGAGGATGTTGAGGATCCGCAGGGGTTTGCTGAAAAAGAACTGTCCAGAAAAGGACAGGCATGGGCTAGAGATGGGCTCCATCTTGGCTGTGGGGATTCTGGGTGGACCAGTGAAGGGGACAAGCTGTGGGGACCCCATGCAGACTTGGTTGGAAGGAAGACTGTAGAATTGGACAACTCATTTGTCTTTCCTTGTGGGGTTTCTTCCAACAGGGCTGCTGC
Source organism: Octodon degus (assembly GCF_000260255.1). Classification (NCBI taxonomy): domain Eukaryota; kingdom Metazoa; phylum Chordata; class Mammalia; order Rodentia; family Octodontidae; genus Octodon; species Octodon degus. The sequence continues at coordinate 5,783,859 of NW_004524739.1, read as the reverse complement.
TTCTACTTAAATCATTTAAAATACTGTTCAACTTCTACCTCATTCCAGGAATTCTTTCTTCTTTTTAATCTTTATTTTATTTATTTATTTATTTATTTATTTATTTATTTATTTATTTATTTATTTTAGT
>NW_004524739.1:5770354-5782369 GCF_000260255.1 Octodon degus | reverse complement strand
GCACTCTGATTACAGGTGTGCACCCTAATGCCATGTCTTGGTGGCCAGCTTGGTGCCCTGGGGACGGAGCTGGCACAGTATGAGGTACCAGGGATTGAAGCTGGGTCCTTACATTTGCCTAAGCGGGCACTTAGGCCACTGAGCTATCGCTGTAGCCCCTTGGCTAGAAGCTTCTAAGAAATATAGTAACATCTTACTCTTACTTCATGTTTCAGAGCAAGGTGTGTAACTCAAGAAACATTTTCTGTAAATTCAAAAGTGTGTTTAATATGCAGGGCCTTGGGGCTGGGAATATAGCTCAATGGCAGGGCACCTGCCTGGCCAGTGCGAGGTAGTGGCTTTTCTTGTGCTCTATGTGTGCACTGTCTCCCCTTGTGTTTGGGAAATACTGAAAATAGCTTTGTCTTGCTGTGTCTGCCTTCCTCCTTGCCATGTCCCATCCATCCCCTGTCCTCTAGAGCAGGCCCCAGCCCTCCTTCCCAGAGGAGAAGACTCACGTGGAACCGGAAGTGGGAGACATCAGAAGGGATAGCCACGTTATAGTGACCCACTGCTTTGTAGACATTCTTGCTGTGTTTCACCAGCACACCCTGTGGCCACATGCATTCTTCAGTCCACCTGGAGGCACAGTTCAAGACAGCCCCTTATCCCACGCTTATTCCAAGAAAAAAGGTACCACAAGGTTAGGCACTGAGCAATCACCAGGGCTCTACTTCCACTTCTATTGCTTAAAAGACACAGAGACTTCCCTTTTCTGGGACTCAGATGCCCCCTCTGTAAACTGAGAGAACCCAGAGAAATTCACTGCGCAGGGAGTCAGATGGTCAGATTTACTAGATGGTCTAGGACTGAGAGACTGTAACAAAAGTCCTTTTTCTTCTCTTGGTGCCACTGCTTTATCTGGTTGTCCTCTACCTTCTTATCAGTCCACCACACAGTTATTTGTGTGGTCTCTGTAAAATACCTGGCTGAGCATGACTATGTTCTCCTTAAAATGTGCTCAAGGATTTCCAGGGCCCCATGGATAATTTTTCAGGGTCTCTGGGATCCTGAGTGGCCTCCCATGACTCCCATCATGTTGCTCATAAACCCTCCCAGAATTGTTCCAGTCCCTTCAGGTACATCATTCTGCTTGCCTCTGCCCGCTCCCCTCTAATGGGACTAACCTTCCTGAAGCCTTGTCCTTCTGGAAAGCTCTTCATCATCTTCAAAACCCTGGATCCTTCAGAAAGTCTCTCTCAAACTCCCCTGAGTTGAGTATCACATTACTGTCCCCTGAATCTAGTACTACTGATCGCATTTCCAAATGTTTGTCATTTATTTATTTTCCTGTCTGTATCCTTCATGAGGCTGGGAGCCTTCTAGGAAGAAGAGATGGTGTCTAGTTCATCCTTGTTTTCTCAAAGAATGCCACAAAGCCCAGCACTGAGAGTCCCATGTGCATGGGATGAGACTGTGTGGCCAGTGAAAGCTTTCCTCCAATGTTGTGTGTCTTCCTAGGAACTCCAAGGTCCAGGACCCGAGACTGGGAACTCCAATCTCCCCCTGCTTTTTTTTTTTCTTGCAAATTTAGGACAGGGTGCACAGGATGTACAGGGTCTCACTATGTAGATCGTACTTGTAGTGATTCTCTGTTTTCAGTCTCCCAAGCACTGGGATTACAGGCACGTGCTACCATGCCCAGTCTAAATCATAGTCTCAGTGTGCCGGGGGAAGGGCCGGCATGGCACACCGGGGATCGGAACCCTTGGCCCCTTTGACTGCCTAAGCAAGCACTTTAATCTGCTGAGCTATCTGGCCAGCCCTCAATCTCCCTTCTAACATACAGTCCTGCCTCATTAATGCATTCATTTAAAAAGTAAGGTATTCCTGTAATCCCATCTCTTGGCAGGCTGTAAACAGGTGGATCACTACGAGTCCGATCTAGTAGTGAGACCCTGAACACCCTGTAGACCCTTCCCTAAAATAAAAAAAAAAAAAAAATTAAAAAAAAGTAGTTACTGTGTTACATGCAACATAAGGTTGAACCTCAAAAATAAGAAATATGCTAAATGGGCTGGTGAGATAGCTCAGTGGTCTAAAGTGCCTGCCTAGGTAAGCTTAGGCTGAGGGGACCACACAGTTTGATCCCCGGCATCACATGCCACACTAGCCCTGTCCTCAGGGTGGGCTGAAATAGCCAATAAATAAATAAATAAATAAATAAATAAATATGCTAAGTGAAAGAAGCTGGGCACAAGAGCATCTACTTATGATTTCATTTGTAAGAAATTCTACAGCAGGCAAACTAACCTATGATAAAATAAAGCAGAAAGGTCTTAGTGGCAGGAAGTCACCACAAGGGCAACAAAGAAATTTCCTGAGGAGCTAGAATTGTTCCATACCTTGATGGAGTAAGTTGTATGGGTGTATGTGACTATCAAAATTCAAAGAATTATAGGTTTTGCAGTTTGTACGTTTCATTCTATGTAAATTTGACCTTAAAAAGAATAGACTTTACATAGAAAAACAAGAAACAAATTGCAGTGTACCTATCATAAGCCAGGCACTCTGTCGGTAGGGAGCTCTCTGAGTGCTAGGTGGACAACAGACCTGGGCTCCAGGAGCTTTTACTCCTGGCAGAGTGGGCAGGAAACTGAGCAAACACAGTAGAAAGCATGAAGTACAAGGAGTATGGGCCCGGGGAAACTGAAGGGAGAGGAGGACACCGCACCTATTCTAGGTGGTCAGAGAAGGTTCCTGGAGGAAGCAAAGTGCTAAGGACAGTTAACCAGCAAAAGAAAGACAGAAAGAACACTCCAGGGGGGAAAGCCTGGATGCCAAAGCACATAAAGCACATGAGGACCGGAGGAGGTTTGGATAGTTACAGCAAAGTGCGAACTGGAACACGGCAGAGGCTGGCTGGCAGGATGCACGCAGTTCCTCAGCCCTGTGAAGGAGCCGGGTCCTATCCAGAGGTCTTGGGAGCCGCAGACAGGTAGATCCTCATATTCACCTATTCGTTCTTTTTTTTTTTTTTTTGCAGAACTGGGGATTGAACTCAGACCCGTGCACTTGCCAGGCAAGCACTTATTCTACTGAGCTATCTCCCCAACCCCTTACCTATTTTCTATCTCTCTGTTCCTCCCTCCTCTCAGAGCCTGAGGCTAAGCTAAGCCCACTTTTGGCCCATTTGTCAAGTCTCAACTTTTCTGGATCACCTGGACAAAGCACAAAGGGACCCTGATTGGCATTGAGGGCCAACATGAGAAGCCTTGAATGTGACCTCTCTTCACATTTCTGTTCCTTGGTGGACTTATCTCTATAAACATGTTCCAGGGGCTTCTTCTTTGCTAGGCTTTGTTCTGGGCCTAAGCCTCAGGTACAATTTAGAGGTGGTCCTTGAGGAGCTTCCAGTCCCAAGGGGGAATACAGTCAAGAAAATTAGCATAATCTGGATTGAAAAAATCCTTGATAAAAGGCTACAGAAATAGGCACACAAATAGGATGAGTGAGGCAAAAGAGGCCTAGTGGTAGGATAGCACTGCAGCCAGATTAGGGGCAGAAGTCACCCTGCTCAGGGCTCTGAAGTGCTGGGCTGCCCTCTGCTTAGCTTGGCTCATTCTTCACTGGAACCTAAGGATTAGCCCATGCTGGCTTCAAACTTGAGGTGATCCTCCTGCCTCAGCCTCCCAAGACCTGGGAGGTGTGGGCCACCACACCTGAGTTGTTCATGGTCTTCTATGGCTCTCTCCAGCCTATAGGTTAAAGTACAGTCTCTTGTGCCTGATACACTAGCACCCAGCCTGGTATAGAATGGTTAGAAGTAAATGTTTCCTCAAAGTGCATGTCACCTAACAGTCCAGTGGATGAGTGAGGAGGTGAGACAAGACGAGCAATGAATGATTGTATGCTTGAGCAATGCAGTCAATCAGTGAACTAATAAATGAAGGAGGAAGTGAATGAGTCTTTGAATTTACCACATGCTCATGTCCCATCTCCAGTACACTGTAAGCTTCAAGAGATGAATAGAAAAGGCTGGCAAGACTCAATTCATGTGGGGCTGGTGAGATGGCTCAGTGGTCTAAAGCACCTACTTGGAACAAGCTTGGCAAAGCACAGGGACCTCGGTTCAATCCCCCAGCACCACATGCCAGCCAGCCCCGCCCCCTGGTGGGCTGAGCTGGCCACACACGCGCACACACGCACACACACACACACACACACACACAAATAAAATTAAAAAAAAAAGACTCAATTCATGAGCTGGAAAGCCCTGTGTAGAAGCCCAGATCTTATTGGAGGGCTCTAGGAAGCTATAGATATGTTGAACCTCATATTTAACTTTTTTTTTTTTTTTTTTTTTAATGTATTTAGGACATAGTCTACAGGGTCTCACTACATAGATTAGACTCTAGTGATTCTCCTGTTTTCAGCCTCCCAAGTGCTGAGATTACAGTCATTGTGTCAGCACGCCCTGGGGTGGGGCCAGCGTTGGCACAGCATGTCAGGGATCGAACTCTGGCCGCTGTGCTCTGCCTAAGCAGGCACTTTAGTCTGTTGAGCTATCAGGCCGGCCCTTGTTCTTTCTTTCTATTCTTCTCTGCTTTTCTATGTTGGGCTCCACCACACCTTACTCTGGACACAGGCCTAAAATACAAGTCTAGCTCAATAGCTGTCTGCTGGCTGGCTGAAGAGTTAATGAGCAAGTGGCTCCAGATGATCACCAGGAGAGCTGGGGTTGAACAGAGCAGACAAGGGCAACTCACGGATGCTGGAGCACGTTGGAACACAGGGCTGGGTCCACCTTCTGCCAGCAGCCCAGATGGGCAGCAGCCTTGTGCAGCAGGTCGCAGTAGCTGGCAGGCAGTAGGTGCTGCATGAGGATCACTGAGGTGCTGATGGACACCAGCAGGAAGAGCTCGCAGGACCAACGCTTGTCATAGTAATGTGTGTTCTGGGGATAGCAAGAGGGGGGGTAAAGCTTGCATACTGCCTGTAATAGACTCATTCCTTCTCCCTTCCTTGACTCTATATCGCTCAGAAGGTAGGACAGTGCTGAGGAGACTCAGCATGGTCTGAAATGAAGAATCAAAAACCTAACAAAGTAAGCTGGGCACAGTGGCATATAATTGTAATATCAGCACTTGAGGCAGAAGCATCGCTGCCAGTTGAAGGCCAGCCTGGGCTACAAAAGTGAATCTGAGGAATAGCAAGACCTTGTCTCAAAAGACAAAAAGAGTAGCCACCAATCACCTCAAAGGCATTAGGAAGATTATAATACACATGAAAGTTCCTCAGGTGTTGCAGGTGTTCAATAGACAGTAAATCCCCTCAAACTCAAATCTTTTTTTTTTTTTCTTTTTGAGACAGGGTCCTGCTCAGGCTGGCCTTGAGCTCACCTTGTAGCCCAGACTGGTCTCAAACTCACAATGATCCTCCTACCTCAGTTTCCTGAGTGCTGGGATTATAGATGTGTGCCACCAAGCCTGGCTTCAACTTCAAATCTTTTTTGTTTTGGTACTGGGGATTGAACTCAGGACTTTGAGCTTGCCAGACAGTCAACCTCAAATCTTTTTTTTTGGTTTTTGGTGGTACTTGGGATTGAACTCAGGCCCTGTGCTTCCAGGAAAGCACGTACTCCACTGAGCTATCTCCCCAGCCCTCTCAAATCTCAAGGTACAGTGCATCCTGTAGAAATTTGTTGTCATTTTGGTACCACAATTGAACTCAGGGCCTTGCACTTACCAGGCAGTTACTGAGTCCCCAAGTTATCTCCCTAGACTACAAAAATTTATTTACTTTTCTTTCTTTCTTTCTATTTGGTTGTTACACGTCTCACTACACAGCTTAGACTAGTGATGATCCTCCTGCTTTCAGCCTCCCCAGCGCTGGAAGTATAGACATGCACCACCATGCCCAGACTCTGGCCAGCTCTATCTGCCTCGGGGTGGGGCTGGCACAGCATGTGGTGCTAGGGATCGAACTGTGGTCCCTGCGCTTGCCTAAGCAGGTGCTTTAGTCCACTGAGCTATCTTGCAGGCCCGTGCGGAATGTTTTAAGAGTACTTAGCTGAGGAGGTACCTTCCAGGAGATTATATATAGACTTTTGGAGTCATTTAGATCTGGATGAATCCTGGCTTCCTTACCAAAGGACAAGGCAGGACACTGTTATATGCCTGTATCAAAACAGCTTCCGCCATACTGTACAGTTACTGTTCTTTGTTATCAGTGGCTGAGTGACCTCAGGCAGGTCATTTCCTTTTCAGGGAGTCTTGTTCTCTGTACTCTAAAATACAGACAATAATCACTCTAGCTTTCTAGAGAACAGGTGGGAAATGTCATAAAATAGTAGTTACATATGTAAGCAGTAGGGCTCACAGGGGGTAGGCAGCAAGGTAAGGTCCCAGCCAGGCCCTGTCCCCCCCTGCATCGAGCAGTGTACCTTCACAAACCAGACAGGCACAAAGGCCACGTAATAGGCACTCAGCATGGAGCTGACAAGCACTTCCTTCATACGCCAGTTGAAATCCATCTTGAGGAACTCCACTTCACTGCGGATGAGGCTGGGCGATAGGCAGCAGGCATGGGTGGGCATAGCTTCTGGGCCATACAGCTGTCGCGTGTGCTGTTTCCACGTCTCCCGTAGTGTCAGCAGATAGTCCCGACTCCTTGCCAGACCGCTCACTGCTTCCCGGGGCCCCATGGAGGCCACGTGGCTGAAGAGATTTGTCTTGCGGAGATCACAGTTCAGCTGCAGGAATGGAATGTACATCCCAAACCTGCTGCGGAAGACAGTAGTGAGGACAGGCCTGCCCACGGGCTGGGACCCCAACCCACAGTCCAAGCGGGGGCTCTGCTCTTCTCTCTGAGCCTCAGCTTTCCTGGACGCTCCAAGGGGAGTTTACCCATCCTTCCATTCCTCTGCAGTGCCATCCAATGGATTCTGAACATATTTCTTAGCACCGAGTATGGCTGGGCATTAGGCATACAGTAAGAGGCAAGAGACAAGTCCCCCCACACCCAGTAGTGACAGCTAAATAATAATTATAACAGTCCCCATACACTGGCGCAGGCCATGTTCCATGCACCTCCTTTTTTCTTGTAACTACAGCATGAATTAAGATACTATCATTTTATCCCCCTTTCAAATGAGGAAGCTGTGGCTCTGAAATATGAAGTAAATTCCTAAATGGCTACACAATTAGCAAGAAAGAAATACAGCTAGAGTTCAGACCCAGCTTTGGTACCAAAGATCAAAACAGATATTTTAAAAATATATATAATTAATTAAAATTGTACAGGGGCCGGGGAGATGGCTCAGTAGGATAAGCGCTTGACTGGCAAACGCAAGGATCTGAGTTCAATCCCCGGTTCCGCCAAAAAAAAGTGTACAAGGTACAACAAAAAGAAGTATACACTGCATGACCTGGTGCATTAGAGAAGGTGATTTAGTTTGCACTCGACAGTTCACAGTTATTCATTTTGCACCTACATACACCAGTGGTGAAACAGACTCTTCAACAGCACAGCCCTTTCCCCTGAGCAGCACGCTTTGGTTAGAGCTGAGGTTAATTACTGTTGTTTTGCTTTGTGTTTCGTAATACTAGGAATTGAACCTCAGTTTCTGGGGATGCTATGCAAGTGCTCTACCATTTAGCTGCATCCCAGCCTTTGTTTTTGAGATAAGGACTCTCTAAGTTGCTCAGGCTGGCCCCAAACTTGTGTTCCTCCTGCCTCAGCCTCCCAAGTCACTGGGATTACAGGTAGGTGTCAACGTGTTCAGTACTCAAGGTATGCTTTTGAGTGTATTGTTGGTGCTCTATGAACAGAAAACTAATAGGCCCATAGACTGGAAGAATGCAGTGAGCCCTCTACCTCACGATCCTTCACCTGCACATTCAAGCAAGCTTGAAATTAAAATACCCATCTGAAAAAGAAATGTTTGGGTGTAGTGATGCACGCCTGTAACCCTGGAATGTGGAAAGCTGAAGCAGAAAGATCACGGGGAGCTACAGGCCAGCTATACAGTGAGTCCAAGGCCAACCTGAACTACACAGCAAGACCATGTCTCAAAAAAATAAAAACGCCACAGGGCCATGATGCGTACTGCTGATCTGTAATTAGGCCTAAAGTGTTGGCATATCTGCATGTGCACTGAACACGGACAGGATTTATTCACTGTCAATCTCTGAATCGGGAGGTACTATACAATACCTGGCTTGCTCCCCACTCCCCCCCTTTTTTTTTTTGGAGGAACCGGGGATTGAACTCAGGCCCTTGCGCTTGCCAGGGAAGCGCTTATTCTATTGAGCCATCTCCCCGGCCCCCCTTTTTTATTTTGACACAAGGTCTCACTATGTAACTGCCTTGAACTCACAGCAGTCCTCTTGCCTTAGCCTCCCAAGTGTTTGGATCACAGGCCTGTGCCACCATACTAAGCTCTTACAGCTTTTTTTTTCTGAACCGGGGATTGAACTCAGGCCCTTGCACTTGCCAGGGAAGCGCTTATTCCAGAGCCATCTCCCCAGCCTTGACTTATACCTTTTTAATGTTATCATAAAAACACTTTTAAAAATAAATTTTGTTTACTTACATACACTTAGGCCGGCCAGATAGCTCAGCAGATTAAAGTGCCTGCTTAGGCAGAGTGCAGGGACCGGGATTCAATCCCTGGCACCACAAGCTGTGCCAGCCCCACCCCTGGGGTTTGCTGAGATGGCGACTGAGACTTGGTGTGGTGGCGCTTGCCTGTAATCCCAGTGCTTGGAAGGCTAAAAACAGGAGAATCACTACGAGTCTGATCTGTGTAGTGAGACCCTGTAGATCCTGTACTACATACATAAAAAACAAAACAAAACAAACTATATTATGTATTCTATAAGCAGCCGGAGACAGTTCCTCTTCGTGAAAAAAAGAGGGCAAAAAAGAAATGGACTGCAGGTTGAACATACCTGCTCTAAGAGTATAGTAACTTTTTGCAAGCATTTATTTTATATTAGGTATTGTAATATACAAAGGATTACTTACTAAAGTACATAGGGAGGATGTGTATAGGTTATATGCAAATACTATATATCTTATAAGGGACTTGAGTATCCTCTAATTTTATTATCTGGGGTGTTTTGAACTGAGTCTCCCAGAGTACCAAGGGGGCACTATAATTATAAAAAGTAGATAAGTGCTTGGTGTTTTGGGTTGGGGAGATAGCTCAGTGGCTTCAGCACCTGCCTGGCAAGTGCAAGGTCGAGTTTGATCTCTGGTACCAAAAAAGAAAAAAAAAAAAAAACTAGTAAAAAAAGAAACTCATGGCAATCCTCCTATCTCAGCCTCCTGAATACTGGGGTTACAGGCATATGCCACCATACCTAGTTTTTCTTTTTTTTGTTCTCGTTTTTTATTTTATTTTATTAATTTTATTATTATTTTATTTTATTTTATTTTTGGTGGTACTGGTACTTTTTATTTTATTTTATTTTTTTAACTCAGGACCCTGCGCTTATCAGGGAAGCACTTATTCTACTGAGCTATCTTCCTGGCCCCTGTCCTTGTTTTTTAGAGACAAAGACAGGATTTCTCTTTATAGTTCATATTCCCTTTAAAGTCCTGATAGAAAAAAAAAATTCCTATGGTCCAGGCTGGCCTCAATTGGGGGCCAGGGAGATAGCTCAGTAGAATAAGTGCTTGCCTAGCAAGCGCAAGGGCCTGAGTTCAAACCCTGGTTCCACAAACAAACAAACAAACAAACAAACACCAAACCTCACGGTAATTTTCCTGCATCAGCCTCCCAAAGTGTTTGGATTATAAGCATGTGCCACCATGTTCAGGTACAGTTATTTTCTTTTCCACCTTGGGGCCTCTTAATTTCTCTAGGTTTAGGTCTCCAGAATTACACAGCCCCAAAGGGGCCCTGCACTATTCCCTAGAAGTTAGGATCAGTGACAGTGCCTTTTTGTTTTCGTTTTTGTTTTTTCAGTACAAGGGATTGCATCCTGTTTGGGCCGGGGAGATAGCTCAGTGGCCTAAGCACCTGCCTGGCAAGCACAAACTCCTGAGTTTGATCCCCAGTACAAATTTTGGATCCTGCTGCCTCACCCTTCCAGAGTCCTGAGATTACAGGCATATACCATACTTAGATCTGTACTACATTTCTTCTTCTATTTCTTCTTCTTCTTTTAGAGACTGTGTCTAGTAGTCCAGGCTGGCCTCAAGCTCATGGTAATTCTCCTGCTTCAGCCTCCTGAGTGCTGGGAATACAGGCAGGGGCCAGTATGCCTAGCCAGTACTACATTTCTTAACTAATTTTTTTCTCCCTGGGGTCCCAAAAAGGAATAGCTGTTCCTGAGCAAATAATTCAGCCTCTTTGGACTTTTTTTTCTGTCTATAACATAGGGACATTATCATTCTTCCTATGGTAATATTAAGTAAGATACTCAAAGAATTATGGACAAGAGTGTAATACTTTATTTGGGTGCACAGGCAAATGCCAGCTACTTAGTAGGTTGAGGCAGGACTGAGTTAAGGGTCATTCTAGACAAGATCCTGTCTCTTTAAATTAAAAAAAAAAAAACCCAAAACTCCAACAAGGTATGGTGGCCCATGTCCAAGATCACAAAACTCTAGAGGCTGACTAAAGAGGGTCTCTGTGAGTCTGAGGCCAGCCTGGGCTACATAGTGACTTTAAGGCCAACCGGAACTATAGTGAGAACCTGTCTCAACTCCCCTCACTACCACATAAATAAATAAATGAATAAAATTTTTTTTAAAACGTAAGGCAGGTATGGCGGTACATGCCTATAAGCTCAGCACTTGACTGAGGCAGGGGGATCACTGTGAGTTTGAGACTAGCCTAGCTTACAAAGTCAGCTCAAGGCCACCCTGAACTATACAGTGAAACCCTGTCTTAAAAGGACCAAAAAAAAAAAACAAAAAAAACAAAAAAAAGTATAATATTTAGGGCTAAAGAAAACTGAATTAAAATTCTACTCTGCCAATTACTAGACCTGTGATTTAGGACAAATTATTTAACTTCTATGAGCTTCAATTTCCTTAACTTGCCCTGTGTTATACAGTTACACAAATTACATTGATTCTTTTTTCTTAGCCAGGCCTAAAACTAGTGTTTTCATAAATGCTTTTTCAGTCCTTGCAATAGCGCTCCAGCATGATGCCTGGCTCTGAAGAAAAGATCAATATAATTTTGTTTAGAAAATAAAGAGGCCAATGATTCTGTGGGGACAGGAAAAGAAAACCAAACTGGAATTTTTAAAACACTCTTCATGATACCCTATGGGACCTGGGAGTGGGGAGGGTGTTATGTGAAAATATAAGGGACTCAGACTAGATCTTATAGGCACATACTTAAGAATATCTCTGGTTTTGCTTCTAAAGACTGCAGAAACATCCTATGAGCAACTACACTATGTGGCGTAAGTGGCTGCTCCGACAGGTTAGAAGTTAGAAGCACCTCTACATGCAAGATGGCAGATTCTGGGGGCAGGCCCCCATGGCTCAGTAGAATAAGTGCTTGCCTGGCAAGCACAAAGGCCTGAGCTCAATCCCTGGATCAGCAAAAAAAAAAAAAAAAAAAAAAAAGATGGCAGATTCCCTCTCAGGCCCTCCACTCACTCATGACAGTGTACACGTAGAAAGTAAATACACATCAGCAAATAGAAAAAAATGGGAGGGTGGTCATCAGTACACAAGTGACTGACAAAACTGAGAAAGCAGACGGAGATATGCTGACAGACAAGGAAGAAGCCATCATCTACTGCAGAGAGCTTTCAACAGAAATGTGAGAGTCATATTCATATGGGCAACTAAAAATTTTCTAGTAACCATGTTAAAAGACGAAATTAATTTTAATACTCTATTTTACTTAACCCAATCCATGGAAAAATATTACATAAAAGGAATATTTATTAATGAAATATTTTACTTTCTTTTTTGGTACTAAGTCTTTTTTTTTTAATTCTTATTTATTGGGGCTGGAGAGATGGCTCAGAGGTCTAAAGCACCTACTTGAAACAAGCTTGG
>NW_004524739.1:5769652-5770229 GCF_000260255.1 Octodon degus | reverse complement strand
TGTGTGTGTGTGTGTGTGTGTGTGTGGCCAGCTCAGCTCACCAGGGGGCGGGGCTGGCTGATATGTGGTGCTGGGGGATTGAACCACGGTCCCTGTGCTTGCTAAGCTTGTTCTAAGTAGGTGCTTTAGACCACTGAGCCATCTCACCAGCCCTTGGTACTAAGTCTTTACAATCTGGTACATATATCTTACACTCACAGCCTTATCTCAATTCAGAGAAAGCTATTTTAAGTGCTCACTAACTTCAGGCAGCTAGTGACTACCAAACTAGCTGGATGGCACAGATCTAGATCTATGAGAGGATGCACTGGTGTGGGACATAGTACGGCCACAGTGATCCCAAAGAGACTGGCTTAGTATGGGTAGTGAGAAGCAAGGCTCACAAACAGCCTTGAGAAATACAGAAAAGTCTGTATTTATTTGTTTTTGTATTCATTTATAGGAGTTTTTATTTATATAAGAGTCAGTCTGAGGGCTGGTGAGATGGCTCAGTGGTCTAAAGCACCTACTTAGAACGAACGAGCTTAGCAAAGCAAAGGGACCTCGGTTCAATCCCCCAGCACCACATGCCAGCCAG
>NW_004524739.1:5767368-5768997 GCF_000260255.1 Octodon degus | reverse complement strand
GTTTCAATCCCTAGTACTGCAAAAATAAAACAAAACACATGTAACTACTGTCAGTGAAATAAGAAAAAAAATATATATATTAATCTTTTACTTTTTTGATACATGGTCTTTTTTTTTTTTGTACAGGGTCTTGATACGCAGCTCTGACTCAGTGATTCTACTGTCTCAGCCTCCCCAGCACTGGGATTACAGGTGTGTGCCACCACGCCTGGTTTCGGGGCCGGTGTGGCATGCAGTACCAGGGATCGAACCTGGGTCCTTGTACTTGCCAAGCAGGCACTTAGACTGCGAAGCCATCTCCCCAGCCCCAATATTTCCTTTTTTTGACAGCACTAGAGACAGAACCCTTGGCCTTGCACATCCCATGCTAAGCAAGTTCCCTACTATTAAGCTACACCCCCAGCCCCTTTGTTACTGACAGAGATAACAAAAAACTAAATATAATAGTAACTAACAAATATTTTGAGGGATGCGAGCGAGCTAAATCTTTGGGGCTGGGAGTGGTGGTGCATGCCTGTAGCATCAGCATTTGGGAGGCTGAGGCAAGATCACTGTGAGTTCACAGCCAGTCTCAGGTACATTGTAAGTTCAAAGCCAGCCTGAACTACATAGCAAGACCCTATTAAAACAAAACAGAACACCTCAACTTTGTCACTATAGGAAATCAATGTGTGTATGCACGCATGCTGTACGTGGTATGCTTGTATAGTCATAGAATGTTTATTTCCAAGACATACAAGAAACCAGAAGGGCAGGACAGATAGCTCAGCAGACTAAAGCACTTGTTTAGGCAGAGTGCAGCAGCTGGGGTTCGATCACTGGCGTGCAGTGCTGGCACTGCCCCAGGGGTGCGCTGAGATGGGGATTGAGACTGGGTGTGGTGGCATGCACCTGTAATCCCAGTGCTTGGGAGGCTGAAAACACCAGAATCACTACAAGTCCAATCTACGTAGTGAGACCCTGTACTAAATACATAAAATTTAAAAAAAAAAAAAAAAAGCAAGCAAGCAAGCAAGCAGAAACATTACCTCTCAGAAGAGAAACTAGGTAGCTGGGTGTCAGCAGCCAAAGGGAGGCTTTTACTCTAGTCTCATACTATTGGAATTTTAACTCTATGAATTTATTTTTTATTTTTTGTATATTTAGGAAGAGTCTACAGGGTGTTCAGGGTCTCACTACTAGATCAGACTCATAGTGATTCGCCTGTTTATAGCCTCCCAAGAGCTGGGATTACAGGCGCATCACCATGCCCAGTCTCAATTGCCCTCTCAGTGTGCCATGGGGGTGGGGCTGGCAAGGGATGAACCCTGGCCCCCATGCCTGCTTGCAGGCGATTTAATCCACTGAGCTATTTGGCCAGCCTTTCTGTGAACTTATTATTCAGCTATAAAAGCAATAAATTTAAAAGTAAAACCAAAGGTATGAGTATACAAGAACTATGGTGATAACTCAAAAATCAATCAAAGGGGCTGGAGAGATGGCTCAGTGGTCTAAAGCACCTATTTGGAACAAGCTTGGAAAAGCCCAGGGACCGCGGTTCGATCCCCCAGCACCACATGCCAGCTAGCCGCGCCCCCTGGTGGGCTGAGCTGGCCACACACACACACACACACACACACACACACACAC
>NW_004524739.1:5757410-5766527 GCF_000260255.1 Octodon degus | reverse complement strand
GAGATGGCTCAGTGGTCTAAAGCACCTTCTTAGAACAAGCTAAACTAAGCTAAGCAAAGCACAGGGATAGCGGTTCAATCCCCCAGCACCACATGCCAGCCACCCGCACCCCCTGGTGGGCTGAACTGGCCACACACACACACACAAAATAAATAAATAAATAAATATTTTTTAAAAACCTTAAAAAAAATAAATAATTTAAAAAGAAACTACGATCTTTGTGCCTCAGTTTCTCACAGTACTCAGATTACAGGTGTGCTCCATCACGCTGACTCAAGTAGTAACCATAGGGGTTAAATCAACTTCTGACAGTTTTAAACAGTACAACCATTCTGAAGGGTGATCTGTTAATATCTGCAATAAATGTAAATGGACACACCATACCTTTTGTGTAGTGGTTCTACTTCTGGAAATCATTGACATAGTACTAGATAAGTGTACAAAATTATATTGCTGGGGCTGGAGAGATGGCTCAGTGGTCTAAAGCACCTACTTGAAACAAGCTTGGCAAAGCACAGGGACCGCGGTTCGATCCCCCAGCACCACATGCCAGCCAGCCCCGCCCCCTGGTGGGCTGAGCTGGCCACACACACACACAATAAATAAATGTAATAAATAAAAATAAATAAATATTTAAAAAAAATTATATTGCTTTTTTTTTTTTTTATTAAACGGGGTCTCTCTATGTAGCACAAGTTGACCTCAAACTTGTGGGATCCTCCTGCCTTAGCCTCTTGAGCTGCTATTGCTTGGCTGCTTCATTGTTAAGAATAAAGAAGAGTTAGGAATTTCCTAACTGAAAGCTGACAGAAGACAAGTCAAATTGTGAAAATTCTATACAGTGGAACAGCACAAGGCTATCCTCATATGTATGTCCAAGGAAAAATACTCAAGTTGCATGACTGTGTAAAGTGCAATGAATTATACAACATCATATATGTCATAAACCTACTTTTACTTTAAAAAATGTACAGAACTCTGGGAAGCTCAGGCAAAGATGATCACAAGTTCCAGCCTGGCCTGGGGAACTCAATAACTTAACAATCTCTCTTTCAAATAAAATAAAATGAAAAAATAAATGAGTAGGGGTTGGGATGCAGTTTAATATATTCCCAGTACTAGGGAAAAAAAAAAAAAAAGCAAGAACTGAGGGATGGCAGGAAGGGAGTATAAGTGAGAAATAGAATGTATGTGCATGTGTGTGTGTACTTCTTCAGAAAAAAAATCAGTAAGAATATATGGGGGGGGCGGAGATGGCTCAGCAGAATAAGCACTTGCCTGGCAAGCACAAGGACCTGAGTTCAATTCCTGGTTCCGCAAAAAAAAAAAAAAAAAAAAAAGAATATATTGCAAATGATTAATGGATTTCTGAGATTATGTGAGTCTTTTTATTTTATTTTTAAAAATCTTTTATTTGTTTGTTTGGTACAGGGTCTGGCTATGTAGCTTGAATTCATAGTGATCCTCCTGTCTCAGCCTCCCCAGTGCTGGGATTACAGGCATGCACTACCACACTCAGTTTTGGTGGCTGGTACAGTATGTGGTACAGGGGCTCAAACCAGGTTCTTGCACTTGCCAGGCAGGCACTTAGACCATTGAGCTATCTCCCTAGCCCTGGTCTTTTCATTTTCTATGTTAAAAGCATCTACAGAACACTGGGGATGTAGATGAGCAGCAGAGTGCTTGCTAAACATGGATTTGATTCCTAACTTTATTTTTATTTTTTGTATTTTTAGGGAAGGGTCAACAGGGTGTTCAGGGTCTCACTACTGGATTGGACTCATAGTGATCTGCCTATTTTCAGCCTCCCAAGAGCTGGGATTACAAGCGTGTGTGTGTCACCACACCCAGTCTCAACTGCCATCTCAGCACGCTCTGGGGGCGGGGCCAGCAGACACGGGAACTGAAACCCTGGCCCCTGTGCCTACTTGTAGGCACTTTAATCTGCTGCGCTATTTGGCTGGCCTTGATTCCAGCTTTGGCAAACACAACAAAACCTTCTGTAGAATTTACTGTTTTTGAAAAACATGTGCCACTCTAATTAAAAATTAGATATAATTGAAACAAGTGTGATGAGACTCCAACTAGTGCCACCTTAAGCATGCAGAACAGAAAGGGAGGAGTGTCCAGTTCTGAAGCTTCCCAGGGACCAGGGCTGGCTCAGCTTCAGGAAGTTAGTTCATGAACCAGGATTGAGAAATGACTGAAAATTCCTGGGCCGTTAGAAACCTGTCCTGGGTAGTCAAATCAGACACTTTGCCAAACTTCAATGTTAGGCCAGAAAGGAGCAGTCTTGGCCTCTCCCCAGAAATTCTTTCTCCATCCTTACCAATCCGGGTTCTGCTGAGACTGAAGGAATTAACCAGACCTGAGGCTAACATACATGACCCATGTACATGCGGACATCCCAGACATACAGGTTTGTTTCATGCACTCACACAGAGACATGCAAACATGCAGGTGCTTGCCAGAACACAGACTTGGGAGCCACAAGAGACTACACAAACCCTGACATTTACAGAGAAAGAAAAGGAACGAGAGAGAGAGAGAGAGAGAGAGAGAGAGAGAGAGAGAGAGAGAGAACAAACACAAGGAGACAAAACATTCATTCCTTGCATGTTCCTTTGGGATATACACTTAGATCTGAGTCCCAGCCTGATGTCCACATCAGTGGGAGATTGGGTAAATTATGTCATCTTCTACAAAAGAGGGCTATCTCAGGGCAATGTCATATAATGTGAGAGGACACTGTCACTGCCTGCCTGGGAGTCTTTCCAGATATGGAGGCCAGACAACCCAGCCATACTAAAAGGCAGAGGCAGTGAGGGGTGAAGTGAAGGTACTCACGGATAGCAGAGGAACAGGAGGTTCAGGAAGGAGTAGGTCCTGAAGAGGTGGATGAGGGATCGGCACAGACTCCAGCCTGTTGCCGTGAGAACGGTGAAGCGGGTGAGGAACAGCAGGATGGAGCGAAAGAGGGAGACCTTCCCCCTTTGAGAAGCCTGGGTCAGGGCGAGATAGGATGGGATGGGGCTTTGGATGGAGGCCACAGGGACTGTGCCCAAATTCCACCCATCACAGCCTGTGATCCTCCCAGGGAAAGGTATGCAGCAGGCTGGGTAGAACCTGGCAAGGTAAACCTTTCTCTTTGATGCCCAGTAAACTCTGAGAGCCAATGGATTGTGATTAATATTCTTCAAACAAGTCCAAAGGGATCCCCAAAAATATACCTCAGGGTTGAAAGGAATGGTATGTCTCTTTGGCACCCCCAGGGGAAAAGGGAGTCCCCAAATCCCTGGCCAGCCTCTGACCCAATCACCTCCTTCACGATGGACCCAATGAAGCGGCGGCCCAGAACAATGGTGGTCACCATCAGCAAGTTGAAGTCGATCAGATGGAAATTCTGTCAAGGGGCAGAGGCCTGGGGTCACATGGGTCTTTTGCCCATAAATACAGTTTTCTCATGCCTACCACCTCCCTCTGCCCAGTCCTTTCCATAGAGACTGTCCCCATTCTCTGACCTTCATTGGCCTCCAGGTGACTCAGGCAAGGAAATTACCTAGAGGAGTAGAACAGGACCCAGAGAAGAGAAGTGGGACAGTCCCTGAGGATAAGAGAGTGGTGTGTGAGCACTCCAGCTCTCAACACTCATGCCCCTGTCCTTATATCTCTTCTGCACAAGGCTTTTTCTACTCTGAAACGTTCATATTGGTCTGTGATTTGTCTCCCCCACAGTACTTATGATTCTGAGCATCTAGGCAAAATTGTCAGATTCATCTACAATAGCCTTACAATGCCCAGTGTAATCCTAAACACACTAGGAATATGCAAGAATCATCAGTTTCCTGCTCCATTGACAACCCCATCCCCCACAGGGAGTCAAGTGCACAGTGATGCTTGGTAGACTATGCTAAACTAAAGCCAGGGGATGGGGGAGATGGCTCAGTGGAATAAGCGCTTCCCTGGCAAGTGCAAGGACCTGAGTTCAATCCCTGGTTCCATCCAAAATAAATAAATACATAAAGCCAAATGTCACACACACACACACACACACACACACACACACCCCTAGCCCTCGCTGGGCACCTACCAAGGAGGTGTGGGAGGGTGGGTGGGAGGGTGGATACCACCACACTGTCTTGTAGATGTTGATGTAGTGGACGAAGAGGGCTATGAGTTGGCAGAAGAAGAGCTGCAACTCAAACAGAATGCTGGCCTGGACAGGCAGTTCAGGGATCTTGCAGTGCTGCAGAGGCACAACTGTCTGGGTGGCCAGTGGAGGGCTGGCAAGGCCTGTCCCAGAACTGCTCCTGGGGACGGGAAGGGAATAACAAAGGAGAAATGAGTGGAGAACCTTACCAGGAAGAGCTTCTGGGGCATAGGATTACAAGGTAAGATCAGAAAAACAGTTCATAACAAGCCCGAGGTCCTTCTAATCTTGTCTGGCAGAAAAGCCAATGGTCTTTCCTAGTCCTTAATTTTATTAACGTTTTCTGATGTCCCCCAGGAGGAATTATTAGGTCCAATTTATAGATGAGGAAAAGGAGGCCCAGGGAGAAAGGGCAATATGTCCAAATCGCCAGCAAATCAGGAACAAAAATGAGGAGAAAACAATCACGGACTTTGGGCTTATTCTACCATTTCTCCCACTGCATCTGTCCAAGTGACCACCTCAATTGAGCTCCCTCTGTATCTTTTATACTGTTCTCCCCCTTTTATCTCTCCACCCAGCATCTAGGGTGTCGTATCTCAAAACACAGTAAAGATAGCCTTGTCCACAAGGCCACAGTGAGGGGTGAGAGACAGAAAGGTAGTTTACCTGGTGCGGGAACGGACACTGGTCACTGATGCACTGGAAGCGTGGCCCCCACCAGAGCCTCCTGAAGATCCTGGCTCACAGAGTGGGTTTCGACAGTAAGATGTCCTATTGGGACCTCTTCGTCCTCCTGTGGGACTCAACACATAGCAGATGCTCAAGCCAGAGGGCATATATGAAGGAAAAAAAGATGACACATGCCTGTAATTCCAGCACCCTGAAGGCTGAGACATGAAGAGTTTGAGGCCAGTCTGGCAAGTTGGAATTTGAGGCCACACAACAAGTTCCAAGCAGGGCCTCGGCTACATACCAAGACCCTTCTCACAAACCAAAACCAAACCAAACCAAAAAAGTGAAACAAAACAAAAAGGGCACCAGCAATGATACTAGCTAATAGTTACCTAATATCTCACTTATCATTTAATACTAATGGGGCTTATGGTCTGGACCTGCCTATCTCACTTCTTCAACCTCACTCCCATGCTGTGGATATTTTGGCCTTTCTCTTCTCTGCCTCTAAGATTCTTGTTACCTCTTGCACTTACTATATACTCTGTCAGAAGAGACTTTCCCTGAATGCCATTTTTGAAGTAAGTCCTTCATTATTTTCCATCCTATTTCTTCCCCTTCTCACACAATTTATTTTCTGAAATGCTGTTATTTGTTTGTTAAAATGTTTACTGACTCATTAAGATGAAAGGTCAGGTTAGCAACCTGATATATTTTTCACTGCTGTTTCCCCTAAACCTATCACAATGCGCAGCAAGTACATGTTAATGAGTTAATGAGCCCAGAAAGGCACGTTTTTCAGATTAGGAAGCTGCGTTTGCACTGTGTCACAGACAGTACCTGGGTGTGAGTCCTGAGCTCTCAACTCTGGTATACCCTGGGCCCCATCTGGACAAGTTCCTGGAGGCTTAAATTTTGGGGCACCTTTGAGGTCACTTTTTCCTCCAAGACCCTGAGGCTCAATCCTGGTATCTCACGGGCAAGACCTAAGGCCTGATTTTTAAAAAATTAATTTTATTGAGAAACAAGGCCTGATTTAAAAGTCAAAGACGCCAGCTCTGAAAGAATTCTAGCAGTCTAGCCGGAGATTTCAAACACAGTATCCTAAGTGTTTAGGATACAAAATACCTAAGAACCTGAACCTGTTTGCACTCCAAATGGCAACACAGCAGCCTCTACTCACAAATATAAAAACAAACAAACAAACAAAAAAAAAACAAAAAAAACCCCCAAAACAACAGCAAGGAGATAGATCCTTTGCAAATGGGAAGGGGACCAAGAAAGAGATGGAGGGGGAGGGGATGGCAGGGGGAGGAAAGCTACTAGGTAAAAAGAATTATGACATGTCATGTACATGTCCCCCCAACTCCCCACGATGAATGTAATCATGTACTGCAAACATATTAATAAAAATAAACATACCAGGCCTTAGCCTCTTAACTCAGGTGGTTACACCACAAATCTCTAAGAAAAAGACTGTTCTGAAGCGCTGCTCTCAACAAGACCCCCAGACCAGCAGCTTTGTTCACACACCATCACATTTGTTTGGAAAACCCCACACAAACACCTTCGGCCAAGCTCTGCCCACACCCACTCTGCCATCTTTAGAAGCTCGGCCCCCACACAGACCTCAAACCATAAGCCCCTCCTACACACAACTGTCAGCGCAGAAACCCCGCCTACAAGCCAGTAAAAGCTTTCTCAGCCCAGAAGCCCCGCTGTGGAAAGGTCTCCCTTGGTTTGAAAAGGCTCCCTCGAGCCCCACCGCCTGCAGAATAAGCTCTTCCAACCCAAAAAGTTCGCCTCCGCAAAGCTTCCACAGCCCAGAAGCTCCGCCCTCGGCGCGGAGACACGCCCACTCTTGAGTCCCGCCTCCTTTTCCAGCCCGGACGAGCAGGTCCTCCACAAAGGCCAAGCCCCTACAAGTCCTCTCAATGAGCAGGCCCCGCCCACCACTCCAATGTCCCGCCCCCACAAGAGGCCCCACCTCGCCAAACGACAGGAGGGGGCGGTGTCCCGTCTGCACCCGCATCCCCTCCCCCGTCCCTCACCGGGACCCAGTCCGCCTGGGGCAGCAATTAGTAGCTTGGCCACCCTGGCCCCGGCGCCCGCTCATTCCCTGGACTAGGTCTGACCCACTCTGCTCACCCATCTCCTCCCCCCGGCGCTCTCCGTTTCGTCGCCGCAGCTCCTGCGGGCAATATGTCGGAGGCTACGGCGGCCGGGAGAGGACTACCCGCCGCAGCCCAGTCTCCGGCTATCAGCCGCGCGCTCCCGCCTCGCTGCTAAATTTGCATACAAGGCGGGCTGGAGCCCGGGAGCGCGCTTCTTAAAGGGGCCGCCGTGACTAGGTGGCATAGAAGCGCTCTTTGTCTCGCGGTCTCCCACGCCCTTCTTGGAGCTGGTGCAAAGTAGACCTGAGAGAGATGAGAACTCATCTGTTCGTTCTGTACGCGCTGCTTTAGGCTCGAGGCTTTGCTCTTGTGGGAGATACGTGGTTTGTATTTACGAGCAGCTCATGGGCGTCCATAACTGGGCTTCGTTGCACTTTGTATCACCCCAAAATCTGTCACTTCCCTCTTTCCAATGGATAGTACACACCCAATCTTTGACCGGCTGATCCTAACATCTACGTATTTCTCCCATCTTAACCTCATTTTGCTTGTTGATTCTTACAGCCCCATCTTATTTCAGATACTGGCTCTGCTTTTTTTTTTTTTGGAGACAGGGTCTTGCTATGTAGTGCAGGCTGGCCTTAAACTCCCTAATGTAGCCCAGGCTGCTGTGGAATTCACAGCTATCCTGCATCAGCCTCCCCAGTGCTGGGATTATAAATGGGCACTACCACGCCCCCAGCTCTTCGTCTTTTCAATAAAGTTAGTAATATTCACTTTCTAGGTTTTGGTTGAGGGTTAAATGAAAGAACACTTTTTTTTTTTTTTTTCGTTCCGGAACCAGGGATTGAACTCAGGCCTTTACACTTGCCAGGCAAGCACTTTACTGAGCTATCTCCCTGGCCCCTAAAGGACACTCATTGAACAGCCAGGGTTTTATTGTTTTTATTGTAGTAGAGACTCATCCCAGGGTCATGGGATAGGCACTTGCCTGGCAAGCGCAAGGGCCTGAGTTCAATCCCCGGTTCCACAAAAAAAAAAAAAAAAAAAAGTCCCTTTAATGGACTTTGATGTTATAGAAAAGCCAGTTTAAGTTTGAGGTCTGGAAACTACAACTGAAATAATCTAGAACAATATACACTTTTACCTCAGTATTTACCAGAGACATCTAGGGATTTGGTCCTTTCACAGGGGCCTCCTGTAGGCTCCGTAGAGGACACAAGCATGATGGCAGGATATTGGTTAGGTTTATCCTCTAAATCTGTAAGCATACATCCCAGCTGCTTGGTGACCCTGAAGTTCTCACTTCTCCTCTCTGAACCTTCACTTCCTAACTAACTGGATTCTGTTTTGGCTCTTCCAGGAGTCCTGAGTTTGTAAGGAAATGCCATTGGCTGTAGGTCAGTCCTATGTTGCTGGGAGCTAGGAATTGAGATCTTTTCTTTGGTTATGTTTTGCTGGCTCCAAGGCCCAAAATATACAAGTTTGTGCTCCAGATCAGCTTTCAGTGTAGGTAAACAGAGATGTTGAAACCACAGGATAAAACACAATACAACCATCTGGGTATGGTGGCCATGCCTGTGATCCCAGCACTCAGGCTGAGGCAAGAGGATTGCTTAAGTTTGAGGCCGGCCTTGGTTATAAAGTGAGTTCAAGGCCACCCTGAACTGCATAGTGAAACCTATCTCAAAACAACAACAAAAACCAATACAGCCTTCTGAAGTGTCAGTTTTATTTAATAAAAATCAGAGACAGTATTTTCACTTTAAAATTTATTGTGTGTGGGGGGATCGTGACATATGCCTGTAATTCTAGCACTTGGGAGGCTGAGGCAGGAGAATCACAGTAAGCTTGAGGCCAGCCCGGCCACATAGTGAATTCAAGGCCAGCCTGAACTACATAGCAAGGCCTTGTCAATAAATAAATGAGTAAATAAATATATATACACACAAATAAATGCAGCTACTATAAGTGTCTTTAAGGCAAGACTAACATGGAAGCAAATCCCAGCTTTATCATTACTGGCTGCAGGAGCTTAGGAAGTTACTTAACCTCTCTGTACCTCAGTTTTCCTCAGTATAAAGTTAGGACAGTATAAGATGTAATCAAGGGGGGCTGGTGAGATGGCTCAGTGGTCTAAAGCACCTACTTAGAACAAGCTTAGCAAAGCACAGGGAC
>NW_004524739.1:5742164-5757020 GCF_000260255.1 Octodon degus | reverse complement strand
CCCCTGGGCATGCTGAGACAGCAATTGCGACCAGGTGTGGTGGTGCACCTGTACTCCCAGCTCTTGGGAGGCTGTGATCAGGCAGATCACTAAGAGTCCCATCTAATAGTGAGACCCTCAACACCCTGTAGATCCTTTTCCAATATACAAATAAATAAAGACACATTGTCATCAGTCCATCTCAAAAAACTCTCACTTGGAGCACACTTGTCCCATTGCTCTGCCTCTTCCCGACGCGTTCTGGAAGTCTTGTTTTGAGAGCATCTTCATGAGGTGCAAGCGCCATCCATGGAGGGCAAGCTTGCGAGAACATTCTGCTGTGTGCTCGTCCCCCTTATTCACATCTGCAGTGTGACTTTGGCTCTGACAGTACAACTGAAGACATTCACCAGAGAGGACCCTCTGAACTGCTTCCAAAAGTGGCAAGGACAGTGAGATAAATGTGTTTAAAGCAGGGGCAGGGGGAATAATGACAATGTGGTTTTGTTTTGCTTTTTTTTTTTTTTTTGTCTGAGATGGGGTCTCCCTATGCAGTTGAGGCTGGCCTGGAGCTTACTTTGTAACCCAGGCTGGTCTCAAACTCTCAATGACCTTCCCGCCTCAGCCTCCTGAGTGCTGGGATTACAGGTCTGCACCAATATGCCTGGGTGCTTTATTTTGTTTTGAGACAGGGTTTCACTATGTAGTTCAGGCTGGCCTTGAACTCACTACGTAGCCCAGGCTGGCAAGTCATGTGGCATTACCCCTGGCTACAATTTAAAAAAATCCAAAAAACTAATAATTGTTTTTATTTCATTTATTTATTTTGCAGTACCAGGGATTGAACTCAGGCCCTTGCATTTATCAGGCAAGGGCTTATTCTACTGAGCCATCTCCCCCCACTGTAATAATTGTTTTTAAAGGTGTAAGCATGTACTATATTTTTTTGATTATACCACATACCTTTTGGGATTATGGTGAGGCTAATCTGTGTAAAGTGGTTAGAACAGTGCCTGGTGCATAGTAAGTGTTATTTATTTATTTTGGCAGAACCAGGGATTGAACTCAGGCCCTTAAGCTTGCCAGGGAAGCGCTTATTCCACTGAGCTATCTCCCCAGCCCAGTAAGTGTTATTTAAACATAGTCCCCCTTCACAGCTTTCAACTTTAGTGCCCCACCCACCTGTTCTTACCCAGACATTTGTCTGTTTACATCTTATAATGGTTAATTATTACAAAGATAATATGTACACAACCTGGGACTTTTTTTTTTTTTTTTAGTTGAAAAACTGCATAGACTTTTTTTTTTTTTTTTTTTTTTGCGGAACCGGGGATTGAACTCAGGCCCTTGCGCTTGCCAGGGAAGTGCTTATTCCACTGAGCCATCTCCCCAGCCCCTTGCATAGACTTTTGATAGCTACTGCTGAGGTGGGGAGGTAATGAAAACAGAAGGAAAGGCATGGCCCAAGGGCTGGAGGTAAGCAGAACAACACAGCCATGGTGCTTGGGAAGAACGGAAGAGGAAACTGCAAAAATAGGTTCAGCTCAAGGTGGGTGTGGTGGTGCACTTTGGGAAGCTGAATTAGGAGGATTATAACTTTGAGCCTAGCCCCAGCAACTTAGTGGGATCCTACCTAAGAAGAAACAACTGTGGATGTAGCTCAGTGGAAGGGCTCTGAGTTCAATCTCTGGTATGTCTTTCATCCACCAAAGTTCAGATTATCTAAAGACTTTGGGCTTGATTTTGCCTCTTAAAACTGGTTTTATCTTTAAAATTCAGATAATTACCATTTGTTGTTGTAAGGATTGATGGAATAGTAGATCAGATGGAAGATAGAGGTTTTTCTTTGTAGAGCAAACTATCCTCACTGGGATGGGAAATTCAGTCTCACGGCTGATGTCTTATCCTGCAGTGCACATCGCAACCACCAGAGGGAGCCAGATACTAAGAAATAGGAGATTCCAGCGCACGCTGAGCCGGGCACTACTAGGTGGAGGCGCTGAATCCTGGACCGGATCCACGCTTTTCAATAAGGGTGAGGCATGGCTTTAAGTATCCCCTCTGGGCCCCCTGGTTTTCTTCTTAGACGTATACTGAAACCCAGCTTTCCATATTTGAAGCCAAAAAGACTCTCAATTGTGCTTCTAAACCACTAGGCCTAGTGCTTTGGGATTCTGTGTTAGGGCAGGTAGGCTAGCTTGACCTGAGAAAGTTAGGACACAGAGCTGGGGCTTCAGTGTGTGGAAGGGAGAAAGGGAGAGGGCTGTATCTGAGAATCGGCGTGCAGGGCATCATCCACATGGCATCAGGATCCTGCCTCTAGGTCTATCAGAAAAGGCAGTTCGGCGTGACCCATGGACTGCAAATTGTGAGGCTCTGAGGAGGGGTCCTTGACTTCTTGTCCAGTTCTCCCAAGGCTGAGGGTTTGGCTGGCTCACGACCAACTTCCCCAGTGCTGAGGAAAATGACAAATGTGGACGACAGGCATCATGTCTGTGAGGTGAAGTAAATCCTGGACCAGTGAATATCTAGTTTGACTCAGCCGACCTAAGATCCAAGAGATATATATATGTATTTTTTGGTGGGGGTGACAGGTCCTCACCATGTAGCCCCAGCTGGCTTCAAACTTGTGGTAATCTTCCTGCTTCAGCCTCCCAAGTGCTGGGATTACAGGTGTGCACCACCTCGCCCAGCAGGACTAGATAAATTTATGGCACATTAATAGAACTGTAGAGGGTCAGTCGGGTATGGTAGCACATGCTTGTAATCCCAGTACTCAGAAGACTGAAGCAGGAGGATCTTAAGTTTAAGGCCAGCCTTGACCACTCAACAAAAGTAAAATGAGTTGGACGCAATGACACAGGCCTGTAATTCCATAACTGAAGCAGAATTATAAATTTGAGTCCTTCTAGGGCAATTTAACATGAATGTCTCAAAAAATTAAAAGGGCTGAGGCTCAATCCCCAGCACCAAAACCCAACTAACTTGGGGCCAGGGAGATGGCTCAGTAGATGGCAAGTGCAGAGTCTTGAATTTAATCCCCGGTACTAAAGAAAAACAAAAACAAAAAATTAACAAATAACAAAAAAAGAAAGGTTAATGAGGCCTCATGTCTCCATTTATGGCTTATCAGTCTAGCATTTCACAGAATTTTTACAAAACTTCTTGTACCCTGTCTTCTCCATGACCTGAACTGAGGCAGATGTTCCCTTCTATTTGAGCTGTTAACATGCAGGCCTAAAGACATCTAAGATGAAGATTGAAGATGAAATAGAAAACAAGGGCAGAGCTGGGTCCTGGAAACAGCCATACCCGACAGAACTGGCAGGCAGGCAGGCAGGCAGTGAGAGCCTTCAAGCAGAGCGCTGGCTCTCGGCCAACCCTCATACCCACCCTTCCAGGCCAGGCCCAGGGCTGCAAGCCCTGCCTCCACACTCCCACCCTAGTCCCCTGAGAGTCCATCACCCTGGCAACAGCCAGAGAAAGGCCCTTCTGAAATATTTATGGCTCAAAACAGTCCAGAGGCTTGCAGAGGCTGACGTCATCCTTCTCAACTTGCAGAGGTGGTGACTGAAGCGCAGGGCAGCTGGGTGGGTGGGCTGGGCCTACCAGGTTAGAATTCTCCAAGGAAGATCCCTTGGGCCCGTCTAGCAATGGGAAGGGAAGTGTTACCAGTAACAGGGCCTCAGACCCAGCAGTCTGAAATACAGGGAAGTACAGAACAGAACCATGTTGAGATCCATGCTAGGCATTTCAAACACATTCGATTCTCAAATCGCGTTCCGTAGGGGGGCTATTACCCTTTCATGGGATATATGTCAACTCAGAAGTACAAGCAAAGCTGAGGTTTGAGTCTAGATGTTTGGCTTCAGCCCTACGAGCTTTTTTATAAAATTCTGTGGCTCCCAAGTAAATAATATGCACCTGGGGATTGAGGGACTGTCTGCCCAACATCCTAAGGGAATACTGGTTCTGCGGTGAGCAGAACAACATCTACTTCTCTCCTGTCTCTCCTCCCTTGTCTGGTGAACTGCAGGAAATCTGCCTGCAAACCAAGTCCCAGGAGAAACTCAAGAAGCAATGAAGGAAAGACAGCCTTGGTGGCCAGCCACGCGTCTAGAGCCAACAATGCAGAGTGAGTGACCACTGGTCTAGGATTGCCTGGGGCTCACCCAGTTTCATCCCTTCAAATCTCACATCCCAGTAACACTGCTGTTCCAAAGCACTTGTGCACCTTTCTCTACACAGCCAAATTGTTTATTCTCCTTAATTCTGTTTCCTTATCTATAAAGTCTACTGGCCTGGAAGATTAACTGCAACAGTGTATGTAAGTGCTTGACAGTCCAGATATGAAACAATCAAATCATCAGCTAATATTTATAGTCATCAACAATGAAGACCAGCAGGCTCAGAGGTTGAGTAGCTTGCCCAATATAAATCTACTGCTGTCCAGGTCTCTTTCCATTATGCCTCTGTTCCTGCTAAGAATGAATCCAGGCTCACAAGACTGCCCCAGGTACAGTTAAAATGAAGAAAGCCTCCTTCCCTAAACCGAGTCCTTCCCTTTAAATCATGGTTCTGTATTGGAAGTCCTTCAGCTCTCAGGAAACTCAGTGTAAATCAGCTGGGCACAGGTTTTAGAAATCCAGAAGTCTATCAAACACTGACTTTCCAATCAATCCTTCAAGAGAAAATGTTAGGACAAAAATCTGGCCTAGTATAGCTAGAGGGAAAGAAGGGTAGATATGGGGCTTTGGCTCTTTCCCAAAGTTGATAGAAGCTACCAGAGCGAGGCCATTCATCCCTTGACCAAACCTTTATTGAGCTCCTTAGGGGCAGATACTTGTTGGGGAAGGAAAAATAGTAGAGAAGTGAAGTAGAGAAAAACCCCTCTATTTAAGAGCTTTTTGGACAAGTAATGAGAAGATAAACAGGCTCAGAGGTTAAACAACTTGCCCGAAGTAAATGAACCTTCTCATTTGGCTTTCCTTGGCTTGTTACAAGACGGGATGACTGCTCTCTGGAACTGTCCAAGGGCTGCTAGACTGACACTTAAAACACAGGTACAGCAGGGGGGAAAAGAAGGTGGTAGTTAGTAGGGTGTTCCACCAATTCTGCAGGCTAAGGGAGAGACAGCCTGGGAAGGCAACAGAAGCCGCCAGTCTGTTCTGATCTAGAAGGCCACGCTAGGGCAACTGTTAACCCCTTTAACGCTCAAGTCTTGAGCGCGTTTAACTGTTAGGCATCAGTCCTCTGTGTCCTTGTTCTGTTCTGGGCCCACAGAGTCTTAGAGGATGATTCTGTCTCTCTGGGTAAATCAGAAAGATCAAGGGGTAGGGAGAAACACAACTGCTGATCCCTCTTGGGTTTCTCTGTGCTCAGCAAATGCCTCCAGGCCGGCCTTTGTGCAGCAGGTAGCTCTTAGGATTTCCAGACTCGTCTGACAGCTGCAAAGACAAAAGTGGTAAGTTAAGAAACATGAAGCTGCCCTATCAGAAGGCTCTCCAGCCTCCCATCTGGCTTGGCTGCCTCCTTCCAATGTCTCCGTCCCACAGAACAACTCCAGTTGTTTCCTTCAGTACACAGGTTTTCAGGTACAAAGCCTGAAAGTCTTTGTACAAAGTCTACAGCCTCTGAGCGCTCCTTTTTGCTGTCAGATAATGGAGTCTCACAACCCAGAACCCGATCCTTGCCATGTATGAACTGAGTGATCCAGGGAAGAATGAACTAAATATAGAGCCTAACATGTGGGTCTTCAGCATCACAAATGGGAAAATGCTTTGTGTTCTTTATGAGACATGAGGGCTGGGGAGATGGCTCAGTAGAATAAGCGCTTGCCTGGCAAGCGCAAGGGGCTGAGTTCAGTCCCTGGTTCTGCAAAAACAAAACCAAACCAAAAAAAAAAAAGAATCAAACATCTACGAGACATGAAAATGACCAAAAAGCTTTGGCTGAAGGGAATGGTGAACAGGCATCTCCTTATTGCTAGCGTTCACTCGACTCTAGGTTAAGGGGACTACCTTCTCTGGCCTTGAGTAGTTCATCCCAGTCCCAAATACTAAGGGTTGTTCTCAGAGGGACACACCTACAGCCTAGGGCCCAGGTTGAAGACCTGATCAGATGCTTATAGTCCTGCTTTTTTTTCCACGTGACACTACCATCCTTCTTGTTCTAGTAACTCTATCTCTACCTTAATAAACACTTTCGTAACTAATCAGTCACCAAATTATGTCCATTTTGTCTCTTAAAAGCTTCTTAATCCATTTAGTTCTCTTCACTTCCTATTGTAGTCCTTTGTTTGATCCTGGGGACCCAACTCCCGGGTCTCCCACATGCCAGGCAATGCTCTACCACTGGGCTATAACCCTAGCCCCTCCTTTTTAAATAATGTTGAGATTGAACCCACAGTACCACTGAGTTATATCACAGGCCTTTCTTACTTCCTGTCAAGAATAACAAGATTTCCTACCAGGGGCCCATTTCCTAACTGTTCTCTGCTTATTAGCAACTAAAGTTTTACAATCAGAAATCTGGGCTTGGGCTGGTGAGATGGCTCAGTGGTCTAAAGCACCTACATAGAACAAGCTTAGCAAATCACAGGGACAGCGGTTTAATCCCCCAGCACCACATGCCAGCCAGCCCCGCCCCCTGGTGGGCTGAGCTGGACACACACACACACACACACACACACACACACACACACACAAATAAATAAAATTAAAAAAAAAAAAAGAAAGAAATCTGAGCTTGAGGTGATTTAGTAGTAAAAGACCTAGTCACAACATAGTAAAGGACCATGCACAACATTCTGGGTTCAATTCTCAGTACTACAAATAAAGTAAAACTAGAAATTTAATGTTGAGCTGGGCACAACATTGCATACCCAAAGACCAAGCCACTTGAAAGGCCGAGGCAGGAGAATCCCAAGTTTGTGGCCAGCCTGGGAAATGCAGTAAGACCCCATCTCAAAAATAAAAAAAAGGAACGGGGACTTATCTCAGCAACAGGGCAAAAACTAGGACCAGCGTTTAATCCCAAATTCCCTCACCAGTACCACCATCACCACACAGGGAAGGGTGTGTGTGTCACTGTCTAGCACCTCCTAACTTAATGGTCTTTAGTGATATCTTCAGAGAAAGTGCTAGATTCCCACTTCACCTTGAACCTGCCTTGGTGTTACTCCCTGCCTAGAATGATTCATGTCCTTTCATCAAACCATCTCCCAAGCCCTTTGGCAAGCCAAGCTTTCCTTTAAATGTCAGTGTTACATAGGATTTCCTCCAGGGAAGCCCAAGTTGGATGTCCTTAAAGTGCCCCTTTCATCAAATTTATCAAAGTTAGATTTATGCAATTATTATGTTTGTCTCTCCACATGTTCTGTAAGCTCCATGAATCCAGGGACCTCTTTTCGTAGTTCAGGTTGGTAATGAACTCACTGTGCAGTCCAGGTTGGCCTTGAACTTGTGGCAGCCCACTTGCCTCAGCTCACGTGCTGGGGTTACAGGTGTGTACCACCATGCCAGGCCCAGGACCACTTTATGCTGTTCATTACTGAACTTTCAGTTCTAGGCACACAGTAGGTATTCCAATTTGTAACAGTAAATATAAAAAGAAACAAAACCCAAGTATGGTGGTGCACACCTGCGATCCTAGGGCTTGTGCAGCTGAGGCAAGAGCACCGCTACCAAATTCTAGACCAGGCTGAACTACATAGTGAGACCTCATTTTTTTTTTTTTAACTTTATTTATTTATGTGTGTGTGTGGCCAGCTCAGCCCACCAGGGGGTGGGGTGGGGCTGGCTGGGTGCTGGGGGATTGAACTGCGGTCCCTGTGCTTTGCTAAGCTTGTTCTAAGTAGGCGCTTTAGACCACTGAGCCATCTCACCAGCCCTTTTTTTTTTTTTAAAGGGATCATTTGTATAGATTTTGATTTTTCTTTTCTTTTTTTAAATGTATTTAGTACAGGATCTACAGGGTCTCACTACACAGATCAGACTGATCCTTCCTGTTTTTTAGCGCTCTGATTACAGGCGAGGCCTGTGCTTCCACTGTCTCAATCTGCCCAGTCTCAATCCTGTCTCAGTGTGCCCTGGGGGCAAGGTGGGCATGGCAGGCCAGGAATCAAACCCCTGACCCCCCGTGTCTGCCTAAGCAGCATTTGTATTTTTTTTTTTAAGTTTTATTTGTGTGTGTGTGTGTGTGTGTGGCCAGCTCAGCCCACCAGGGGGCAGGGCGGGCTGGCATGTGGTGCTGGGGGATTGAACCGCGGTCCCTGTGCTTTGCTAAGCTTGTTCTAAGTAGGTGCTTTAGACCACTGAGCCATCTCACCAGCCCAAGCATTTGTATTGATTTCTGGAGAAAAGTGCACAAAGAATCATATCAAAACACAATGTGGTGTTGTTTTTTTTTTTCCTTCTCTTTTTGTATAACCAATGTTGGGGATTGAACACAGGACCTCAAGAATACTAATGCAACTATTCTGGCACTACCACTGAGCCACATGGAGACTGTTTCCTATATACAACCCCAAAAGGCTGACAGGTAGCACACACCTTACATCTGCTGGAGTAGAAGACCCCAGAGAGGAATTTACCCTGGCACTCTAAACTGTCCTACCCTGAGTTCTCACATATACTGTGGTCCCCTGCGTAAAAAGACTAGCTTTCCTGAAGTGGGCTGGGCCTGAGAGGCTAATAAGGAAGTAACTAATTCTAGTATCGTAATGTAGTATTAAGATAAAAAAGACTGGCCAGGTATGGTGGCATATGCCCTTAGTCTCAGCATTTGGGAGGCTGAGGCAGGAACACTGTCATGAGTTCAAAGCCAGCCTGGGCTATAGTGAGTTGAAGGCCAACCTGCACTACATAGCAAGATCCTGCTTTGTTTTTCCAGAACCGGGGATTGAACTCAGGCCCTTGCCCTTGCCAGGGAAACGCTTATTCCACTGAGCCATCTCCCTGGCACCAAGATCCTGTTTTTTGTTTTTTTTTTTTTCAGAGCTGGGGATTGAACTCAGGCCCTTGCGCTTGCCAGGCAAGCACTTATTCAACTGAGCTATCTCCACAGCCCCCCAAGATCCTGTTTAAAAAAAAAAAATCAGAAAAAGTACCCAAGTTTCTAGCCAGGTATTCTACTTAGCAGACTGATCTGGGCTAGTGATCTGGCTGTGATGCATGCTGTCTAGCAACATCTCAAATATGCTGTCTTTTTCTTAGGCATCCCAAAACCTTTCCAAAGCTTCCTTAAAGCAGGAAGTTCCCTAGATCCACATGGAGGGAGGCATAAAGCTAGCAGTAGCTTTGTCTCACTTGCCCATTTCCTGCCTGAGATACAATCAAAAACAAATGCAAGGGCCGGGGAGATGGTTCAGTGGAATAAGCACTTCCCTGGCCAGCGCAAGGGCCTGAATTCAATCCCCAGTTCCGCAAAAAAAAAAAAAAAAAAGACAAACGCCACAGTGCCTGTTAGGAATGAGGATGACAATCTCTACTGAGCATGTATGGTCAAGGGGTGTTGCGTAGCTAACGTGCAAGCTGGGTGTGGTGGTGCACTCGGAATCCCAGAACTTGAGAGGCTGAGGCAGGAGGACGGGTGTGAGGCCACCCTCTGCTATGTGGTGAGTTCAAGGCCATCCTGAACTACATAGCAAGATACTGTCTGAAAAAGAAAAGACAAGCTAAGGTGTACTGACATGACTCTAAGTCCCTTCCAGATACAAATTATCTTTCCTAAGAAAGAAATGGCTCGTTGAGAACATATACTCAGATCTCGTCCCAGAAAAGACAAGAGAATAGGAAACTCCAGTCTAGAGGGGTTAGAAAATTGATTCTAGATGTGAGTGAATATTTCTGCTATTTTCTCCCCAAATGCGTGTAGTTCGCTGCTGGAGTGTACTTGTGCCCAGGGCCAATTAAGACTGCAGTGCAGCGCCTACCATAGGCCTTTGCTCCCAAGAGGCCTAGAAGGGACAGGCTTATTTTTTCTCAGGAAGGAAACAAAAGAATGGTAGTCAGTGTAGTACATGTCTTCCCCTCCCCCCAACAGCTGCTGTCTCAGGCAGCTGTTTCCAGCCTGTCTGCTCAATGTCATTAAATATTCATCAGATGTGTGCTAGCTTAAACATGCAATGATTATTAATCTGGAGAACAAGAGGTACACGTGAGTCCAGAAAGGAGGTAGGGAGCTCAAACTGCAACCCAAGCCAGGGACACCTGTCCTGCACATCAAGGTTATGAATTGCTTTCGGTGCAAGCGCATTTGATTGCTACTTGTGGTTAAAAAGGAGATGAGGAGGCAGTAAAGTAGAAGCCCAAAGACTTGGGTCAGAACTCTATAGCTCCTGACCCTGGGATTGTCTGAACCTCTACACGTCAGGTTCCTACTTTATACGTTAGGGTTAATACACTACTCATAGGGTTGTGAAAATTAAAACGGTAACCTGCTACGTGACACTCCAACAGCATTAACGATAAATTAGGAGCTTAAAGTGGAGGCGCAGATCTCACCACTGCGGGCTTGTACACAGTGAGGCAGTCTTGCTCAAGAGCAGCTTCTATTACTAGAGACTCAAACAGCTTTGTTCTCTTGATTCAGCAGGTAAGTAAAAGGCATGGTATTGGAGGAGACCCCATTAATAAATGACAAACCCCTCTGAGACAGGGTCTCTGTATGTAGTCCAGGCTGGCCTTGAATTCACTGTGCAGCCTAGACTGGCTGTGAACTCATGGTGGTCCTCTTGTCACCGCCTGTGATTACAGGCCATGTACCACTATGCCTGACTTTTAAAAAACAACAACAGTAGTCAGGTTTTATTAAAGGTACGAAAAGAAACAGGAAGGCTCTGCAGTGATTGTGGGGCAAACAGAAGTAGGAAAAGAAGTATATACTGTAGCATGAGCAAGAACACAGCGGCCCTAACATCTCATTCTTAGAAGGGTTTTTTTTTTTTTGAGGCTCGAAATGCCTTTAGGGCATTTCTGGTTTGCAGTGTCTGTCTGGGTTGGAACCCCAGAAGCTTGAGCTTGAGGGTTTTGTTTAAGCAGGCACTTAAACAACTGAGCTACTGGGCAGGTCCCCAAATGGTAGAAGGGTTTTTTTTTTTTTTTTTAACATCTCCTTCTTAAATAGTCCAAATACTTAGCAGGAAAGATAACTTTCATTTTGAAAAGGTAGGAACCACAAATCCTAAGAAAGTGTGAGAGAGAGCTGGGCAATGAGATGAAGAGGAAAGAAATCACCTTTACCTTCTTCAAGAGGTGCTTTTCTCTTCTGCTTCCCTTACTTACCCTGTCTTGCTGGCACAGAGGCAAACAGATGTGGTCCAAGACACTCCCATACTAACATCATTAAATTGCTTTCTAAACTTTAGCTTTGTGTGTGTTGGAGGGAGAGGGGTGCAGGGTGTTGCTGAAGCCAGGCTCTCTGTACTGAGCTACTTCACCGTTAGTGTCTTGCTAGGTTGCTCTCTGGCCTGGAACTTGCAAGCCTCAGCTTCCCAAGTCGATGGGATTACGGGCATACCCTACCATGCCTGGATGAATTTTACCTTTTTAAAATCAACACTAGCCTATACCTGTCGCTAATACTTCTTAAATGCTTACATGTTATTATTATTTTTTTTACATGTTAATTTTTTGGTGGAACCGGGGATTGAACTCAGGCCCTTGCACTTGCCAGGCAAGCGCTTATTCCACTGAGCCATCTCACCGGCCTTTTTTTTGGTTTGTTTTTACATGTTAATGTTTTAGATGAAATAGCTCAATCTTCCAAACAATACCATGAAGTAGTATCTCCACTTACACATGATGAGTGAGGAGTGTAGAGGCTACTCCGACACCTAGCTTTGGAGGTTTGAAACTCATCTGTTCAACACTGTAATAAAGTGCTGCATTCAACTATCTGTCCCAGCATGGCTGATTCTTAGTTACCCTTTAAGACTGAATTTAAGGGTTGGAGGTATAGCTTCAGTGGTATAGTGATTGTTTAGCATGTGTTAGCACATGCGCGTGCACACGCACACACACACACACACACACACACACACACACACACAGATGGACCTTCAGTGTGATTCTTTCTTTCGTACTCCACAAGCTCAGCTCACCCAGGCTCCTGGCATTCAGAGCAGCAGCAGGATGACTCCACTGTTACCTATTCAACACTTACTGTAACTAGTAGATGAGTTTCTCGAGAGCAGGAAGTATAAACTGATGTAGTCCTGTGACCCAGAATAGCCAGTGGAAGGGCCTATAGAGCTTTGGCAAATGCTCACTTTAATAACATTCCTGTAGAGAAAGCATCCTTCCAGGAGAGAAAATGATTATACTCAACAAGTTCTCTGTGATGGATTTGACTGGCAGGTAAAACTTGTTCTAAATTCCAGTATATAGCTGAGATTGGTCAAACACAGAAAATGAATCTCAGCTCTGCTATATAACAGCAGTGTGATCTTGGATAATTTAGCTTTTCTAGGCCTAAGTGCCACTGGGTACAAAAATGAGGTAATAATATTTCACAAAGGGAGAAAACAGTGTATGCAACAAAGTAAATGTCCTAATGTCAGAACTGACAAAATGCAGTAGTGACTAAGCCAGTTTTTTTTCAAAACAGATCTTACATTTGATGTGCGCATGGGGGAGGGGGACACCATGTGAATCTGACAGCATTTTGTCTTTATTTGCAATGTTAATGATCCATCTTCCAGTCAATGTTGTCTTAAGATCACTGAAATACGGTATCTTATTGAAGCAGGATGCTTTTAGCAGCCACTGGACTTTAGTATACAATAATGTTGATAGGTACCTTCTCCCAGTTGACCGTACAACCAATATTACTTCACATCTCCTAGAGTACTTTGTCTCATTTGTAAAAATAGGGACAGATTAGGCCTAGAACTGAAAGTAGGTTCTCATTTTCCCCAGCTAGGTCAAGCTATGCATTTGCTATCCTTTTTCCACATTCCTCCCCTTTTAAGTGATGTACAGACCACTGAAAGCATAAATTAAGAAGTAAACAAAGAAGGGAAATAATTACTGATAGGCTGAGATTAGCACACTCAAGTTAGAGGCCAGCCGGAGCAATGCGGCAAGACTGTCTCAAAATAAAAAACAAAAAAGGACAGGGTAGGAGCTCAGTGGTAAAGCACTTGTCCAGTGTGTCTGAGACCCTGGGTTTCATCTCCAGTACTACAAAAAGTACGACAGCAGCCTCTGTTGGCTTACATAAAAGCACAAGATTATATATACCAAGAGAAGCAGCAAAAAAAGAGAAGCAGCTCAATGCTGCTTTATGTATTCTGACCCTGAAAGGATCTTTGGGCAAAGTCTTTTTTTTTTTTTTTTTTTTTTTTCAAAGTTTTATTGATAAACAGATAGCAATGAGACAGTTTCAAATCAAATCGGAAGTACAGTTTCAACAAATAATACACTGCATATATTCTTCTTAGTGGTTAATTGCTGTACAAGATGCGGACTTGTGATCCTATTTACAAACACCATTAGAACAAATCATTCTATTCATTAAGAGAAGGCAACTATATATCTATCCCCACCACTTTGAATACACAGATACAAAATGGACATTCATAGGTATACCCCATTTTTCTCAGTTCTGTTATTGAATATTATAGGTGTGTGGGCAAAGTCTTAAGGAACACAAAGCTTTAGAAACCTAAGCCAAACACTCACCACCACCATCTTCCCCCCTCTGTTCAGAAGGTTCAGGGGCCCTTTTGCACATGTGTTGATAAGACCCCTTCTGGGTCCTCTACTTGCTTTTTTTTTTTTTTTTTTTGAGAGGGTGGCTGGGTATTGAGGATTGAATCCAGGGCCTCTGCAATGATATGTATCTCTAATCTTATTGAGAGACAGGTTCTCCCTAAATTACTAAATTGCCAAGACAAAAATGGGCTCAAACTTGCCAATTCTCCTGCCTCAGCCTCCCAGAGTACTGAAACTGGAGGTGGAAAATCCCATGCCCAGATTTCTGTTCTGAGTCTGTCTTATCAGCGGTGGGCAGAAAGTGAAAGCAGCCACCGATGCACCTCTAACTCAGTTGTAGCCTAGAGTGCAGGGTTGCAACTAAAAAAAAGCAAAAGTGAATAAACAGTAAGGCCATTTGGAATACTGCTATATCCTTAAGTCAAGGTCAGAGTATTACTTCAGCAGCAGTACAGTACCTACTAGGAGTCCCCTGAAGGCTCCATGGAAACAGGACAGGAGGCGAAGAGAGGAGAGAAGATGGCAGAAGATAGAAGCTCACTCTCCGAGCTTTTGAAGAACTACAAAAATGGCCAGGGATTTGGCTATTTGAAAAGCTCCGTTTCCAATTTAGCAGCCTATAGAAAAATGCACAGGATAAAGATACGCTTTGTAGTCACATAATGAAATCAAATCTCAGCTTCACCATTTATAAACTCTCAGTGATGTCAGAACAATCCAATAAGATAATGCTTTTTTTTTTTGGCCGGCGCACCCCACCCTCAGGGCAGGGCTGGTGTGGCATGTGGTGCCTGGGATTGAACCTCGGTCCCTAAGCTTGCCTAAGCAGGTGCTTTAGACTGCTGAGCATGTCACTGGCCCAGCTAATGTTTATTATTATTACTGGATTTAGTACAGGGTCTACAGGGTCTCACCACACAGATCAGATTTAGTGATTCTCCTGTTTCCAGCCTCCCAAGTGCTGGGATTAGAGGGACACGCCACCATGCCCAGTCTCAGCGCAGCACCCCAGGGGTGGAGCCGGCAAGATATGCTGGGGATCAAACCTCAGAATGTTTATTAAGTAGTTACCATATGTCAGAAGTTATATTAAAGAAGCATAATGGAGGACAGATATTGGGAATTGGAAGAACATGTTTAAATGGGAAAGGGAAGAAGA
>NW_004524739.1:5737358-5737874 GCF_000260255.1 Octodon degus | reverse complement strand
TGCCTAGGGCTGATGGTGGTGAGTTAGAGGGCCATAGATAATGGACATAGGATATCTTTCTGGAGTAACAATAGTATCTTAAAAGTTGATTTGTGATGATGACTGTACAACCTGGGAGATACACTAAAATCCAGCAGGCCATACATTTTCTGTCTGTGACACCAAGAAATGAGCCCAAGGTCACACTGACTTACTGCATCCCCTGTCCTTTTTATTGAGATAGTACTGCTAAGTCACTAAGTTGCCCAAACTGGAGTCTGACTCTTACCTCCTTTCCTGAGGACTGTCCTCCCATACCTGGCTTGGATTATACACTTTATTTTTATTTATTTATTTATTTATTTATTTATTTATTTATTTGGATTATGTACTTTAAATGGGTGAATAGTATGGTGTATGAATTATACCTCAATGAAATTATTACCAAATAAAGCCCCCAAAGCAGAGACTTTTTTTTTCCCCAACAGGACACTTGAAGCTTTCCCAAAGAAGATGGGGCTCGGGATGTACCTCAGC
>NW_004524739.1:5734588-5735543 GCF_000260255.1 Octodon degus | reverse complement strand
AGAGATTTATTTATAGACAGGGACTTGCCATGTAGTTCAGGCTTGCCTTAAACTAACCCAGGCTAGCCTTGAACTAACAGTGGTCCTCCTGCTTCAGCTTCCTACATGCTGCAGCACCACATCTGGTTTTGTAGATGAATTTTAGCTATTAATATCTTCAAGTCTGATGATAAATGATGTATAAAAAAGGTTAAGGATTTACTTTGTCTGAGGCACAGCCAAGACAAGCACTCATCTTGTGTGACTTCACAGCGTACAGAACTGCAACAAAAGGTCACAGGTACTGAGTATTAGAAAGCTACAGAAAATACTTCAATTAACTAAAAGACACACTCAAAATACACAGACAAACCATTTGCAAGCCTGAGTCTACAAATAACTGGAAACTGCCATTCCAAACCCAAGTCACAGTGCAAATAACAAAAGGAGCTTCTTTACACTTGAAATTTCATTCTTCTTTTTTTTTTTTTCCTATTTTTGGACATGGTGCTGAGGCTCCAATGCACGTTTGCTAGGCAAAAACGTTACTACGGAGCTACACCTCAACCCCCACACCTACTCCTGTGACTTACCCTAGGGAGGGAGCAAAAGGGAGGAAACTGGGAGATGCCGATGTGCAAGGAGGCAGGTATGCAGGGACAGGCCTAGAGATCTATGAACAACAGGGAGGCTTACAGGAACTAAAAATTACTCTGCATAAGGAATTTATGCTAAATTAGATTTGAGCTTCCCATCTCACCCAAGAAAGAATGAAGAAATCAACCAACAGCAAATGCTAATGGAGCTGTGGGGAAAAAACCTTCTGCACTGTTGGTGGGAGCGTAGACTCGTGTAACCTCTATGGAAACCAGCGTGGAGCTTCCTCAAAACACTGAAACAAGAGGTTTCATTGGACTCAGCTATTCCCCTTGGTACAGTATCTTCCAAACTGAATTAAAAGCATCACACGGGGCTG
>NW_004524739.1:5730454-5732968 GCF_000260255.1 Octodon degus | reverse complement strand
CTTACGTATACAGCACTAAACTGGTTGGCCTTCTATATTTTAATTCTTCCTGCAGTGTGGGGGACCAAACCCAGGACTTTGCATATGCTAGAAATACGCCCTATCACTGAGTTCTACCGTCAGCCTTATCCCTTTATAGTTTAGAACCACTTCGGCATGCCAGTCACTGTGAGGTCTGCATTATCACTATCTTTCTTACCCACATGTGAAAGTAAAATGAGTTAAAGACAGCTCATAAACTCAACTAAAATTTTTTTCAGGCTCCATGTTATTTCTATTACACAATATTCATACAAATGCTCTTCTAAGTAGAGAAAAATCCCTGCCCTAGATAAAAGGCAGTACACTGTAAGGTTAAGATGTCATATTGTGGTTGGTTAAGTGGCACATGTCTGTAATATCAGCTACTTTTTTTTTTTTTTTTTGCGGAACCGGGGATTGAACTCAAGTCCTTGTGCTTGCCAGGCAAGCGCTTATTCTACTGAGCCATCTCCTCGGCCCCTATCAGCTACTTTTGAAGAGTAAGGCAGAAAGATCCCAAGTCTGAGGCCAACTCAGCAAAGCTCTGTCTCAAAATAAATGGCCAGGGACGTAGCTCTATGGCAGAGAGCATCCCTAGGCTAAACTGTTAGTAAAACACACTCCCCTCCCCCCTCCTCACCCACCCACACACACCTTGGGAGTGGATCTATTTGGGTTTATTAGCCATTGGAATTGTGCGATCCTGGGAAGCTACTTAATTTCATTACGCCTGTTTCTTCCTTAAAATGTGTGTAATTACTTTTTGGATGCTGGGAATTTATGTTCTTCCCAGTAACACCCCATTCTGAAGAATTATTGAGGACTGCTAATATTTGAGCATATGACTCAAGTTAATCCAGTCTGACATTCCCTCCCTAGAACCTGAATCTTGGTAGAGGAAGATATATGAAGGGTTTACTTATTCCACTAATAGTACCAAGCAGCCAGTCCCTGTTTAAGGTCATTCCTGTGGTCTACCACTACTGTCCCAGTCCTGTACAGGTCTTACAGTTCCCAAGGCAGATTTTCTAGACTTCACGTTAAATCAGAGCACCTAATAAATTATTTTATTCACATTAGCCATTTTTGTTGTTTGCAACCAATGGACTCCAAGTGAAATATTGTTTGATTGGGTTATTGATAGAATGAGATACTTAATATATTTAAGTTGAAGCTATCTGGTCTTATTAATCATTAGAAGTAAACTCATAGGCTACAAACTAACATGTAAATATGGCCTTGTTACAAATTTGGTGCAAATGACTATAGAAAAAAATGGCCTTGGGCTGGTGAGATGGCTCAGTGGTCTAAAGCACCTACTTAAAACAAGCTTAGCAAAGCACAAGGGACCATGGTTCAATCCCCCAGCACCACATGCCAGCCAGCCCGCCCCCTGGTGGGCTGAGCTGGTCACACACAGATACAATAAATAAATAAATAAATATTAAAAAAAAATGGCCTATGTGACTACCTTCAAGGCTATCTCCTTGCATAAATTTCAGTTATGATAAAAGGCCCATATCCTTAACAGAAAGTCATCTTAACATACCTGGGTCTTCATTACCCATTCTAGTCCAGGAAATGCCTCAGTTTTCAATCACCTGAAAATGGAGAAATAAGAGATCAGTGTTTTTTGAAAAGGAAGTTTTAAAGACATACAAAATAAAGATAGAGATCCTGCATGCAGCTTATACATTACAGGAAAGAAACATGCAACTTTCGAATTTTAAGTAACATTTCACTGTGAATATCAATATGGGGTCCTACAGGGCTTATCCTTGTACATTTTAAAATAGCTGAACAGAAAGATTTACTTTGGGGTGCAGCAGGAGTTCTAATCTACAGTCATTGAAATTTTACAATGTGTCATTTAAGATGTCAGACTTTGTGCCCAGGTTACATTACAGTTCACTTGTGATGGGCAGGATTATTAAGAGTTATGGCTAATTTATGCGGCAGCATATGTTTTTTCTTTTTACAGCTATTTTATTAAACAAGTTTTGCAAAGTTTTTACATTAAAATTAATAGCTAAAGAATTGTTTATGCAAGTTGCTGTCACAGTTTATATAAAAGAGAAATATGTGCTATTAAAATCAGACATTTAGGTTACCTTTGGTTTTTTGCGATGCATGTTAGCTTTACACATCCTGATTCTCTTGCGATAATTTTCCTTTAAAAAGGGGGGTATAGAGTGATCTCTTTTCATCAAAACAAGACATAATGCCCTGAAAGCTGACTTCAAACCATGGTTGAAAATTCAGTTATTTACACTTTATCACAATCTACAAATACATTTTTTTGTTGGTGTGTTTTAAAAAGAAAAAAAAATGTCCATCATGCACTGCTGCAGGCAGCTTGGCATCTCATACAAGAGGATTTTTCACCCCCCAGTAGTTTGATGGCTCTCTTAGGGAAGACATGAGAACCCTGAGAAATAACACAGAGAACTGGGGCCAACCAATTCCATCATTTCCTCTCTTGGTCTTGTACGC
>NW_004524739.1:5724872-5729499 GCF_000260255.1 Octodon degus | reverse complement strand
CTGTATGTCTGGGGCTAGATTTCAAAACCCACATAATGAAAAAGTCAGTTTTACAAACCTAATTTTGTTGTTGTTGTATTTTAAGTCAATTAATGTTAAAAATTGCATCAACTATTTAATTCATGAGGATTTTCATATTAAAATTTAACCTTATAATTCAACCGCCATGTGCTTTTAAAGGTAACATTTTTAGAGACGTCTGAGCTCACTTTTACATGGTGGCACCTACTGCCGTTAACATTTGTGATTTTAAATCTTAAACAGCCCTGAATTTTGAAATGTAGCCTAGTTTGGGATTCTGCAACTACAACTTTACGGGATGCCTCAAATCAAAACTAAGAGAAAGTTAACAAGCCTTTACTTCAGAACCTTTAAGCAAGCAATGTCACTTTTGAAACTAACAGGTTTGTGGTTTTTTTTTTACTCAACTTTTTTTATTATAAAAGGTACACTTCTGTTTATATTTAAACAACAAAGGAAAAAAGCATCTACACACTTAAAAAATTAATTCGATATTTCTAAATCTATTTTAACTCATTTTAAAATACTACATACAGAAGCCAGAATGCAGAGTTAAGAATGGAGGAAGGTGGGAAGAAGGGGACCACGAAGAAAAACACTTAGACAATTACTTGTCTGTTGTGGGTAAAGCAACAGGAATCCTGGGAGATACAAGAAATCAGTAACAACTTTGCTCATAATTGATATTTTCCCCTCCTGTTTGTTTTTAATAACGTCCATAAGGATGTTCTCTGTATGCTCCCTTTACTGGCCTAGCTGGAGGGGCCTTCAGTGATGGCCTGGTTCCATTCCAGTCATCTTGGCCTGTGGGAAAAGCAAAGACAGTTTATAAACTATGCATCAACATTTTGGGGTGAGCAAGTCACCTGTGATTTATCACCCAACACTGATATTTTTTGTTTTGGTTTTAAACCTAGGGTGTCACACATGTCAGGCCAATGGTCTACCACTGAGCTACCATGTATTTCCTGCCCTTTATTTCCTCCTCCTAGTAATGGGGAACTGAAACCAGGGCCCTCACACTGAACCACATCCCTATTCCTTTCCATTTTTTATTATACTGAGATAGGGTTTCATTATGCAGTTCAGGCTACCCTTGAACTGACAGTGATCCTCTTTTTTAAAAAAATCTCTTATTTACTTATTTGGTACATAGAGGATGTCGCCACACAGCTTGGATGCATTGTGATCCTCCTTTCTCAGTCTCCGCAGTGCTGCAATTACAGGCATGTACCATCATGTCTAGTTTCAGTGGCCACCAGCATGTGGTACTAGGGATC
Organism: Octodon degus; assembly: GCF_000260255.1. Classification (NCBI taxonomy): domain Eukaryota; kingdom Metazoa; phylum Chordata; class Mammalia; order Rodentia; family Octodontidae; genus Octodon; species Octodon degus. The sequence continues at coordinate 5,728,198 of NW_004524739.1, read as the reverse complement.
AAACCAGGTTCTTGTGCTTGCTAGGCAGGCACTTAGACCTGTGAGCTATCGCCCCAGCCCTTCACAGTTGTCCTCTTGCTCAACCTCCCAAGTGCTAGGATTACAGGCATACACTATCATACCCATCCTGAGTTTGTTTGTTTGTTTGTTTATTTATTTATTTATTTTGGCAGAACCGGGAATTGAACTCAGACCCTTGGGCTTGTCAGGGATTATTCTACTAAGCCATCTCCCTGGCCCCAAAAGTGAATTTTAAATTTTTTTTTTTTTTGGCAGAACCGGGGATAGAAATCAGGCCCTTGCGCTTGCCAGGAAGGCGCTTATTCTACTGAGCCATCTCCCCGGCCCATCCTCTTGAGTTTTTGAGTCAGGGTCCCACTAAATTGCTACCTGCCTATTGTGAGCTCAAACTTGAGATCTTCCTGCTTCAGACTCCAGAGTGCCGGCATTACCAATGTACTCAACTGTATTTTGATATATATTCTCATTAAATTGCCCAGGCTGACCTCAAACTTTGGATCCTTCTGCCTTAGCCTCCTGAGCTGCTGGGATTACAAGTGTACACCATCAGGGGTAAGACTCCTTTCTACCAGTATCTCAATAACTCTCTAGTATCCCTTGATCACCACTCTGCTTGGTGTCTTGATAAGTATTTGGCTATTGTGAGTGGAAAGACAGAAAAGGAACAACTCTAAAAAAAGATAACATTTACTCTTCAGTAATCTCCAGCAGCAAGCTGGGTCTCTATTGGCAGTATGACTGATACATCAGTCCTCAAACCTGTATAAACCCCACACCTTGCTTAAGACAGTGAGGCAGACATTAATCTGCAACAGCCTTTTCTATTCCCAAAGCAATGTGGCAGGTGGCCTCAGACAAAGTGACCAAAATTCTGGAAGGCTTTCAGACTGGAAGTATACGATAGCAAGTCAAGTCTCCCTATGAGAAAGTGTTCTCTGGCTCTCAGAGAGAAGCAGGCAAGGGCTATATTAACTGAAGCCCTCCACCAGTAGATCTGGTACTCACTGCTTTTGTATCTAAGTACAAACAAATGCCACATTTACAAACACTGTTTACAAAAATTCCTTAGTTCTATTCTCTGTCAAGAGTTGAGAAATGCCACACAACACAGTTGACATCTTCCTTTGTGACAGAGAAAAGCCTGAAGGAGATGATCACCTACTTCTACAGATGACCTCTGTGAAAATAAATTGTAGGAGCCGGGGAGATGGCTCAGTAGAATAAATGCTTCCTTAGCAAGCGCAAGGGCCTAAGTTCAATCCCCAGTTCCGCAAAAAAGAAAAGAAAGAAAGAAAATAAATTGTAGGGGCCGGGGCGATAGCTCAGTAGAGTAAGTGCTTGCCTGGCAAGCACAAGGTCCTGAGTTCAATCCCCGGTACTGAAAAAAAAAAAAAAAAAAAAGAAATTGCATTTCAACAGTCTTCCCACTCATCCCCACACCTTTGTTGTGCCAGTACATCCTGAAGTATTTATTTCTGTAGCTGCTGGTATCATAAATACCTGCTTCTATCACCACAGGTCTTAAACTCCTATATGGATCTGAAGTCATCTAGAGGCTCCAGTCAACAACTTCTGTGGATAACCCACTACTATTGTAGACTGCTGGGCTGTGTTGGACTGTTTTGCTGAATTCACACACCTGTACTATTTATTTTTTTGTAAGTTTTTTTTTTTAAATTTTTGTTGTTGCAGAACTGGGGATTGAACTCAGGCCCTTGCACTTGCCAAGGAAGTGCTTATTCTACTGAGCAGTCTCCCCGGGCCCACCTATAGTATTTAGATGCCAATGGAATACCCATTTCTGCTAGGACTCAACAAAAAAAGGGGATATAAAGGAAGGACCATTTTGTATCTGTATATGCAGGATAGTTAGGATAGATATACAGCTACTTTCGCTTAATTCAATGAGAAGAAAGAGGTGTACTAATAGTGTTTGGACCGGATATTCTGTCTGCATCTTGTACTATGGATAACCACTAAGAAGGTAACAATGGAAATGTATTAATTATTGAAGCTGTCCTATTAATCAGTTTTGAAACTGTCTCATTGATATTTCTCAATAAAATAAAAAAATGAAATTAAAAAAAAAATGAAGTCATCTAGAATCTCATTTATATACCTAATATAACTATCTGTGCCATCGCATTCCAAATTTCATTATTTATTTATTTATTTGTTACAGGGTCTTGCTACACAGCTCAGACTTTTTTTAATGTGGAACCGGGGAGTGAACTCAGGCCCTTGTGCTTGCCAGCGAAGTGCTTATTCTACTGAGCCATCTCCCCAGCCCCTCAGACTTGTAGTGATCCTCTTGTCTCAGCCTCCTCAGCACTGGGGTTATAGGTGTGTCAGCCCAGTTTCGGGGGCCAGCTCGGTCCCAGGTCCAGCAAGGAATGTAGCACCAGGAATCAAACCTCTATCCTGCTTGCCAGGCAGGCACTTACACCACTGGCCTATCTCCCCAGCCCTCCAAGAGATTCTGAGGTACCCAGAAACTATTTTGGTAATCCTGATTACAAAGGCAGATATGACAACAAATTTACCATGGCTATATCACACCGAAAGCAAAAGGAACAGCCTGCCTTTTATAGTTTGGTCTTCTCTCCAACAAAACAGAAATATTGTATAATCATACTCATACAGAGGCCCCACTGAACTGCCTCACAGAGGGAGGAAATATCCAGTTATAGTCATACCATCCTTCTAAATACTGGTGTATAAGCAAACCAACAGTGTTACTGATGGCAACTGTTTAATAGTATTTACCTAAAACTGGCTTAACCCCTACCTATCACCCACCCACACTTTGCACAAGTAGCTGATTGGTTATTTCATACCATGCTGCATTCATCTATGAGAGGCCTTAAGTGGTTCTTCTTTTAAGCTAGGGGTAAGGAGAGTTATCAATTAGTGCCTTCAGATAAACACTCAGCTGTTAAAACCCTTGTCAAGGATTCTCCGGAAGTCCCTTAGGTATAAGAAAAAGGCCTCACAAAAGCTGTTCTCTATCCATTGCCATGGCACTCCCATTGGGCCCCATTAATATGGAGTCGTAATTGGCTCTTGAGGACACATTTCTGCAATGTGTTTTCAACCAAATCTCAGTGAGAACAGCTTAATCTTGTTGCTGTTCCAGCCTCTTTTTCTTTCTTAAAAAGGAGGCTGGCCAGATAGCTCAGTGGATTAAAGCACCTGCTTAGGCAGATGCAGGGAATAGGGTTTCATCCTGGCATGCCATGCGAGCTCCGCCCCCAGGGCGATGGAGACTGGGCATGGTGGCGCATGCCTGTAATCCTAGTGCTCGG
>NW_004524739.1:5722880-5724482 GCF_000260255.1 Octodon degus | reverse complement strand
GTGGTACCAGTGATTGAACCCAGGTCCTTGTGTTTGCCAAGCAGGTGCTTAGACTGCCATTACCCTCTCACTTTCTTGGATGCAGGGACTAAGATATCTACAAGCCAGTAAGGAGCATGATAGCAGTACTACTCTTACTTGGCTTCAGTCCTGCAGCTTCCTATTTGACTTTAATAGGCACTATTCTTACAACCCTAACTTACTGTGACCACCGACTGCAATGTTAAAGTGACTAGATTAAGATTCTGGATGTGTCATGAAACTGTGACCTGCAATGCTACGTGTGGACTCTGGCCCCGTCCTGTCCTATGGTACAGCTCCTCTGCTGTGCTCCCCAGCCACCAAAAACTAATCATCTTTTCTTTGAAATACTCTTCTGGCATGATGTTTCTGCACTGTAGCAGCCAAGTGTGGATTGACCGAAGCCCCTGAAACCAAGAGCCAAATTAAGCCTTTATTCTTTTTTCTTGGGGTGGGAGGCTGGATACCAGGCAGCAAACTCAGATTTCATGCTTACCAGGAAGCCTCTCTTCCTTAAATGTGGGTATTGCGCCCCAGTGGCTGCTGATTAATACACCTGCTCTGATGAGCTGCTTGCCATCTAGGCCGGTTTCAGCTGGTATCTCCTCTACATTGAGTGGGATCCCTCTTTTCAGTGGAATCCCAAATTATCTTTTTTATTTTTACTTATTTATTTATTGCGGAACTGGGGATTGATTGATTTTTTGCGGAACCGGGGATTGAACTCAGGCCCTTGTACTTGCCAGGCAAGCACTTATTCTACTGAGCTATCTCCCCACCCCCAATCCAAAATTATCTTAAAAAATGAGGTGGCCCAGAAGAGTAGAGGTGGAGATGATCAAGTCCTTGTTATCTATCAATATAGCCTAAACATTAGCCCAGAAAAATAACGGAGATTTAGGTGTTCCCTGCCTAAAGTAAAAACAATCAAATCTGCTGGAGACTGCTATTACTTGGCTGGGCTAATTAAGCCGTGTTCAGCCTCCATGAATCACATTAACCCCCCACTGCACTGCGTAGTCTTTCTATCACACATCACTGAACTGAACACAATCCTCACATCACATCTGGCAACACTGTCATCTTCTAAGGGTTTTCCTTTAGTGTGTAGCTGAGATCCACAAATCTATTCACCAGCATTCTCCAGGCACTTATTCATACCTGCAGCCTATCACACAATGAAGACCTACCGTAGGCTTCATAAGAATCCTGAACCTCCCCATGTCCATAGTCATAATATTCTGAATCCCTGGAAACCAAAACAAGAGCGTTATAAAGCTACACAGTAACTGTATTTGAGTTCCAGTCTTTTCTCAAAATTTTCCACTCACTTTATTGTGTGTAAAATACAAGATGTTCATTTCATCCTATCCCTAAAACTCCAAAATATTTCCAAAACATGTATACACTACAAATTGACCAAAAAAAAAAGTTTAATCATAGCAAGGAAAAATAGATACCATACAACTTAAAGTAATAAAGCAGAATCCTCAGATAACAACTCAATCAGTGTAATAAACATTCACTGAGTTCACTAGAAGAGAATGAACAAATAGGAAAAGAGCTACTCTGGACCTATTA
>NW_004524739.1:5720801-5722250 GCF_000260255.1 Octodon degus | reverse complement strand
GGGCACCAAACACACTTACACTGTCACACTCACCCTTGGCTCTGGCTGTAATAGCCTTCGTAGCCTTCATAACTCTGTTCTGCGTATGTATCATCATATCCCTTTAAAAAAAAAAAGAAATACAAGGTCAGAATTGTAGACAATAGGGAAAATAATTACATCCCATACCAGTTTCCCAGGTATAACAGCTTTCTGGATTATTAGTAACAGGCCTCTGGATTAACAGGACATGAAACTTTCCCCCAACATATTAACACTCACTATGAAACAGTCACGAGAGAAAAGGTTACTAAACACACAAGTAAAAAGCAAGTATGACAGCCCACAGAGCAAGTGTGCCCGAGGAACTACAGACCTGAGCTTCCTGTGTTAGTAGATGACCCCTTAGGAAAACATAATTAAGGTACAGCTTACTTTCCAGTTATCTACACTAAGCAGTAAACCAAGTCTAAAATGGAAAAATCTCACGAGTTCAATCTCATTCGCTGTACAAAAAGGTAGATTCTAAATCTTAGAGGTATCCCTCTCCCTCACCTACATAAGGGGTCAAAACCCTGTCATTTAACTTTCTTGGGAAAACTTCCAGGTATTGGAAAATGGTACACTGTTCAAAATATTCTTACATATTCTTCATATGTTTCTGGCGCAGGAGGTGGAGGCAAAGGTATTCTCTGGATGCCTGCAGTCCGTGCTCTTGGTGCTGGAGCCCCCCTCACTGTAGGTGGGGGTGGCACTCCTCTAGTCACAGTGGCACCTCTGGTAATGGCGCCTCTCACTGGGGTTCCACGCACCAAAGCCCCCCGAGGTGGTCCAACACCACGGCCCCTATAAAAAGAAAATGTATTTTAAGTGAAACTTCCAATAGGGTACTTTTATGTTTACATTTGTTTGCAAATTCTGGAGCTAAACATTTTACAAGGTCTTGATCAGATTAATACTGGAAAGTGAAGGTGGGTAAGGGGCCCATGCGGGGCGGTGCTCAGCTATCAGTGTGCCCCAGCCAGATTTGCACAGTCGAAATATTCCACAAATGTCAACCACAAAAAGTAAAATTCTGAAGTCAGACTGCTAAAAAGGTTAGGACTGTTTGAAGTTTAAAAAACCAAAAGTTTCAGCAAGACTATAGTGCTTGACTATGATCAAAGTTTGTAAGATCCAGAATTTCCCCCTGCCACCACCCAGGTACTAAACCCAGTTCTGCTCCTCAACTGCATATCCCCAGCCCTTTTTATAATTTTTTGAGACAGGGTCTCTCACTGAGTTCCTGGGTTGATCTCAAACTCATGTTCCTCCTGCCTCAGTGTTCCAAGAAGCTGAGATTACAGATGGGGCAACCCAGCCCAGCTAGAAGTAATTTTTTTTGGCAGGGTGGGGGTGGGGTGGGTGGTGGTGCTAGGAATTTACCCCATTTTTTTTTTTTTTTTTTTTTTTTTTTTGGCAGAACCGGGG
>NW_004524739.1:5718799-5720188 GCF_000260255.1 Octodon degus | reverse complement strand
TCCACATTTAGGGAGAACATGAGGTATTTGTCTGAATCTGGCTTATTCCACTTAATAGGATGACTTACAGATCCCTCCATTTTTCTGTAAATCACAAAATTTTTGGTTTTTTGTTTTGTTTTGTTTGGTGGAACCAGGGACTGAACTCAGGCCCTTGAACTTGCCAGGCAAGCACTTACTCTAGTGAACTATATCTCCCTGGCCCCTTGGTTTTTTTAAAAATAGTTAAATAATATTTCATTATGTATATGCCAATTTGCTTTATATATTCATTTGCTGACAAGTACTTAAGCTGGTTCCCTATTGTGGACACTGCACACTGTGCTATGATAAACAAGGACTTGCAGGTATCAATGTGGTATGCTGAATGTAATTCCTTCAGACATATACCAATGAGTTCTAGTTTTAGTTTTTTAAGCAAATTCCATATTGGTTTCCACAGTTGTACTAACTTATATCTCACCAGCAGTATACAACGAACGGTTCCTTTTCCCCTGCATCCTTACCAGCATTTAATAGAATTTTGTTCTTGATGGAACATACAAATCCTGAGACTTCTAAGCTATAAGAGCACCACTTAAAAAAAAAAAAGAAAGAGCACCACTAATAGTGATGGTTCTAGCAGTCAAACTTACATGCTATTTTTAGCTGTCTATTTTATCTTTACCTGGGAACAGGTGGAGGGGGAGGTGCAGCTCCCCGGCCTCTGACTGGCACCCCACGTCCACGAGAGGGCTCAGGTACTCCATTTAAGTATGATAGCTCTAGAAATTGTTCCTGGCAGATATCATCCATCATATCCTGGGAATGAAAGACAAGTATTACACAACATCTACTCTGTCTACAGGAAAGTCATCTGGCTCACTTGAGTCTTGGATACTAAGAATGAGCAATAAAAGCCCAGATGAAGTCTCAGGTCACTCATTCTCTTAAGCTGAATGGCACTCCACCTGTCACTACTTTGAGGAAAGCGTAGATGGTGAGTAAACCCACCATTATTGTGACGGTGCACTTCAGGATGGGCTCCCTCCCTAGCTCTCCAGATCATTTCCATCTTCTATCATAACCTCCTTTCAAGTGATGTTGAACAACCTATAGTTCAGAGCCTGGCCATACTTTCACATATCCATTTTCTGCAAATAGTTCTCTTTTCCTGGAATCATAAAAGCTGCTACAATTAACTGAGTTCTATGAACTAGGAAATAATAAGCTTTATAGAGATTTTTCAGTTAATCTTCAAAATAATCATATGCAGACCTTCCCATTTTAGTCAAGAAAGCAAGATTCAGGAAGTACAAATCAATCAGCCTAAGAACATGGCACTCTCAAGATGTGAATATAGGGCTGGTGAGATGGCTCAGTGGTCTAAAGCACCTACTTAGAACAAAC
>NW_004524739.1:5716185-5717439 GCF_000260255.1 Octodon degus | reverse complement strand
TGGTATATTTAATGATCCTAAGAGAAAAACAGACGGCTCTGGTCACAGATGCAAAACAAGCTGTTATTTTGCTTCATAAGGAAGAACTGAACCAAACTTTACATGCAAATTTTTCTATACCCTTCCCATTGAGAGCCATTAAATCTTAACACTTCACATATTTTTATTTATCTTAGGTGGATAAAACTTCAAAAACAGAAGATTCTCATCTCTAGAGAGATGCCCTCCTCAACTATTCTCTTCCTTTTACCTTACACATTACTGCTGCTTGAGATTCACATTGGAGAATCAAGAACCAATGCCAATTCCTCATTGCTTAGATTCCTCCAAATGCCACAACATCAAGGAAAGCCAGATCTCCTTTTTCAAAGATTTACACAGAAGCCTTGTAAACCTATCCCACTGGAAAAATAGGCTCAAGACTTATACTAATACTAAAGAGAAAAGGGGCATTCCGTTTACAGACTTTTCACAGACTGGGCAGCTCAATGTGTTTCAAGAGAATACCTCAAAATAGAGAAAAGAAAAAGATTCCTTCAAGGAAAAATTAACCAGCTGTGAGTTTTTCTCCAGGCTATGTTAAATTGGCTGTTGATATCGAGCATTCTAACAAAGATGAGTTACTTGGAAGCAAAACAGCAGCTGAGACAGCTGAGGGTATTATGTACTCACATTATGTGTACAGACTTGCCTAAGAATGTTTGCTCTACCAGTTCTCACCATCTTGACATAATTAGCTCTAACTCCCTCATTTTACATTCAAGAAACCTACCTTCTTTTAAATTTTAGTGATGAAAATTGTGTTTACTCAATTTTACTTGAACAGTATTCCAAAACCACTCATAACCCAGATTCATCCTCAACGGTACTATGTTAATTCTGACAATGAGTCCTTGACAAAAGGAAAAAAAACAGACCCATTTTGTACTCATTCAATGTAATGTAGGCTGAGCATCCCTATCAGAAATTCTGAAATCCTTCAAAGTCTGAAACTTTCCAACTACCAATAAAATGCTGTAAGTGGAAAATTGCACACACTTGCCCTCCCTCATGCCATGGGTTGCAATCATATCATGGGCATCCTAAAAATACTGTATTAGGGGCTGGTGAGATGGCTCAGTGGTCTAAAGCGCCTTCTTGGAACAAGCTTAGCGAAGCCCAGGGACGACATTTCAATCCCCCAGCACCACATGCCAGCCAGCCCCGCCCCCTGGTGGGCTGAGCTGGCCACACACACACACACACACACACACA
>NW_004524739.1:5707706-5709358 GCF_000260255.1 Octodon degus | reverse complement strand
GCCATGATGCTCAACCGTGTTACATTTTCTTTCATTTAAATTTCAAGTCAATCTTTTAACAGACAGTAACTCCTCAGAATTAGATTTTCCTTTGAACTTGTAGTCCAAATAAACATTTTTTTGTCTTTTGAGACAGGGTCTTGCTATGTACTTCAGGCTGCCTTGAACTTCCTATGTACCCCAGGATGGTAATGAATTCAGCAATCCTTTGATTTCACTCTCCTGAGTACTGGAATTACAGACATGCCCCCTTACACCTAGCCCAAACATTTTTTTTCCTTCTTCTGTATTTTAGGGATGGGTCTACAGGGTGTTCAGCGTCTCATTACTAGATCAGATTTGTGATCCACCTGTTTTATAGCCTCCCAAGAGTTGGGATTACAGGCATGCACCACCATGCCCAGTCTCAATCTAAGTCTCAGCGCGCCCCAGGGGCGGAGCCAGCACAGCAGGCCCAGGGATCGAAACCCCGGCGCCTGCACCTGCTTGCACCAAACATTTGAGAGAAATAATTTTTTGTGGGTAGTATAGTACTGAGGATTGAAACCAGGCCTTCTGAACTCAGCTACAACCTCAACTCTTATTTTGAGACAGGGTCTCACCAAGTTGGTAAATGGATCAGGCTGAGTCTGAATTTATGATTTTCTTACCTTAGCCTCCCAGAATATCCGTTACAAGTGTGCACTACCATGCCCAGCCAAGGAATTATTTTTCTGTTTCTTTCTTTTTTTTTTTTTTTTTTTGGGGGGGGGGAAGGCAGCACCAGGGATCAAACTCAGAGACTCTGCACTTGCCAGGCAAGCGCCTATTTCACTGAGCTACTCCCCAGCCCCAAGGAATTATTTTTGATAATAAGAATATTGTATTTTCTTCTAAACCATAGCTATGCTATTGTTATGGGTTTAGATGTTTTAACTGCCAGAAACAGGTACTGCAAGCATGGAAAAGAAACTTCAGAGGACTTAGGTCCACGTACTGAATGCAATCCCCGAAGTCCTGAACACAGACAATGATTCTCCTACCTGCAATGTTTCTTCCCCTCTTCGGTACTGGGGATTGAACTCAGGACCTTGTGTTGCCAAGGAAGTGCTTCTTCTGAGCTTTTTCCCTGGCCTCTACTTGCAATGTTAAATCAAAGAACAGAGGCATTTTTCTTGCCTTACCTTTGGATACTGCTTGACAGGTATCAGTACCCGTTCTTTCAGCTTCATATTCTTATGAGAAAATAAATCCAAGTAATTCTCTTCATCATCTTTTTTTGAATCACCTTTCTGGATCTTCTCAATTTCTAAATAGGAAAAAGATAATTTATTTCTGCTTTGGAAATAAAGCATATTTCTAAGACTGCTTAAAGCAATACCACGTGAGTACTGTGTAAAAGGAACAAATCATTCAGATGAATTTACAAATTTTAGATTGACTAAAAGCACCAAAGATGTTAGGCTGACTAGGCCACCCACTGAAACCTCTAATTCAGTTAAGTATCTTTTGAGTAAGGAGTGCTGTAAATGAATTTTAAAAAACAAACAGGATAAGATGGAGGGAAAAAAGAGAAATAAAAAAAATTTTAAGAATAAATCTTATCGGGGCCGGGGAGATGTCTCAGTAGGATAAGCGCTTGACTGGCAAACATCAAGGATCTGAGTTCAATC
>NW_004524739.1:5705728-5707256 GCF_000260255.1 Octodon degus | reverse complement strand
TCTGAAAGATTTGGTTTTAAGCTGGGTGCCATAGCAGCACAAGCTTCTTAATCTCAGCACTTAGGAAGCTAAGGCAAGAGAATTGAGAGCTCAAGGCCAGAATGGGCTATGTAAAAAACACAACACACATAAACAAAAAAACCTGGTTCTTACTCAGCTACTCTATAAATTTTGGTTTCCTTATTTATAAGTTAGACTTAATAGTTACCTTGGGGCTGGGGAGATAGCTCAGTAGAATAAGCACTTGCCTGGCAAGCACAAGGGCCTGAGTTCAATTCCCAGTTCCACCAAAATAAAGAAAGAAAGAAAGCCAGCCCACTTCTTAGAAAGTACTTAATATATAGTCACCATCATCTAGTGCAAGTATAGTCTATATCTTAAACTAGGGAATGCACCAAAGTACTTCTTAAACACAACTGATACGTAAAAACTGTATGCATTTAGTTTGTACAGTGGAGTCTGGAAGTAAATATACATCTATAAAACCATCACCACTATCAAGGCTATGGACATAGCCATCAGCACCAGGGTACTTTCAAATTTGCAGGTTAAGATAGTTTCATCAGACAGAACCTTTGCATCCCAAAGGATTTCCTATCCTTAAGGAAATTCATTCACTGAAAGTGTTTGGAGTACTTCCTACATATAGGCAGATGACAGAAGAAATAGGGATATCATCACTAATTACACCATAGGAGATTTACAAAAGGTCAGGCATCTGGCCCAACAGAGCAATAAATATGGTCTCCACTGTCACTGGTAACATACTGTAATCCCCAGCTACAGGGTGACAATGAAGTACATACAGCTCAAAGTTATGTATGACAGGATATCTAACAGAATGGGTCTAGACTGTCCAAATTATGGGCAGCAACTGACAGTTGATGTAGTCTACTGAGAACAGGTATAGAAGGAAATTTATACTCCTTAAAATCAGTGGAATAGGGGCCAGGGAGATAGCTCAGTAGAATAAGCGCTTGCCTGGCAAATGCAAGGGCCTGAGTTCAATCTCCGGTTCCAAGAAAAAAAATCAGTGGAACAATATAGAATAGTCTATAATTTTGAGACAACATTTGTGAAACTTCAGCATATTTCAGAATCATCAGAAATGTGGGGGTGGGGAGCTTGTTTAACCAGATCACTAAGCTTCAAACAGTGTGGGATTTGTATTAAGAATGTGAATTTCTAACTTGGCTACCAGGGGATGCTGATACAGCTGGACTAGGGATGACTGTTTTATGGTATAAAAATACTACGTCACATTCTACAAATCTATATCAAGATATAGATTAAGATCAGCTGGGGCTGGGGAGGTGGCTCAGCAGAATAAGTGCTTCCCTGGCAAGAGCAAGGACCTGAGTTCAATCCCCGGTTCTGGGGGAAAAAAAAAAAAGATCAGTTGTAAGATACATAGAAAGTTACTTGGAAAAAAAAAAAAAAGAAAGTTACTTGTAAGGATAGATCTCAGAGTTCAGAATTGCAAACTAAAAGGTTTGTGTTTATTAAAAAGCCTAATTTCAGGATGCTA
>NW_004524739.1:5703179-5703816 GCF_000260255.1 Octodon degus | reverse complement strand
AAGAGCCAAAGAAAGAAAAGCTGAGCTGTAAACAACAAAGAAATGTGATCCATTTTGTTTCCTGGTCAAACACAATCATACTATCTGATGCCTTTAATGTGTCAGGACTTTTGAATTTACTATTTAATTTTGTCTTTCTAACCAGTATTACTGCATTCAACTGGAAAGGAAACCTAGGCTTATGTAATTGTAAAATCACAAAACTAGTTACAGTAACAGAAAAGACACCTTTTAAATCCAAGTGACTATACCAACCAGTGAACTCAACTTTAATAGCATTTCTTTACCATAACATCCCCCATGAGGAGTGGTACAGCATACCTTATAATACCAGCACTCAGAAGGCTGGAGCAGAACTGCCACAAGTTCAAGGCTAACCTGGGTTACATAGGAAGCTATTTATCAAATCTGGTATCAAATAAAACAAATGAACAGGGCTGGGGAGATAGCTCAATGGTCTAAGTGCCTGCCTGGCAAGCACAAGGATCCAGGTTTGATCCCTGGTACCGCATGATGTGCCAGCCACCAAAGCCAGGTGTGGTGACACCACCTGTAATCCCAGCACTAGGGAGGCTGAGATAGGAGGTTCACTATGAGTTCAAGCTAAGTAATGAAACCCTATATCAAATGAATAAAA
>NW_004524739.1:5700622-5702259 GCF_000260255.1 Octodon degus | reverse complement strand
ACCCAGGGGCACTCTACCACTAAGTTACATCCCAGCACTTTTTCATTTTTAATTTTGAGACAGAGTCTAACTAAATTCCCCAGTTGGAACTTGAACTTGCAATCCTCCTGCCTTTGTCTCCCAAAGCGCTAGATCACAGACATGTGCTATCATACCTAGCTAGAGTTCTCTCACCCCTTTTGTTTTTTTGACATAAAATTTCACTATGTAATTCAGGATGGCCTCACCCCTTTTGGTTTTTTGACATAGAATTTCACTATATAATTCAGGATGGCCTTGAACTTGCTTGCAGTGGTCCTCTTACCTTAGCCTTCTGAATGCTGGGATTACAAGCATGAGCTATTACTCTTGTCTACAGCCCTTTTATAGGGGCTCAATTCTAAATTTCTAGTATAGTAGCAAACCTTCTTATGGCATTTTGAACATGTTCACTAGAACACAGTTCAGATTTTATGGGTTCTTTTTTTGCAATTTTTTAAATGTTAACTAATACATGGGATGGGGAGATAGCTCAGTAGAATAAGTGCTTGCCTGGCAAGCACAAGGTCCCAAGTTCAATCCTCGGTACTAAAAAAAAAAAAAAAAGACTCTATACCCTTTACCAGTTTTACCCATGGCCAACATTTTTCATATCCATAATACAATACCACAACCCAAAACTTAACAATACAAATCCACTGGCTTTTTTCAGATTTCACAAGTTTTACATGTGTTTGTGTGTTTAATTTTATGCAGTGTAATCATACGCATGTGACCACCACTATAGCCAAGATTCAGAACAGAAGGCTGGAGATGTAGCTCAGTGATAAGAGTACTTGCTTAGAATTCAAGAAGGCCCTGTGTTCAATCCTCAGCACCACTTAAACCAAACACACAAAAACCACCAGCCAGGTCCAGTCATATATAAATGTTAATTTCAACTGCTTGGCAGTCTGGACAGGAAGATAACAAGTTCAAGGGTAGCATGGACAACTTTGGGAACCTAATTTCAGTTATTTAAAAAAGGGCTGAGGATGTAATTAGGCTTTGAGTGGAAGGCTCTGCACCACAAAAACAACAAAAAGCCACTTCACCCTGCAACAGGTCTATTACCATGAGCCCACAAGCAATTATTCTTTTATAGCTAGTCACTTCCCTGGGGGCAGGGCCCTCACCGCTGGAACCATTCACCTATCTCCACCTTTATTATTTTTTCAGGAATGTTGTATTAATGGAATCATCTAGTACTTAAGCTTTTGAGACTGCCTTTTAAAATTCTGAGTTCAAAATTCAGAAATTTTAACTGTTTAAATATTTATTGCCTATCCCCTTCTACTTTGAGAATTCTAATTATATGTATATAAGTTTCTTGATTTTGGCACGGAGAGAACTACTATATGACTGATCTGTAAATTCTTTCTTTTTCTTGTTTAGTTTAGACAATTTTATTGTTATAGGCATTTAAGTTTGTAAATAATTTTTCACAATGTGCAATCTATTATTTATCTCATGTTATGTATTCATAACATGAATATTTTTCTAAAATTCATTCTGTGTACACCTTATATCTTTCACATTTCAATATCTGTCTACAATTTTTAATTTGCTATATAAATACTATTGATTTTCAATAAAGTTAATAATGAGTACAAGAAAAA
>NW_004524739.1:5698905-5700037 GCF_000260255.1 Octodon degus | reverse complement strand
TCTTTTGGTGGAACCGGGGATGGAACTCTGGCCCTTGCACTTGCCAGGGAAGCGCTTATTCCATTGAGCCATCTCCCCGGCCCCAATCTCCAGCCTTTTTCAAAAAAAATTTTTTGAAATAAAATTCACTAAGTCAATAAATTCCTCAGACTCCCCAGTAAAACACACAAACACACACACACACACACACACAATTTTTTATTTATTTTTATGTATTTGGTATAGGATCTCACTATGCTGCTTGGACTGTTTTCAATCTTCTCCCACACTAGGATTACAGGCATATACCACCACTCCAGGTCGGTGGCTGGAGTGGCTGGCTCCTGGGGGCAGGGCCGGCACAGCATGTGGTGCTGGGGATTCAATCCGGGTCCCTGCACTTGCCTAAGCAGGCACTCAGTCCACTGGGCTCTCTTGCCAGCCCTCACAAAATAGATAAAAACAAACAAAAACTACATCCTTCCATCTGTATGAGTGTACCGTATTTTTGTTTATTTTGCAGTAATGGAGATTAAAAGCTGAGCTTTCACAAGAAGTTGCGTCACTGGGTCCCTTAAATGCTCAATTGTCCAAGCTGGACTTGAACTTTCCATCCTCTTGCCTCAACCTCCCAGAGTGTTCACTATCATGTCTGGCCTTTCCCCTTAACATTAAATTTGCAAGATTTCTTCATGTTTTTCCACATAGCTATATTCATTCATTTTCATTTGTGCACAGTTTATAAACCTATCACACTATCCAATGAATGACGAAAGGAGTTGCATCATTTAGGAACAAGGTGCACCCTTATATGAGTATGGTATTTACAGCCAAGTTTCTTTGGGAACATTCTTAAGAATGGTGCTTCTGGAAAAAGAAACCCTTCTGCACTGCTGGTGGAGAGCAGACTGGTGCAACCACTATGAAATCAATGTAAAGATTCCTCAAAAACTAGGATTTGAGGTCCCATTTGACCCAGCTATTCTGTCCTCTGGTGGTTATCTTCCTAGGAGAATTAAAAATATATCACAGTGGGACTGGGGAGATGGCTCAGTGGAGTGAGTGCTTCTCCGGCGAGCACAAGGGCCTGAGTTCAATCCCCAGTTCCACCAAAAAAAAATAAATAAAAAAAATTAAAAAAAATATATATATA
>NW_004524739.1:5697246-5698335 GCF_000260255.1 Octodon degus | reverse complement strand
TTCAAAAGGGAAGAGAAACTGGGATGGGGGAAAAGAAAAAAGAAGGGAAAAAAAGTATGTGTATCACACATAATAGTTAAGATACTACTAACTTTTCTTAATTCTACTAACTTTTCTTAATTCATTGAAAAGAAAGGTTATCCTAATATTGTTTAGGTAATTAAATGCCTGTATCTTGTACTGAGTAACTAATTTAAAGATAATTTTTTTTCTTCTTTGAAAGAGAATAAAAAAGGGCTGAGATAGCTTGGCAGTCTAAGTGCCTCCCTGGCAATAGCAAGGACCTGGATTCAATCCCCAGTACACACTCTGCGCCACCATGCCGGCCAACTACATGGGCTTGCTGGCACATGCCTGTAATCCCAGTGCTGGGGAGGTTTAGATAGGAGGATCACTATGAGTCCAAGCTGTGTAGCAAGACCCTGTACCAAATGAATAAATAAATAAATCTTAAAAGAAAAAAACAAAATGGTGCTGCTGAGTTTTAAAGAATTTGAACATTCAGTGCTCAGATGATATGACAAACTTAACCAAAATGGTGTATGAACCACATTTCCACCAGCCACATGTAAGGAACTGGCACATCCTTTTGAGTCTTTATATCTCTTTTTCTGTCAATGTACTGTTTTTATCAGCTCCCTGTCTCTAATAACATTTAATACATTCGTCCTCATTTATTCTCCTAGCTACTTTATATTCAACTTCTCAAGGTGGAAAATAAATCCAGTTGGAATCAGCTTGAAGTATGTAAAAACTCAACAGGTGAATTAAAAATTACTGTCCTCTTTTTAGCTTGAGTTTCCTTTCCCCTCCACGGACATGACATTTCTCTTGATTTAGATTAAGATCTTATGATTATTAATGTATTAAAAAATGTTTACTTATTCCTGAATCACTTATACTAACTCCTATTTTTCTAAGTGTACAAATTAGAAAAAGTACACTAACATATGTAGCAGCATTTTATGTTTATATATAAATTAACAGGGGGCATGGCCCTAGCTCAGGCCTTTAAGTGGCTGCTTCCACAAAGCTCTCAGCCTCAGGTTGCTGGAGTTCGAACCTCACAACTCTCCCGCTGGCCAAAAG
>NW_004524739.1:5694891-5695916 GCF_000260255.1 Octodon degus | reverse complement strand
AGAAAGAGGCATTAGTTGTTGGAGCGAGAGAGGTACTAATGGCAGGTATGTGAATCTAGATGAAGAATGATTTCAAAGCTGGGTTGTTACTAATTTTGTTATTTTAGGCAAATTATTAATTAATCTGTGTTCCTTGGTTTCTTCATCTGTGAAAATCATGAGTAACTTCTTACAGTTAACATGAAGGTTCAGCTCAATGCATTGCATAGTGTTAGCTGTAATTTTCTTATATGGGTATTTACTGGACCTTAAATACTACTAACTACAGTACCAATCAATCTTTTCAGGACTCCTGCTGTTTCAACAAGTGGTTGTGATCTCAATGAAATGCCTTTTTACAAATTATTGAGAAATACCTTAGAAGCCAAGCCAACATATATCAAGATTATCTATGCCAAGAAAGCCTCCATACATCTCAGTTATATTACCTCAGTTTCATCTCTCCAGTTAAAAGTTTTAGCTTGGGGCTGGGGAGATAGCTTGGCAGTCTAAGAGCCAAGCACAAGGACATGGTTTCTATCCCCAGTACTGCATGCTGGGCCAGCCCTGGAATCCTGGGTCTGCCATGCAGTTGAGCTGCATAGCGAGACCCTGTACCAAATAAATACATAAAAATAATAAATTTTTTTAAAAAATTTACTTCGGCTAAAAAATACAAAACAAAACCAAAACAAGTCATTAGCACAATGTCTCACGCCTGTAATCCTACCTACTCAGAAGGCTGAGGAAGATCTCAAGTTTGAGGCCAACCTTGGCAATTTAGCAAAACTGCATCTTAAAATAAAAAAATAAAATAAAAAATAGGCCAGGGATACATAATTTAGTAGTTTCTGGGCTTAAGGCCCAGGAGAACCCCTCACATACATAGAAGACATCAGCAAAAAGTCCAAGCTCAAAATATGTTAGTAAAAGACCTGTAGTAAATACATAACCATAAATTAAAAAATAAAATTAGGGGCCAGGGAGATGGCTCAGTAGAATAATTGCTTGCCTGGCAAGTGCAAGGGCCTGAGTCTAACCCCCGG
>NW_004524739.1:5690162-5694126 GCF_000260255.1 Octodon degus | reverse complement strand
TTTTTTTTTTTTTGCGGAACCAGTGATTGAACTCAGGCCCTTGTGCTTGCCAGGCAAGCACTTATTCTACTGAGCTATCTCCCCGGCCCTAAAAATTTATCTTTTCATGCCTTGTTCACAACGGAAATTTACATTTAGAAGAAAACTATGGTGACAAGTTTTTGTCTACTAATTATACATCAAATGAAACTGTGCTAGTTATTTTATACATTATCTAATCCTCCGTATTCACCACTTTACTGAAGAGGTTGAAATTCAGAATCTCAGATCAGGTAACTAGTTAAGGGTCAGTATGCAAACAAGGCCACATATTAAAGCTGTGAAGTCATTCTCATACATTTACTCCGGATTTCTTAAAAGATCTGAGGAAATTTCAAGCCCAAGTACTTTACCATTTGGTCTGACACTGCTAACCTTGAGCACTCCCGCTTTCAGATTCAAACACCTGATATTTACTATTTTCTAGTCAGTATGAAAAGTAGAGACACACTCCTTGCCCTCAAAGACCACAGATAGTCAGAATGTGTTACCAGACAGCAAAGGGCTGAGTAGAAAACTTAAAGGAGTTTATCTAAATTTTCTTGATTATGTGTTTTGATTACTGTGATTAAAAAGCAAAGCCCCCCCAACTGTTGGGGAAGATAAAGAACCAAGGGAGAGAAATGATAGTTCCATAAGAAACTGTTCACCTTATTAATCTTACCAAAAAGTGTAGTCAACTCACTTAGTGTTGAAGGCTGATTTATTTTTATTTACTTAACAAAATTTAGACATCATAAGGAATGTTTATTAAAACAATGTTTTAAACTAGAATTGAGATTCAAATAGTTTGAGAAATCAGTGTTTAAATGACTTGCAGTACAGAAGTGGAAAGAAGTGTTAGTCTACAGAGAACAAAGGCTACCACTCTGAATCTATTTCACTATTGAAGCAAAAACTAAAACAAGAAAAACACGGAGACTTTCAGGTACAAGCACTATGTATCTTACACATTTTTTGTTCACATCGGTAGGGAACATCATGCAAAGTACCCTGGAGTATCTTATCTCCCTCCATCCTCTTATTTCACTATCTCTAAGATTATTTCCCCTCTTTTGAACCACGTGAAAACATAAAATAAAGGGGAACAACCATCTGACTTTAGCAATTCTTGGTTGATCGCCTAAATCGGAAATCGGGTTCAGAAAATCTCAAATTCTAATTCCCACATGTCGCTCCTGCCTGTGAGAAGCAACTTAAGCTAGTTACCTCTAAGTCTGGCCGGGCCCAGGAGACCGCGGCGCGCTGGACAGAGCATTCCAACCTCAGCCAACCTCACCTCGGCCCTCCCTCCTACGGGCGCTCCAGCTCGGGCCGTCTTCACCGCCTACACCCTCTGAGTCGTTCACACCACCCGCAATCAAAAGAGGTTTTCCCCAAAGGGCAAGTCGGAAAATAAAGGTTCACTTCTGGAAGGATCTTAGAGCACTCCGAGCACCCGGCAGCTGCAGGGGAAGGGCGGGGGCAGGGTAGGGAAGGGGGCGGGAGCCCGGCACTACCCGTCAAGCTCCCCGCGCTAGGAGATCGCCAAGTCGTGTCCGGGCCTCCACAGCGGCCCAGAAATCCTCCTTCGCATCCTGGGCCGGGGTGGGACTATGGGACCTCGGATCCCGAAGATAGGCTGGGTAAAGAGCTTTGATGCCCGCGTCTCCAAGATTCAAGAGACGAGAGGAACAAAGCCGCGGCCACCCACCGCCCAGGTGGCAGGGAGACCCGGAGGAACCTGGAGGCCCGCTTACCTGCCGTCAGCAGCTGCATGGCGTGAGTGAAGGACGGGTCGAGGGAGTCCTTCTCGGCCATGAGTTCTGGCAGATACTTGTTCTCCGGTTCCATCTTGACCGAGGCTGTGGCTGAAGGGGGCAGCAGCGGGGTCGGCGCTGGACCGCCCACTGTCGCGTCGGGACCTGTGGCCGACGGAGGCAGCAACGGTGGTGGCTGCGTGGCCGGAGAGGCCCGGGCGCCCCCGCGGGGCCCCCCTCCGCCTCCTCGGGACCGATGAGGCAGCGGCGGCGGCCGGGAAGGCGTCTGACGCACCGAGGGGTGGGCACCTGAGGGGTCCATGGAGCCGCTGCGGCCTGAGGACCGGGTCATGCGCGCGGCAGGGTCGTCCCGGCGCTGCATCGGCGATGATGGGCGAGCAAACAAGCGAGGAAGCCACACGGCAGCGGCAGAGGCCCTAGCGGCGGTTGGCGGGGGTGGGAGAGCAAACGCGACAGCTACCGAAGCCGACCTGGGCGACCCAGCGAGCGAGCACCGGAAATGAAGCGACGCGCATGCGCATCCGGTCACCGGCACCGCCCTTGGGTTTCTCCGCGGAGAACAAAGTCCCCGGTTGGGCCACTGCGCCTGCGCACCTCCGCGGCGCAAGAAGACGCTACTGTGTCGCTTCTCTTTTCCCTCCGAGTAGGGAGGACGAGAGCTTGGTGCGCGTGCGCCGGCGGCCGCGGGCTCAGTTCGTTTTCTCGTTCACGTGACTCGGCGCTAGCGGGACACGTGTCTCCTCCCCCTTCTGGCTCAGAGCGCGGAGGGGGCGGGGGCTATGGAATGTCTTTGTCTCCGCGCGGGCCCGTGGGGTGTGGGGCGGGAGACCTGTTACTGGGGGGCCACGCCCCCTCCAACGGCTGGACCGCGGGGAATGGGGGGGTGTCACTTAGTGGGAGTCGGGGCGAAGTGTCGCCATCTAAGCGAGCAAAGAGGAGAGGAGCGGTGTGGGGGACGCGAGAAGGGAAGCAGGGAAAATTAAGGCCGTCTGAGGCAGGAGGAGACGAGGTAGAAACCGGAATCCAAGCTAGAAGACAGGAAGTCTGAACCCGGGATGGGTGCTGGGGGTGGAGAAGAGAAGCCTGAAGGGAGGCCTTGAGGAACGGTGGCTCGGTGGGGGCCAGAAGGCGGCTGATTGAAAGTCTGGAGAAGAGGGAAGGCCAGGTCAGAGACCCAAAGCCATGACCCAAGCAGAGAACCAAGTATCCTAAGTTCGTGAAGGAAGTCTTTTAATTAAAAAAGCATTTTAGCTTGTTAACATAGTCCGCTAGTTTTTGCTGATTTCAAAGTATCTACAAAAAGCTTCACTTAAGGCCAGGCCGTACTACTGGTGTGAGTGCTAGTCCTGCCTCTGTTGGGCCCTCAGCCTTGGATGTTGGACTACTCTAAAAGGTGTACGGTCTCCCCAGGTAGTCTCACTTGGGGTGCAATGTGCAAGTGGATTCTGCCCGCTTCTTTACCCTCCTCAAACCTTAGACATCTTGATCCTTCTCTAACTTCCCTCCAGATTTTTCTTTTTCTTTTTTTTTTTTTTCCTCCAGATTTTTCTTTCCCTAATGTACTCACTTGCGTCCCTTTCCTTTGTCAATCTCATGAGCCTAAATTTCCAAAAATGTTTCTGGAAATTATCTTCTGGGTGCCTGGAAATTTATATTCCCCCCTTTAGGGAACATAGAGTCCTGGCTAATACCTTTTTAGCGGTAGGGAAGAGAAATAATCTACCCACAAAAGGGCCTGGGAGATGGTTCAGTGGAATAAGCTCTTCTCTGGCAAGCTCAAGGGACTGAGTTCAATCCCCAGTTCAGCGAAAAATAAAAAATTAAAAAAAAATAATTACCCACAAAAAGAGAACAAAACATGTATATATTTATACAAGTAAATATATATATTTTTATGTAACACAAATAGTAATACATATAAATATATACATATAAAATCTCCAGTGGGGTGCAGTGACTCATTTTGAGGATATAATTGGCTCTTGTTCTTAGTCAAGTAGGAAAAAGTTGTTTTTATTGTTATTTCTGTGACAACATTTTAACATAACCAAAATAAAACAATCATATTGCTAGGAATTTTATATAAAATTTGGAGCACTGGGGCTGGGCAGATGGCTCAGTAGAATAAGTGCTTGCCTGGCAAGCATAAGGGCCTGAGTTCAATC
>NW_004524739.1:5687664-5689642 GCF_000260255.1 Octodon degus | reverse complement strand
GGGGGATTGAACCACGGTCCCTGTGCTTTGCTTAGCTTAGCTTGTTCTAATTTGGGTTTTTTTGTTTGTTTGTTTGTTTTTGTTTTTTGCGGAACCGGGGATTGAACTCAGGCCCTTGCACTTGCCAGCGAAGCAGTTATTCCACTGAGCCATCTCCCCAGCCCCTAGCTTGTTCTAAGTAGGTGCTTTAGACCACTGAGCCATCTCACCAGCCCCATTCTCTTCTTAATTTCTTAAATATTTTTTCTTCCAGTTTTTCACACATATATCTAGTAATATGAACAACTAATTTGAAGACAACACTATGCATTACAACAAATACCGTAAAATTCATATTATTTTGTTTAGTGTAATTCTGTATTCCCAGTACTCAGGAGGCTGAGGCAGGAAGAATGCCTTGAGTTCAGAATCAGCCTAAACTACACAGTCAATTGAAGGCCAGGGGGCCGGGGAGATGGCTCAGTGGAATAAGCACTTCCCTGGCAAGCGCAAGGCCCTGAGCTCAATCCCCGGTTCCACAAAGAAAAAAATA
This sequence comes from Octodon degus, assembly GCF_000260255.1. Taxonomy (NCBI): domain Eukaryota; kingdom Metazoa; phylum Chordata; class Mammalia; order Rodentia; family Octodontidae; genus Octodon; species Octodon degus. The sequence goes on along the minus strand of NW_004524739.1, from coordinate 5,689,110 downwards.
AATAAATAAATAAAATTGAAGGTAGTCTGAACTACCTTGCAAGACCTGTCTCAGGAGGATTTTTTTTTTTTTTTTTTTTGGCTTGCTCAGGATGCCTTAAGGGCAGGTCTGGTAAGGCATGAAGATCTGGGAATAGAACACAGTATCCTGAGCTTGACTGCGTTTACATAAGCAGGCACGTAAACAACTGAGCTAGGGCTGGTGAGATGGCTCAGTGGTCTAAAGCACCTACTTGGAACAAGCTTGGCAAAGCACAGGGACCGCGGTTCGATCCCCCAGCACCACATGCCAGCCAGCCCCGCCCCCTGGTGGGCTGAGCTGGCCACACACAATAAATAAATGTAATAAATAAAAATAAATAATTAAAAAAAAAGTTTATAAATGAACCTACCACAATTTCAAATGTCTTTGTTAGTTGTTCAAAATCTTAAGGCCATGTCAGATTAAGTAATAGGTATTTGTTTTTAAGTTAGAATACTGAAATAATTGCTAAATGTACATTTAAAGTTATGCACTTTGGAATAATTTTTATCTTATAGATAAGCTAAATATATTTGAATCTGTTAATGAGTATGAGAAGCTGTCTTAGGAACTATGTTTCTAAAAATTATGTTATTTTTAGAGAAGGGTCTACAGGGTGTTCAGAGTCTCACTACTAGATCCGACTTGTAGTGATCTGCCTGTTTACAGCCTCCCAAAAGCTGGGATTACAGGTGCACACACCACAACCAGTCTCAATTGCCTTCTCAGCAGGCCCAGGATTCGAACTCCTGGCCCCTGCACCTGCTTGCAGGTGCTTTAATCCACTGGGCTATTTGGCTGGCCCTAAAAATTATGAAGTGGTGCTTATCTACAAAATGCTGATATACAATGGTTCAGTATTGCTTACTTCCTAGATTTTCACTAGGCTACTAAGAAATAAAAATTGAAATTAAGGGACTGGAGAGATGGCTCAGTGGTCTTAAAGCACCTACTTGAAACAAGCTTGGCAAAGCATACGGACCGCGGTTCGATCCCCCAGCACCACATGCCAGCCAGCCCCGCCCCCTGGTGGGCGGAGCTGGCCACACACACACAATAAATAAATGTAATAAATAAAAATAAATAATTTTTAAAAAATTGAAATTAATATATGGCAGTTAAAACCAGAATATCAACAACTGCTTATATAAAGATAGTAACAGGTTTTTTTTTAATGAAGCTATGAGATATGGAAGATGTGTTATTAAGAGAAAAGGTAATTTTTGCTTTAAAGTAGAATGACTGGTTGTTTCAAAATGAGAAAGAAGAAAAGTATTGGATAAAACTAATTAAATAATAAAGTTGTATAACGTTTGTGGAAAGTGAGTCTTAAGGGAAAAATTTTCCCTCTCAATAAAACTTCAGGGCTGAGGAGATGGCCCAGGCCTGAGTTCAATCCATGGTTCTGCAAAAAAAAATAATAAT
>NW_004524739.1:5682034-5687166 GCF_000260255.1 Octodon degus | reverse complement strand
ACTAATCCTTCTATCTTCAAGGTAGTTGTTCAGATTACCAGATATAGGAATGTAAAATTGATTAAAAATTAAGTGTTAACTGTTCCTCTCAATAAACCAATAAGGATTAGTCAAACAGCTCAGCAGATTAAAGCACCTTCAAGCAGGCACAGGGGCTGAGGGTTTGATTCCTGGGCCTGCTATGCCAGCCCCCCCATACTGAGACGGCAATTGAGACTGGGCATGGTGGCGTGCCCCTGTAATCCCAGCTCTTGAGAGGCAGTAAACAGGCGGATCCCTACAAGTCAAATCTACTAGTGAGACCCTGAATACCCTGAAGACCCTTCCCTAAAATACAATGAAAAAACCAAACAAACTAAAAAACAATAGATATTAGTATTACAGTTACCTTAGCTATCATATATATATATATGATATTTAATTTTAATTTCATGGAACAAGCACTGGTTTCTCATAGACTGCGGTTGCTAGGATTTATAGCTGTGCCATTTTTACTATTAGGCTGGCTCTGTTTTTAAAACAGCACATGTGTGTCATAGGTTTCTCGATCTGCTCTTGACAGCTCTGGCAATGTTTTTGCCTTTTTATTTTTTTTTATTTTTTTTTTTTTACATAGTCTTGCTATGTAGTTCAGGCTGGCCTTGCAACCTATGTAGCCTGGTTTGTAGTGAAATATATATATACATACATACATACACACACACACATATATATGTGTGTGTGTTTATGTATATATATATGTGTGTGTGTATGTATATATATCTATCCCTTCTTTTCTCCTTTCACTGATCCCAGTTGTTCTTTCCTTTTGAGCAGTTTCTTTCACTTTCACAGTATCTACTGCACCTTTCAGATTGTACTCTTTCAGTTTCTTACCCTAGGGAGGCAATACGATATTCATCACATGCAGGTCTGATTTATTTCACTTATGAGTGTGATCTCTAGTTGCATCTATTTACCTATAAAAGCCTTGAGTTCAGTCTTTCTTTATAGCTACTGTAATAAAATCAGCATGGTACTGGCAAAAACAATAACAATGGGGTCAGGGAGATGGCTCAGTAGAATAAGCGCTTGCCTGGCAAGCGCAAGGGCCTAAGTTCAATCCCCGGTTCCACAAAAAAAAAAAAAAAAAAAAAAAAAAAAAAAACCCAGATTTTAGGATCAATGGAATAGATTAGAAGATGCAGACACAACTATACACTTTATCTTTGAAAAAGGGGCCAAACATGGTCACCAGAAGAATAAATGGTACTGGAAAAACTGACTTTCCACATGCCAAAGACTAAAACTAGATCCATGTCTATCACCATGCACTAAATTAAAAGTCAAAATGGATCGAAGATCTAAATATTAAAATAGAAACTAAATTTATTGAAAGAGAAAGGTAGAAATCTTGAAGACACAGGGGTAGGTAGAGAGTTCATGAACAAAAACCAAACAGCATAGGAAATACTTCAAAGAATCAACAACTGGGATCTTATTAAAAAATTTTTAGGGGCTGGAGAGATGGCTCAGTGGTCTAAAGCACCTACTTGAAACAAGCTTGGCAAAGCACAGGGACCGCGGTTCGATCCCCAGCACCACATGCCAGCCAGACCCACCCCCTGGTGGGCTGAGCTGGCCACACACACACACACACACAATAAATAAATGTAATAAATAAAAATAAATAAATATTTTAAAAAAAAATTTTTAGGCCGAGAAGATAGCTCGGTAGAATAAGTGCTAGCCTGGCAAGTGCAAGACCCTGAGTTCAATCCCCAGTACCGAAGGGGGGAACAATTGCACACCAAAAGAAATTTAACAGAGTAAAAAGAAACTTCATGATTTGGGAAAAAAAATTAGCCAACTGTCCCTCAGGTAAAGGATTTTATTCTAGAACATATAAAGAATTTTAGGGCCACGGAGATAGCTCAGTAGAATAAACACTTTCCTGGCAAACATAAGGTCCTGAGTTCAATCCGAATTTTAAATCCAGCCTCCAAAATTCAAAGACCAAATCCAAATGGGCATCTGAAATGAATACACACTTCTCAGATGAAGAACTATAACTGGCAAATAAATATATGAAAAATGTTCAACATCATTGGTCATTCAAGAAATGCAAATTAAAACAACATTGAGGCCTGTAATCCCATCAAGCAGGAGGCTGAAACAGGAGGATTACTGTAAATTTGCAAACATCCTGGACTACATAGTCAATTCAAGGCCAGCCTGAACTGCACAGCAAAATACTTTCTCAAAACAATTAAACAAACAAACAAACAAACAAACGAGATTCCATCTCACCCCAGAAAGAATGGCTGTCATGAAGAAATCAACCAATAACAAATACTGGAGGGGCTGTAAGGAAAAAGAAACCTTTCACTACTATTGATCGGAGTGTAAACTGGAACAACCACTGTGGAAATCAGTGTGGAGATGCCTCAAAAAACTTCACAATATTTTTGACTGATTATTGCTCTAAGCCATTATGTTAGGTATCAGGTCCCTCAGAGCCAAAATAAAAACCTAAGAGGGAAACACCACAGAGGTGGGACAGCTTATACACTGTCTCAATGCATGAATGTTTCTTGAAGCTGATGGGCAACTTGGTCAGCTTACCCATTCTAGGGGTGTGTTTGTTATTAGAGATAGAACCTAGGGATGCTCTACCACTAAGCTATGTCCCCCAACTTTTTTTTTAATCTAAGCCTCTAGGGGCTGGGTATATAGCTCAGTGGCATAAACGCCTGCCTGGCAAGTGCAGTGTCCTGAGTTCGATCCCTGGTACCGGTACCACCACAAAAATGAAAAATAAAATAAGCCTCTCTAAATTGCCCAGGCTGGCCTTCAACTTGGCAATCCTCCTGCCTCAACCACTTAAATCGTTGGGACGATAGGTACATACCCCCTCTCTGAGCCATGGGAACCTATTTATTTGTTTAGGTGGTGAGCACTTCAACAGAGCTGAAGTGCCTAATCCATGCTCACCAGCCAAGTTATGTCTTTGGTTCTGAGATACCCTTGACCAATTTAGCTAGTGATTTTCTCTTAAGAAAATGAAAGAGGACAGAACACAAAATTCCTGTGGGTTTGCAAAGCCAGAGTTCACATTCTTTGCAGTAAATATCACTTACTGCCAGTTTCTATTTGATTCAGACACCTAAGGATTCTCTCTATAGAATCCAGTCCTGTTTCTATCTCAGTTTCTACCCCACCCAACTCTCTGGTCCGAAGGATTAACTCAGGATCTTGGCACTGAGCTACAAAATTGAAAGACTGGAACTATTTGAACTCAACCTTGGGATAATTTAAGGTTGTGCTTGGTGGTCTGGAACAATTTTTTTTTTTTTTTTTTTTGGTGGTACCAGGGATCGAACTCAGGACCTTGTGCTTGCCAGGCAAACACTTATTCCACTGAGCTATCTCCCTGGCCCTGGAACAATAATTTTGAAATTTCTGACATCTAAAATCTTAGGTGTTTCAGATCACATTTTCCTGAGTAACTTTATAGCAGCCAGAATCTTACAATAGACAGATTTTGGCACCTTAATGTATACCTGTACTCCCGAATTTAATTTCATGGAAAAAGCACTGGTTTCTCATAGATTACGGTTGCTAGGATTTATAGCTGTGCCATTTTTACTATTAGGCTGGCTCTGTTTTTAAAACAGCACGTGTGTGTCATAGGTTTCTCGATCTGCTCTTGACAGCTCTGGCAATGTTTTTGGCTTTTTTTTTTCTTTTTTCTTTTTTTCTTTTTTTTTTTTTTTTTACATAGTCTTGCTATGTAGTTCAGGCCGGCCTTGCAACCTATGTATCCTGGTGTGTAGCCTCCCAGTGATCCTCCTGCTTCAGCCTCTCAGAAGCTAGGATTACAGATGTACTCCATCACAACCAATGCAGAATTCATTTTGAGAATGTTATCTTGGGCTTTTAGTTTTATCTTGTTTGTTTGTTTGTTTAAAACAGTCTCACTACATAGTTCAGGCTGGACTGACCCTGAACTCTCCAAATAATCTAGGCAGGCCTCAAACTCATAAGGATCCTCCAGCCTCAGCTGAATGGCTGAGATTACTGGCCTGCACCACCACGTCCAGCCCATCTTTGATATTCTAATAGTGCTGTTACTACAAGGTTATCCAAACTTCGATAACTAATAGAGCATAATAGGAGAATTTATTAATTTCGCTCAGGAAAAACTTTTACACTACAAACACAATGCCAGACCAGATGCAATTTTCCTGGTTGCCATGTCTACAACGACAAACATCAAGCTGGCCGTGCTGTACCCCATTGTGACCCACTAGCACTATGCTTGAGAACAGGTATGGTGCAATGGGAGAACCACGCCTGGCTGCAGTGTGCTGGAAATCTGGGGAGACTCAATACAGGAAGCCCCACACTGCAGCACCCTCCTCAGCAATGCAAGGATGTACTTCACCACTGTGTTTCAAAATGCCATGTACAGGCATTGAAAGTTAACTGATAAGGTGACCATATCGGCTGTCCTATGTTGCAAAGAAGGACATCAAGGCACACATTTTACATCCATTATTATCATAAGCTTTACTAAGAGACACTTAAAATAATAAGAATGGTTTAAAGTTCTGGATACAAAAGATAAACTCATTATTCTCCATTGAATGTCAACCTTATTAAGCTCTAGATATTGATAGACAGATAATTAAATCACTTTATATTGTATAAATGTTTGACTTAGAGTTTTCAAGAAAAATATATGGAACAGGACAATGAAATTAGCCAGGCATGGTGACATACACTTGTAATACTGGCACTCAGGAGGCTGAGGCAGAAGGATTGCTGTGAGTTTGAGGCCAGCCAGGGCTACAAAGTGAGTTCAAAGCTAATCTGAGCTACATATAAAGACCATGTCTCTGGGCCAGAGAGATAGCATGGTGATCTAAGTGCCTGCATGTCATCAACAAAGATGAAAAATAAGACAGGTACAGTAAGCTGGGTGTGGTGGTGCATGCCTGTAATCACAGCACTCTGGAGCCTGAGGCAGGAAGATCATTGCAAGTTCACCAGCCTGGGCTATAGAGTGAGCTCAAGGTCAGCCTGAACTGCACAATGAAACCCTGTCTCAAAAGAAGGAGGAGGAGGAGGAGGAAGAGGAGGAGGAGGAG
>NW_004524739.1:5677165-5681734 GCF_000260255.1 Octodon degus | reverse complement strand
AGAAGGAGAAGGAAGGAGAAGGAGAAGGAGAAGGAAGGAGAAGGAGAAGGAAGGAGAAGGAGGAGGAGGAGGAGAAGGAGAAGGAGAAGGAGAAGAAGGAGAAGAAGAAGAAAAGAGATAAGTACAGTAGATTTTCAAACATGAAGATAAATGGAGGATAACTGAAACCATGTTCATGTAAATGATCTTCTGAAATTCGCTTGGCTCAGTGTTCCCCATAACATACATGGAAAACAATAAGGCTATCTGTGTAAACAGTGTAATCTGAGCCAATTGCCAAGCAAGCATAAAAGTAACTTTGGAAAGACAAAGGGCAATGTAATGCTTTCCATAATTATTTGAGGTTCCGAGAAACACAGTTAAAATATGCATCCGAAACACCAGGAATAGATACAAATAGCTATGCAAGAGATGGCATCAGGTATGCAGTATGCACCAAGAGCAGTCCCAATCTAGGTCCATTTAAGCCACACCAATGTAAAAGCAAGGAGGGTTTCCCAATCCAAGTCTTGTTGAGGCTACCTTTTTTTTTTTTTAATATTTTTTTAAAGTTATACAAAATTGCACCACTTTAAGATTTTAGTTGACATTTGGGCACCTCAAAGTAGTTGTAACACTAGGTTGGTCAATTTAAATCCTATGGCTCCCTGTTGGATAGACACACAATCTTTACACCCAAACGTTAATGCATACAAAGCAACAAGGCGTTGTTAAATAAAACAGCAATAGTTACTGCAAATGAGGCCTTGTGACCAATTACACATGACTAAAATTACTTCCCACATTCACATGCACAGTACTCGTCCACCATTTAACATCTCAACCAAAACATTACACATGTGAAACAACCACTAACAGGCAAAAATACTAAACCTGTGTATTTGGTATTGCAAATACACTTATGCATGAGCAAGCAAGGGATTCACAGTGAGAATCTACAGCTGCAGAAGCTTGAAAATGATTTATAAAAATTGTTAAATCATTAAAAAATTGAAAATATACACTTCTTGTTGTAGATCCCCACTGTACACACAACTATAAACATTGATCCCTATGTAAACAAAAAAGGACACATACATAATAAGGAAATTTGAAAAGTCTGGACATTTCCTTCCCAACAGATATTAAAGACAACGTCTTTAATCTAAGACATACTGAAAGGACTATCAAATTTTAAAGACAAGGGGCCTGGGAGATGGCTCAGTGGAATAAGTGCTTCCCTGGCAAGTGCAAGGGCCTGAGTTCAATCCCCGGTTCTGAAAAAAAAAAAAAAAAAAAAATTAAAGATAAGATTACTGTCTCACAGGTGTGTTTTTTTTGTTTTTGTTTTTGTTTTTCAGAACCAGGGATTGAACTCAGGTCCTTGTGCTTGCCAGGGAAGTGCTTATTCCACTGAGCCATCTCCCCAGCCCCTCTTCACAGGTTTTTGAAAAATTTAAAAAAACTACATAGCTGTGTTAATCAAAGTGGTTATTTTGTACAATGCAATGATAATGACCTTGATTTTTAAAAAATTACAATAAGCTGCAAGTATCAAAGAAACAGTTATCTGAAGAAGTCTATATAGGAGCTCTTTGGACTTCCTTTTATTGTGCTAAAATCATGATGCTTTTAGTATTTACATTACTCTTTTTTTTTTTTTTTTTTTTTGCGGAACTGGGGATTGAACTCAGGTCCTTGCGTTTAGTATTTACATTATTGTACTCTTCAATACAAAATACGGGGTGTGTTAAAGTATACAGTACAACATTTTCATACATGTACAACACTGGTGGATGAAGAAATGTCTCTTAGCAGTAATACTGGATGTAGCCTCTGGTTTTACCAGCTGCATACTCTAGGGCTATTATATAAGTAAAAATCTCTCTTGTGATCCTGGGAAATGATTAGAATGTTCAAACTGACAGAGTAGCTTTCATCTGCCTCTTACCGGGTACCACCACAGGTAAATCCTTTTAAGATGTTGCTAGGTTTTTTTGGCGGAACCAGGGATTGAACTCAGGCCCTTGCACTTGCCAGGGAAGTGCTTATTCTACTGAGCCATCTCCCCAGCCCAGATGTTGTTAGGTTTAACAAAGTTGGAATGCTGGCACTGTTGAATTGGGCAACAGTTCTTCAGACCTGGCTCAGAGCTACAATGCATTTATTTATTTATTTATTTATTTTTCTTTTCAAAGTTTTATTGATAAACATATAGCAATGAGACAGTTTCAAATCAAATCGAAAGTACAGTTTACAATGCATTTAGTATATTAAAGCAATTAACAGGATGACTTTTTGTGGGCCTTCTCAGGCACTGGAGTTTCTCTGTTAATTTGTTGCACTAGGTCATAAAAGATCTCATTAACATTTATTTTTGATTTTGCAGAAGATTCTAAGAATGCACAGCTGTTCTACTGTCTTGCCACATTTGACCTTGTTCCTTTCCTACAACTCTTTCATCTTCCAAGTCACATTTATTACCAACCAGAATCATTGGCCCATCATCAGTGTCTTTAACTAGAGGAATCTGTTCTCTCAGATCTTGTAGATCATTAAATGTGGACTATGTGGTGATGGAATAAACTAAAGCAAAGCCTTGTCCGGTTTTCATGTATAAATCTCTCATTGCTGTAAATTGTTCCTTTCCTGCAGTATCCAAAATTTTAAGCATATACTGCTGTGCATCTATTTCAACTTGCGTTCTGTAAGAATCTTCTATCGTAGGATCATATTTTTCAACCAAAATTCCTTGAACAAATTGTACAGTCAGAGCAGACTTCCCAATGCCTCCTGAGCCAAGAACGACTAGCTTATACTCACGCATGATGCCAACTTGTCAAACTGGGTACCTCTCACGCTGTCACCAGGTCACCACAGCCAGCGTCACCCCGCGCTCTATCTGAGTTGCTGCTCCCGGCACCATGGTGTTCCTGCTGCTGCCGCTCCAGCTGGTTTACACGCCTGACTCTTGAGGCTACTTTTAAGGTCCTGGCCAAGCCTGGACATTTCACAGTTTTCTCCAGAAATCATGTGCTGAGAGCATACTAATCTCTGGCCTCATGGAGCCCAACATATCTTTCCCATACAACCACACCACCAAAATAATGTTCAAGGTACAAATCTGTTAAAGTTCCTCAGGGAAGAAAGTGTGAAAGCCTTCTCCACCACGTGGCCCATCCTGTTTTATATTCCTAGAGTGGTATCTGGCCACTAAGTTTAAAGATCTCAATTTACTTTTGTGATTCTAGAATTGAGCAATGTCTCACTCCACAAAATAGAATGAGTGTTACCCCCTACAGAATGTTTTTTGACAATTGCAGTCAAGAAGATAATATGACAAATGCCAAAAGTAAGTGAAAATTAAGTGGCACTGGAGTTCAAAGCAGAAGATAGATTTAAACCAGAGGAGGATGAGTTCTAGATAAGAGGAAGCATGAATACAATGGCAGAAAGATGAAAATGCAAGAAATACTTTCAGGGAATAGGAGTGATCATTTTCAGACAAAAGAGATAAGTGGGTTGAGCGAGCACAGTGATGTGAGGGAAGCATTATAACTCCCAACCCACTAGATGCCAGATATGCCAAGCTCATGTTTTCCCCAAATCAAAAAATGAATTCTGGGCTGGTGAGATGGCTCAGTGGAATAAGTGCTTCCCTGGCAAGCGCAAGGGCCTGAGTTCAATCCCCGGTTCCACCAAAAAAGAAAAAAAAAAAAAAGAATTCTAAGAAACAATGGAAGTTAAGAGTAAAAAACTTTATTGAGTGAGATAGCTCCTGAGAGACAGGACAGGTAGAGAAAGTGGGTTGCCAGTGAGCTCACTTCTCAAAGGAAGTTTTATAGAGCAAAATCTTGAGGTGGGCACAAAACCATGAGATGTGCATGAAGTGGAACAAAACTATGATTAACCAATAAGATTATAAGTAGAGCTACTTAGGTAATATTGACCCAGTGGGGAAGCAGATCATGTAGCAAGGATACATAGGAAGGACAAGGACCTTTTAAGGAAGGGATGGATCAGGAGATCTTGGTGACCCACTGGGTGACTAATGTGTATCTAAACTTACTGGGCCAGGTGATGGCAATTATCTTATCCCCTGGGGAGGCACATAGGCCTGGTCATTCTGTCTTTATCTTGAGGTCTGGTCTTCATCAGATGCACCTCCAGCCGCAGTTGTAATGCGTACTCATCCTTCACACTGACTCTCTACAAGCCTAACCCTGCTGAGTGCCTGTAATATTTCTTTTGTTTTTCTTTTTCTTTTCTTTTCTTTTTTTTTTTTGGCAGAACCGGGGATTGAACTCAGGCCCTTACACTTGCCAGGGAAGTGCTTATTCCACTGAGCCATCTCCCCAGCCCCGCCTGTAATATTTCTACCTAACTCAGATGTCTATAATAACATCATGAGGAGGAGAAATGTGGCGCACAGGATCTGTAGTTCCCCAGCGATTCCCTTCTGCTGCTGTTCTGGAAACTCTTGTTTGGTTGGTGGTGTTACAAATGGCTGACATCTTGCTCTTTATTTTATTTTTTTAAATTTTTATTTATTTATTTATTTTGGCAGAACCGGGGATTGAACTCAGGCCC
>NW_004524739.1:5671379-5676470 GCF_000260255.1 Octodon degus | reverse complement strand
ATGGGGGGGGGGGCTGGGGAGATAGCTCAGTAGAATAAGCAGTTACCTGGCAAGTGCAAGGACCTGAGTTCAATCCCCGGCTCTGCAAAAAAAAAAAAAGTATTTGGTACAGAGCAGCTCCGACTCTTAGAGATCCTCTTGTTTTCAGCCTCTTTAGTGCTAGGATCACAGGCGTGTGCTACCACACCGGGTTTCCATGGCTGGCTCAGCATGTGGTGCTCCGGTCAAACCCTGGTCCCTGTGCTTGCCTAAGCAGGCGCTTTGTTTACTGAGCTATCTCACTGGCCCTTTCAGAGCTAGCTTTGAATAACTCCTTTTTACCAAAATAAATGACCTCCTTTTAGTTGGTCAGCAGCAGACAAATGAACTTAAGGGTATGAAACCAAGTAGCCAGTAACAGTTTTGGTGAGCCATACAGGAGGCAAGTCCCTGATCTCAAGAGGCATCCATCCTGGCGGGAACTTGGGGAAAGAGACTGACTGCTAGTGGGTAGCTGAATTCATTGCCAGAACTGTTGCAACATTCTGGCAGTTGCTGGGAACACGTTGCACCTGAAGTTCTTCCCCTTTTCCTGTTCATGGCATCAGCAGCCTAGAAGTACTTTTGTGGGTAAAAGGAAGAAAGGTTGTTTGGGGAGTGGATGAGCTCCACCTGGTTTCCTGCTGGAAGGTATACTCTGTCACTTAGTGTCTCTATTTAAACCATGAGGCATTCAGCAGTGGCCTTTAGGTAAGATAAGGCAAGGACTTTCATTATCTGGGGCCATTTTGGGCCATTGTAAGTCATTTTGGGACACTAACTGGTTTAGGGCAATGCCATTTGGGTTGAGGCAAGTGCCTGTACCATCTGTGGCCATTTGGACCTTCTGCAGGCCATTTTGGGACACTAACTGATGTGAGAAGGAACTCAGAGGTAGAAAAAATTTCCAGGAATTTATTTTGTTCTTTTAGTTTTCTTTGATATGATTTCATTTACTTTGTGTCTTTTATCTTTCCTCCTTATAGCCACCTTTGACCTAGGATGGACAGCAGGATTTCAATGTCTTCTAGAATTATGTAAGCCATTGGAGGCTTCTTTGTGACCCTATATAGAGTTCAGAGATCTTGAACCATTTGTTGACCCTTCAAAAACAAAAAAAAATTGGATTAAGAGGTTTCCTAGAGCATGGAGACATTGGTGGTGTGTTTCAGGAATGTTGTAAGTTGTTCAGGAATAAAAGTGCTTGCACTACTTTGCAGCTCCCTAGAAAGTTTTAGTTACCTGTGACTTAGAAAAAGTTGGTTTTATGGGCTGGAGAGATGGCTCAGCGGTCTAAAGCACCTACTTGAAACAAGCTTGGCAAAGCACAGGGACCGTGGTTCGATCCCCCAGCACCACATGCCAGCCAGCCCCGCCCCCCTGGTGGGCTGAGCTGGCCACACATACACACAATAAATAAATGTAATAAAAATAAATAAATAAATAAATAAATTTAAAAAAAAAAAGAAAAAGTTGGTTTTATTGTGATACAACATGGCCTGTATAACTGAAAACACATACTAATTTTATACAACTGTTCTTATGAAGATTCTTTGGAGTAAGTTTAGCAAAGATAATACCCATAGCTGCTTTCCTTGCCCTTTTCCAGATTAGTGACAAGTACAAACAAGAGCCTTCTGTACCCAGTGATTATGAAGCTACTTGGCTAATGTTGATGAGTTTTAATTAGGGTTTAAGTTTCCCCTCATTTTGGCCAGCAGTCCTTGGTTCATTCTAAACCAGTAGAGTTTCAAAATATTTGTCAAAACTTGTTTGCTGAAAATTGATTTTTGTCTCCTACCACTTACATTCCTTAACTAAAAAGAAAAAAGGAGGAGTAGGAGTAGGAGGAGGAGAAGGAGGAGAAAGAGAAGAAGGAGAAGGAGAAGGAGGAGGAGGAGGAGGAAGAGGAGGAGGAGAAGGAGAAGAAGGAGGAGAAAGAGAAGAAGGAGAAAGAGAAGAAGGAGGAGGAGGAGGACAAGGAGGAGAAGGAGGAGAAAGAGAAGGAGAAGGAGAAGAAGGAGGAGGAGGAGGAGGAGGAGGAGAAGAAGAAGAAGAAGAAGAAGAAGAAGAAGAAGAAGAAGAAGAAGAAGAAGAAGAAGAAGAAGAAAAACTTGATTACAGATAATTTCCTTTGTGTTTTTTTAGTGAAGAGTATTTTTTCCTGAACTGGTTTCCTTTTTTACATACTAGCCTTAAGCAATAAGGCCAGGTACACTTCTGACTAGCTACAGTATGTCTAAATTTTTTTTTTTTTTTTTCGGAACTGGGGATTGAACTCAGGCCCTTGTGCTTGCAAGGGAAGCACTTATTCCACTGAGCCATCTCCCTGGCCCCTGTATGTCTAAATTTTGACACAATGTAAAGTGCCTTAAAACCTGGGGCAGGAGCTTTTAAACTGGCCAGGCATGGTGGTGAAGGTCTGTAATCAGCCAGCCTGAACTACATAGTGAGACCCTGTCTCAAAAAACAAAATTAAAAGAAAAGACTTGGGAGTAAGAGCTGGTTGAACATTGAGATGTGATACACATACTAATATGGCACTAGCTGGGCATTCTTTTATTCAAATTAGTGAGCTTCCTAGAAAATGTTATGTTCCAGAATTAGTAAGGGATCCTAACAGGCAGTATTTTACTAGTCATTTGTTGTAAGAATTATGGGTTATAATAAAAATGGCTCTTCCACTTGAGAGCTTCCATACTAAGTCTAAGAAAATATAGACAGCTTTTTTCACATGCATTAACTTGTGTTTGTGTATACATTGTTCGGCCTTACTCTTAACAGCTTTTGAGGGGCTGGTGAGATAGCTCAGCAGTCTAAAGCTTCTGCTTAGGCAAGCTTAGGCAAAGTGCGGGGACCGCGGTTTGATCCTGGGCACCATATGCTGCACCAGCCCCACCCCCCAGGGTGGGCTGAGCCAGCCACAAAAAGAAAGAAAGAAAGAAAGAAAGAAAGAAAGAAAGAAAGAAAGAAAGAAAGAAAGAGAGAGAGAAAGAAAGAAAGAGGGGCCAGGGAGATGGCTCAGTGGAATAAGTGCTTCCCTGGCAAGCGCAAGGGCCTGAGTTCAATCCCTGGTTCTGCCAAAAATAAATAAATAAATAAAATTTGGGGCCGGGGAGATGGCTCAGTGGAGTAAAGTGCTTCCCTGGCAAGTGCAAGGGCCTGAGTTCAATCCCCGGTTCCAGAAAAAAAAGAAAAAAGAAAGAAAGAAAGAAAGAAAGAAAGAAAGAAAGAAAGAAAGAAAGAAAGAAAGAAAGAAAGAAAGAAAGAAAACAGCTTTTGAGAGCTCAAAGAATTCCTTCCAGTTCTTGGTGTCCTGAGCAAAGAATTGGACAACACACCCAGAAGAGGTGAGGATTTACATTTGCTGGAGGCAAGTAGGCTCTGTGGAGTGAGAGTGGGTCAATGGAAAGGCTCACAGCAGCCCAAGCATAACGGCAGGGCCATTTTGGGCATTGAATTTCTAGACTGCTACTCATGCATATAAAGAAGGCATTGGGAGTGGCTGTCCCATAAGAAACTCACTTCGACTGTTGTCAAATTTAAGTTATCTTACTGAAAGCTTGCTTGGTTTTGCTCCAGATGGAAATGAAGAATTAAGAATGATACTTTTTTGATTAATTTCAGGTACAGTATTCAGAAACTGCAGTCATGCTGGGTCCTGTGTACTGCACATGTGTCCTGATTCTCTAGGACTGACAGATTTTAATGGTTGTTCCACCAATTTAGCCTAGCCCTAATCTCCTAGTTCAGTACTATGCTTCTTCCTAATTTTATAAAATAGCTGGGTCCATGCTTATATGGGTAATAAATTACCCAAGTCTTGAATGACAAACCAGTGCACCAGGATTTCTCACTGTAGTATGTGGATCTTTCTAGACCTTCTGAGCTTTACCTATTTATTTATTTATTTTAATTTTATGTATTTGGTACAGGGTCTGACTACACAGGTCAAATTTGTAGTGATCCTCCTGTTTCAGCCTCCCCAGCGTTGGGATTATATGAGTGTGCCACCATGCCCAGTTTTTGGCATGTGGTGTCAGGAATCAAACCTGAGTCCCTGTACTTGCCAGGCAGGTGCTTAGATGGTTGAGCTATCTCCCCAGTCCCGCTTTACCATTTTTTTTTTTTTTTCTGGCAGAACCAGGGATTAAACTTAGGCCCTTGCACTTGCCAGGGAAGTGCTTATTCCACTGAGCCATCTCCCTGGCCCCACGCTTTACCATTTTAAATCTCCATGACTAATAAAGTTCTTTTAGAGTCTTTCAACCAGATCTACTTATAAGAATCCTTATTATCCAGGATAGTGTGCCTTTGGTTAAAAAATAATTCATTGAGATGAAATTCGAAAGTCCTAGAAATCCTTTCAAAGATTTTTAAATATCATTCTAGTGTAGGACATGTAGATGCAATTTCTATATATCAACTACAACTTTTGAGCATTTTTTTTTTAGATTTTTTTTTTTTTTCCTGGGCAAGGGGATTGTTCTGAGACATTAACCTGTGTTTAATAAAATGTTTATATTTGGGGGCTGGGGAAATGGCTCAGTAGAATAAGCGCTTGCCTGGCAAGTGCAAGGGTCTGAGTTCAATCCCTGGTTCCACAAAAAATAAAATAAAATAAAATGTTTATATTTTGTGAACAGTTAGAAGTAATTGTCTAGGGGCAGGGAGATGGCTTGGTGGAATAAGCGCTTCCCTGGCAAGCACAAAGGCCTGAGTTCAATCCCCAGTTCTGGAAAAAAAAAAAAAAAAAAGAATCAATCACCTGCGTGTCACCCTTACCAAAATAAGTAGAGCTGAGTAGGAAAAAGCTCTTCTAGCAGGTGTAAAGGCTAAACACCTTCTGACTTCAGCTTTCCCTGTTTGTGACTTCGCAACCTTTAGTGATGATTATTCAGGCTCAGGTATCTGGCTTTCCCCTGCTTGTGTCCCAGACACTAGTAATGGAATGTGCATGCCAGTCCAACCTGAGCCAGCCAGCCGGATGATGTGGCACCAGAAGGCATTCAAGACAGAGGGCTGAAAGAAGTGGTGTGTGTGTGTGTGTGTGTGTGTGTGTGTGTGTGTGTG
>NW_004524739.1:5670011-5671279 GCF_000260255.1 Octodon degus | reverse complement strand
TGGCAGGTTTTATTAATGAAAATTTCTGCTTGGTTTATTTTTTGCCAGTCTGCTCTGGCAGCCTTCCAATGATACCAGAATCACCTGGATCAATGATTGCCAGGTGCATACTCTGTAGTATTTTCCCCATGCTGTGTCCAGAGCATGTTACTGTTGCCGCTGCAGTGGTGGACACCAGTTTTGGCCAGCATGGCCTAGTACTCTATTTCGGGTTTCCTCAAGGCTGGGCAGTTGTTGGCAAGGATGACCAACAGCTTTGCCCTGTCTGATCATCTTCAGCGTCTGCTTGTACCCCAGCACATATCTTCTACTTTTCATAACAAGTTGGAGCCTACAGTTGATGGACTCCAGAGATCTTTTCGTCTTCTTTGCGGCCACCGTCTTCCTGCCTTAGGTGCCGATGGCCCTCAACCAGGAGCAGCCGCTAAGATGGCTGGGGAGCAAGAAAGGAAGCGAAACTTGTTTTGTTTTGGCAGGACTGGGGATTGAACTCAGGCATTTGAGCTTGCCAGGCAAGCACTTATTCTACTGAGCCATCTCCCTGGCCTCTCAAAACTTTTTTTTTTTTTTTTTTGAAAAAAGAAACAAAGGACCTGCCAAATAGCTCAGCGGATTAAAGCACCTGCAAGCAAGCTCTAGGGCTGAGGTTCCTGCCATGCTGGCCCCACCCCCTGAACGCACTGAGAGAGTAATTGAGCCTGGGGGCCTGTAATCCCAGCTCTTGGGAGGCTGTAAACAGGTGGAGTCTGATCTAACAGTGAAACCCTGAAAACCCTGTAGACCCCTCCCTAAAGTACAAAAAAAAGAGGGGGCAATAAATCGCAGAAGGTTCTGGAAGTTATAAAGCAATGGTGAAGATTTACATTATTTTTCTGTACTCCTCTTCCCCTCTGCTCTGTATTATACAAAATTCTTGCCCACCTGTACACAGGGAGATGATGATTTGGGGCCTATGAGCCCCTACATTTCCTGGAAGCTAGCTTTTTTTTTGTCGGAACCCGGGAT
The DNA here is from genome assembly GCF_000260255.1 of Octodon degus. Taxonomy (NCBI): domain Eukaryota; kingdom Metazoa; phylum Chordata; class Mammalia; order Rodentia; family Octodontidae; genus Octodon; species Octodon degus. The sequence continues at coordinate 5,670,274 of NW_004524739.1, read as the reverse complement.
TGACTTAGGCCCTTTCACTTGCCAGGGCAGCGCTTATTCAACTGAGCCGTCTCTCCAGCCCCTGGAAGCTAGCTTTAAGTAAATTTTTTTTTTTTTTTTTTTTTTTTACTGAATGGGGATTGAACTAAGCCCCTTGCGCTTGCAAGTAAATCTTTTTTTAAAATCTTTCTTATTTATTTTTTTGGCAGAACCGGGGATTGAACTCAGGCCCTTGTGCTTGCCAGGCAAATGCTTACTCTACTTAGCCATCTCCCCAGCCCCAG
>NW_004524739.1:5663505-5669641 GCF_000260255.1 Octodon degus | reverse complement strand
AAAAAAAAAGTCACTTTATAAGTATATCGGAATGTCATAGCCAGGCACACAGTGGCACATGTCCATAATCTTAGCGCTTTGAGGGGGGTGAGGCAGTTGGATGGCAAGTTTGAGCCCATCCTGGGCAACTTAGTAAGAACCTGTCAATTTTTTTTTACTTTTTTTTTTTTTTTTTTTGTGTGTGTGTGTGTGTGTGGAACTGGGGATTGAATTTAGGCCCTTGTGCTTGCCAGGGAAGCGCTTATTCTGCTGAGCCATCTCCCCTGCCCCTCAATTTTTTTTTAAAGGAAAAAAATTTTTTAAAGGGCTAGGGATATAATATAATAGCTCAGTAGGAAGGCCCTGGGTTCCACATACAATATGAAAAAACAAAAATTAACAAAAAACCAGGGTCCAGGGAGATGGTTCAGTGGAATAGGCGCTTCCCTGGCAAGCGCGAGGGCCTGAGTTCAATCCCTGGTTCTGCAAAAAAAAAAAAAAAAAAATTAAAATCTATCATATTGAAAGAAAAACTAAGAAGGGGAGCAAAAAGTCTTTTTACGTTCCTGTCAGATTTTTACTTGCTTTCTCTGAGAGTGGGATTGAGAGAGACATGTAAGTTTTTCCTGATGAGTACCCAAAATGTGATCCATCTCCGAGACCACTGAGGCTCCCGCGTACTTCCCTCATAAGTAACACAGTGGCCTTCCCCTGTAGGCCGGGGTGCGGGGCAGCTGCGCCAGAGTATTTCCTGCTCGGAAAGCCTGGAGCAGTTCATCTTTTTTGGGTTGCAGTGTGCTGCCGCAGGTTCATTTGAGTGTGACTGACTCAAAGTTAGGCAGACAAACTCAGCAATGCCTTGCACTGTGGTGTATCATCAGAAAAACCACAGCCTCTCAAAATAAAAATCTTAATTTCTTCCCCTTAAAAGGTAGTGGTAAGGACATCCACCTTACCGGTTTATTGTGAGCATTAACAAACAGCAGTGCAAGCCTCCTGACGATAGGATTTTTTTTTTTTTTTGCAGAACCAGGGGTTGAACTCAGACCCTTAAGCTTGCCAGGCAAACACTTATTCTACTGAGCTAACTCCCTGGCCCCGACAATAGGATTTAGCAAAAAAGATTATGTCGGACCTTGCGCTGCGGCCGGCCGTGCGTGGTGGTCTGGTCCGTGCTGTCATGTCGTTCTTTTTTTTTTTTAATTTTTTTTTTTTTAACATTTATTTAGTGTGTGTGTGTGTGTGTGTGGCCAGCTCAGCCCACCAGGGGGCACGGCTGGCTGGCATGTGGTGCTGGGGGATCGAACCGCGGTCCCTGGGCTTTTCCAAGCTTGTTCCAAATAGGTGCTTTAGACCACTGAGCCATCTCTCCAGCCCCATGTCATGTCGTTCTTGACACCGCTGCTGCTGAGGGGTCTGACAGGCCCGGCGCGGAGGCTCCCCGTGCCGCGTGCCCAGGTGCACTCCAAGCCGCCGCGGGAGCAGCTCGGGACCACGGATGTCTCCATTGGGCTTACTTCCTGCTTCCTGTGCTTCCTCCTGCCGGCGGGCTGGGTCCTGTCACACCTGGAGAGCTACAAGAAGCAGGAGTGAAGGGGGCTGTCCTTTCCCCTGTAACCCGACCACCCTGCCAGCCATCCGGATCATGTCTCCTGCATTCCAGGCCGGCTGCCCTGGATCATGTCATTGGTCACCTCTTCTGCAATCATGACCTCTCAGTATCTTCACCATGACATCTGGGACCACAGATCAGCCCTGCTCATTGGGGTCCGCCCTGCAACAATAAAGTCTATTTAAATCTTGAAAAAAAAAAAAAAGATTATGTCTTCATTATTTCATTAGCCTAATGAAGATTAGGGGCACTATGTGGCAGCGGGTGTGAAAGGCCTGCTCTGTAATCCTGACTCTTAGCTAGACTTTGGTTTTGGAGGTGGGGAGGTTCCAAAGCAGTTTCTTCTACCCTCTATCTTCCTTTAATCCAGTTCCTATGGGGTAGCATAGAACGCAGTGATTCAGATGGGGTTGGGCCATGCTGCTTTCCTGCTGGGTGACTGAGCACATTACTTAACTTTGCTCAGCTTCTTCCTCTTTGATAAAACAGGTAATAACAATACTTAGTTCAGGGCTATTAGGGTTTGAAGAGATAGTGTCTGTAAAACATTTAGCACAGAGATTGGCAATTAGAAACTGCTTGATAAGTGACAGTGGTGATTATTATTACTACAGGAATTTATCCGATCCCTTCCTGCAGACTTTCGCTTTCACTTAAGTCCCTAGTGTAGTGGCTGGAAGGATGGCTGTGCCCCTGTTCTGTCTGATCTTTTCAGAACTCCTGAATGGGGACTTCACAGGCTTCCTGTCGACCTCCCCTGGAAGTTCCTGGGACAAAGAAGGGGTCGGGGCTGAGGAAGGAGAGTTTCTCTTATCAGTGTGTAGTTTATCTGCCCAACTTTCTATTTTATTATTATTTTTATTTTAGGGAAGGGTGTACAAGGTGTTCAGGATCTCACTACCAGATCAGACTTATAGTGATCTGCCTGTTTACAGCCTCCCAAGAACTGGGATTACCCACGCCCAGTCTCAATTGCCATCTCAGTGCGCACCCGGGGCGGGGCCAGTATGGCAGGTCCAGGGACCAACCTGCGCCAGCTTGCAGGCACTTTAATTTGCTGAGCTATTTGGCCAGGCAATATCTGCCCAATTTTGAATACCTGTTTACTGCCAAATATGCAGAGTGAGACAGGAGAGAGATAAAAATTTAGAGTTCACTAAGAAATTATCCCTATTTCCAAGGAGATAAGGAGGCCACTGTCTAGTAAAGGAAAAAATATGTATTATTTGGTACCCAGTGGTCTGAAAAGTGTTATGGTGGAGGATTACAAAAAACAATGAGGAATGGGCTGGTGAGATGGCTCAGTGGTCTAAAGCACCTACTTAGAACAAGCTTAGCAAAGCACAGGGACTGCGGTTCAATCCCCCAGCACCACATGCCAGCCAGCCCCGCCCCCTGGTGGGCTGAGCTGGTCACACACACACACGCACACACACACACACACACAGTAAATAAATAAATATTAAAAAAAAACAAACAATGAGGAGGGAGTTGGGGAGATGGCTCAGTAGAATAAGTGTTTCCCTGGTAAGCGCAAGGGTCTGAGTTCAATCCCCAGTTCCGCAAAACAAAAACAATGGGGAATGTCTAGGAAAGGTGACTGACCTGCCTCTCTGTTAGGGAAGTTGCCAGGTGCAAATGGGGCTGGCCATTTTTCTGTCAGGACTCCACTAAGACTGATACCATGCCAATACTTCTCTCTAGAGTTTACAGCTCTACAATTTTGTATCTCTAGCTCAAACTTCTGAATTCCAACTCCAGACTGTCCCCTGCATCCATGGCATGCTCACCTGGGTGTCCTGGAAGCCCCCGAAGTGCGGAATGCCCAAAGCAGGACACAAACCACAGGCACAAACAATGTGACTCCAGAGCCTAGGTGACTTCACGTGGCTCCTCATTCATGCAGCTTTTCCTCTTTGTAGACTTGCTGGAACACCTCGCTGAGAGAGCTGCGGGTCAAGCTTCAGATCCCCATCCCTGCCTACTTCACTCTAGTCCCTCTTCTGCCCTTCACATTCCTGAAGTAGGGCGCTTTGAGGTGTGAGAGTCAGAACAGGGACCAATGTGTCCTACTGCTTAGGCACACAGCCCCAAAATACTTGAAGGGCACTTAGGAGGGGCAAGAATGGGAACTTGGGATGATGGGTATTGATGTGGCTTTGAATTTGTGGACCCTTGAGGCCCGTGTGATATTTGAATATTTTTTATTTATTTGGTACAGGGTTTCTCTATGCAGTTCGGACTCATAGTGATCCTACTGTCTCAGCTTCCCTAGCCTGGAATTATAGGCATTAGCCACCACACCTGGTTTCAGTGACTAACTTGGGCTCCTGGGCCGGTGCAGCATGTGGTACAGGGGATTGAACCCAGGTCCTTGAGCTTGCCAGGCAGGCACTTAGACCACTGAGCTATTTCCCTAGCCTTGAATATTTTGTATGCCTATCCTGCTAACCAGAAAGTGAGCCACTTGTGACCAGGAATCATCCCTGTCTTTGCACAGATAGAGGCTAAGACAGAATAGTCATTCCATAAATACCTGTTGACTAAATAAATAGATAGCTGCAAAATAATTAAACTATCACTCTGCCCTTGCCTTCATCATTGATGCCCTTCAGTGTTCCCTGTCTTGGGGAACACTGCCCCCAGTTCACTGTACAAGCTGGAAATCTGAGTTGTCTTAATTTTTTTCCACTGCCTCGACACTCCACCCGGATCATATTCTCAAATCCTATTGATGTAGGGGAAGTAATATAACTCCCAACCTGCCAGATGTCTCTGTGTCTATTGCATGTGCCTCTGTCTGAGGTGCCGTCATGCTTCACTTGAGCCTCTGTGCCTTTGAGCTGGTCTTCTACTTCTACTCCTTCACCCCTTCTCTATTCTCAACTCAGAAGTCCCAATAATATTTTCAAAATGCAAACGTGATCTTGTCTATCTCCTTTTTTTTTTTTTTTGGTGGAGCCAGGGGTTGAACTCAATCCTTTGCACTTGCTCACTTGCTAGGCAAGTGCTTATTCTACTGAGCCATCTCCCTGGCCCCTCTATCTCCTTTGTTCTCTCTCTCTCTCTCTCTCTCTCTCTCTCTCTCTCTCTCACACACACACACACACACACACACACACACACCCTTTGTTTAATCTTTTCAGTGGCTTTCTGTTTTCCTGTGGATAAAAGACAAGAATCCCTGACATGCCTGACCTGGCCCTGCCCTCACAGCGAGCCTTTCACCTGGCTTTCTTACCTCACCTCATGCCATTCTCCCACACAGTTCTGTGACCCACATCCTGGCCTTTTCAATCTCCTTAAATTAAGTCAGATTCCCACCTACACTAGTCTACACATTCAGACCTTCAGCCTAAAACTCAATCTCCGCTCCTATTCCGACACCTTGTGCATCTCCACCCTCCCTGCCATCTCTTTTCTGGAGCTACAGTAATTCCTACACATCCTTCAAGTATAGCTTCATGTCACTTCTTCAGGAAAGCCTCCCAAGTCCCTGGGGGAGGTGAGTTGAGCTCGCATTGCTATATGCTTTCTCAGCTCCTTTCTGATATCACATTTTCAATTTACTTCATTTGACTATTTGAGTAACTTTCCTTTCTGCAACTTGAATCTATGCTCTTTGGAGGAGCAACTCTGCCTCTAGTGTTAAAGATGATGTTCCCAGCACCAGCACAGCGCTGGGCTGATTGCTGCCAGAGCTGTTAGCACATGCCTGGAATCCTGAGGTAGGGAGACTGCCGTGAGCTCGAGGGCAGCCTGAACTACAAACCGAGACCCTGTCTCAATAAAAAGGGGGCCTGCTGCTTAGATCAGTTGTTGAAGCGCCTGCTTATGGAAACACAGTCAGGTGCAGGATATCTCGGTTCAATAAGGCAGGCTGAGCCAGCCAAAAGGAAAAAAAAAAAAAAAAGTCCTTCTTAACCTGTCTCATTAAATGGATGAAGTCTGAATCTTTGATATTCAAGTGAAACCATAGGCCAGAGGCACAATGGATAACGCATCTGACTATGGATCAGAAGATTCAAGTGAGGACAAGGAGTACCTTGCAGAGGAAGATGACATGGCTAGCCAGACCATGTAATCCCAGCACTCAGGAGGCTTGCCAAGAGCTTGAGGCCAGCCTGGATTACACAGTGAGACCCTGTCTCTAAAAAAAAAAAAAAGATGTCATGGTCATAGATCTACAGTCGAGAAGAAAGCAATTCACAGGCCACAAGAAGCCTGTGCATAAGTTTTCATTTGCCTGATTAATTTTTTTTTTAATTTTATTTATTTATTTTTTGAGTACTGGGGATCAAACTCAGGTCCTTGTACTTGCCAGGCAGGTGCTTAACTGCTGAGCTATCTTACTAGCCCTACCTAATTAATTCTAAAAGTTGAATTTTTTTGCTAGTACTTAAATGTTGGATGATTGCAGATTTTTTTTTTAAAGAATTACATTTATGGAGCCGGGAAGATGGCTTAGTGGTATAAGTGCTTCCCTGGCAAGCGCAAGGGCCTGAGTTCAATCCCCGGTTCTGCAAAAAAAAAAAAAAAAAAAAA
>NW_004524739.1:5656901-5663230 GCF_000260255.1 Octodon degus | reverse complement strand
TTTTTTTTTTTGCGGAACTGGGGATTGAACTCAGGCCCCTGTGCTTGCCAGGGAAGCGCTTATTCTACTGAGCCATCTCCCCAGCTCCTTATTGTTATTATTTTCTTTAATCTTTTTTATTTATGTATATATTGGGTATAGGATCTTGATATACAGATGGGACTCATAGTACTCCTCCTGTTTCATCCTTCCCAGCATTGGGATTACAGGAGTGGGCCACCATGCCTGGTTTCAGTGGCCAATGTGGCATGTCCACAGTGGGGCCGGCAAGGCATGTAGTAATGGGGATGAACCTGGATCCTTGAGCTTGCCAGGCAGGCACTTAGACCACTGAGTATTTCCCCTGCCTTGATTGCAGATTTTATTTAATTATTATTATTATTATTATTATTATTATTATTTTGGCACTGGGGTCTGAGCTCAGGACCTTGCACTTGACAGGCAGGCACTTAAGCCACTGAGCTATCTCCCTGGCCTACCAATTACAGATCTTAGAAAGCTCTGATTTTCTAGAACTTTCTACTTTAAAAAAAAGTTTTGGGGACCGGGGAGATTGCTCAGTGGAAAAACTGCTTCCCTGGCAAGTGCAAGGGCCTGAGTTCAATCCCTGGTTCCACAAAAAAAAAAAAAAAAGTTTTTATTCAATGTGGGGGAGGCAAGTTCTTTTCACAGGGTTTCATGTACGTGAGGCAAGTTCTTTTCACAGAGCTACAGCTTCAGTGTCCTCTAGTTTTTCTTGAAGCATCAGATGTCAGAATCCTGGGCTGTACTCTAAGTGGTAATTAGCTTCAACCTTTAGAAAGCATTACTTCTAACACCCAGAGCATTACTTTTGTTTTGTTTTGTTTTTTGGTACTGGGGATTGAACTCAGGACCCTACGCTTGCCAGGCAAGTAGAGCATTACCGTTACCTTTCTGTGTTGGGGTGAGTGTTCCTGGTCAGTAGGATCATTCTGGTGGGAGAATAGGGGGAGAGAGTGAAGCAGGATGGTGGAGGGTGATGAAAGCCAGAGGCTTTCCCTAGGGAAAGAAGAGTTCACACTCAAGTTGGAGATACTCAGACCCAAGGGACAGTCCATCTGGATTCACTCAGCCTTGTTCTAGTCAGCCAGGCCTGGGGCCAGGGTGCGGGTCCTCTTCAGAACCTAACACCTTTTCTGTGCCAAAAGTTTTGCTTGTGCTGTAGGAGAAGTTGCAGGAAATCCACATTGATTCTGGCTGATCTGGAAGTGAAATTTGCAATTGTAACAAGGTAAGTGTCACTCGGGTCCTAGGTCTACCCCTGCCTTTCTCAGGCCTCAGAGAAAAGGTGTAAGGAGGGATGGCCAAATAGCTCAGTGGATTAAAGTGCCTGCAAGCAGGTACAAGGGCCAGGGGTTTCATCCCCGGGGCCTGCCAGCCCCGCCCCCGGGGCACACACGCCTGTCATCCTGGCTCTTGGGAGGCTGTAAACAGGCGAATCACTAAGAGTCCCATCTAGGGCTGGTGAGATGGCTCAGTGGTCTAAAGCACCTACTTAGAACAAGCTAAGCTAAACAAAGCACAGCGACTATGGTTCAATCCCCCCAGCACCACATGCCAGCCAGCCCTGCCCCCTGGTGGGCTGAGCTGGCCACACACACACAAAATAAACAAACAAATAAATAAATAAATAGAGTCCCATCTAGTAGTGAGACCCTGAACACCCTGTAGACCCTTCCCTAAAATACAAAAAAAAAAAAAAAAGAGTGTAAAAGACAAATGAGACCGTGGTTCTTGCTCTAGAGGAAATGGACAGCTTTACAAGGGAGGAAGACATTTAAATATGTAGGCAGGATAAAAGAACAAAGAGGCTTTTATTCAGCCATCCTACCACTGTATTTTGAGCACCTAGCATGTGGCAGATGCTGTGCTAGGCACAGGGACACAGTGATGAGGAGGGTGGATGTGGCCCCTATGCGGACAGAGCTGATACCTGGGTGACCGGGGAGATCACAGCAAGATGGAATTAATTCCGAAGTTTCACCTGGGGTAAGAGAGTTCTAGAAAGCCAATAGGCGAATGTTGGAGCTGGGGCTGGAAAGAAGAATGAAAATTATCTAAGAGTTGGGTTAAAGATACAAGATTGTTGCTGTCAGAGGGAAGAACAGAGGGGAACAACCTGGTGAGCATGTGTGAGACACTTAAGGAACAGCAAGTTATTGTAGTAAGGTGGGTTTTTTGCAAAAATAGAAAAAAGCAAATCATTTAGATCTTTAATTGACTTTTTTTTTTTTTTTTTTTTGCGGAACTGGGAATTGAACTCAGGCCCATTGCGTTGGCCAGGCAAGCACTTATTCTACTGAGCTATCTCCCCGGCCCCTTGATTGATTTTTAAGTTATGCACCATTGGAGTTTTTAAAAAGCCATGTTTGATGGTGCACATCTATAATGCCAGTACTCAGGAGGCTAAGGCAGGAGGATTGCTGCTAGTTTGAGGCCAGCCTGGTTTACATAGTGAGTTCAAGTCTAGCTTGAGCTATACAGTTTGACTCTTTTTTCTTTTCTTTTCTTTCTTTCTTTCTTTCTTTCTTTTTTTTTTTTTTTTTTTTTTTTTTTTTTTTTTTAGGGAAGTGTCTACAAGGTGTTCAGGGTCTACTACTAGATCAGACTTGTAGTAATCCACCTGTTTACAGCCTCCTAAGAGCTGGGATTACAGGCACACATCACCATGCCCAGTATCAATTGCCATCTCAGCTTAACCCAGGGGGAGGGCCAGCATGGCAAGCCCAGAGACTGAACCCTGGGCCCCTTCGCCTACTTGCAGGCGCTTTAATCTGCTGAGCTATTTGGCGGCCCTCCAATGACCCTGTTTCAACAAACAAACAAACAACAAAAAAAAGAAAAACCACTACTGGATTTTTATCTAAAAACTGAATTATTGGGGCCAGGGAGATGACTCAGTGGAATAAGCGCTTCCCTGGCAAGCGCAAGGGCCTGAGTTCAACCCCCAGTTCTGCAAAAAACCAAATAAATAAATAAATAATAAAATAAAATAAAAACTGAATTATTTAAAGTTGGGTGTGGTGCCTCATAACAGTAATTCCAGTACCCAGGAGGCTGATATAGGAAGATCACTGTGAGTTGGAGACCAGTGTGGTACCTATAGTGAATTCAAGGCCAGCCTAAACTGCACAGTGAGAGCCTGTCAAAAATACTAGATTATCTAAAGTAGAACTATTTGAAAAAGATAAATGACAAGGGCCGGGGAGATGGCTTATTGGAATAAGCGCTTCCCTGGCAAGCGCAAGGGCCTGAGTTCAAACCCCTGGCTCCAGAAATTCGAGAAAAAAAAAAAAAAAAAAAAGATAAAATGACAAACCAATACAAAAGTAAAACACTATTGTCCCAGAGTTGAGGGGTGTGTGTGTGTGTGTGTGTGTGTTGGGGTTTTTTGCAGTAATGGGGCTTGAACCTAGGGCCTTCACACTGACCCATGTCTCCATCTCTTTTTTTTCCTTGGTTTCTTTTCTTTATTTTGAAACAAGAGTCTTGTTAACATAGTTCATGCTGGCCTTGAACTCACTATAGAGCCGAGGCGGGCCTTGAGTTTTCGAAAAATCTTCTGGTGTCAGGCTCCATCTAAAGTGCTGGATTACAGATACACACCACTATGCCTGACACCAGTGTTTTCTTTTTCTTTCTTTTTTGCTTTGGGACAGGGTTTGTTAAGTCACTAAATTCCTCACACTGGCCTTGAACTTGTTATCCTCCTGTCTCGGCTTCCCAGAGTGCTAGGATTATAGCCATGCCCAGCTAAAGTAAGGAAATCCTTTAAAAGCAACATAGCACTCCTGAATTTATACATTTGAATGAGAGGTTTTTTAAATTCCTTTTTTTCAAATTTCCTTTGGAGCCTAAAGGAAAGTCTATTTTTCAGCCGATTATCATAGGTGACACTTTTATTCTTGCAGGTGAATTTGATTTGGGAAAGCATCATTCAAATTCCATGAATAAAATAGAAATTGAGTTGAGAAGAGAGAGTTTGAGTAAAGAATTAGGTGGAACTGCACGGTAGCAAATCTGATTTTCTCATGTAACTGTGTGTAGTATCGAGGGTTTGCTACATCCTTAGGCTCTTTTTTTTTGAGACAAGGTCTTGCTAAATTGCTAAACTGCTTAGGCTAGGCTTGAACCTGGGATCCTCTTGTTCTGCTCTCAGCGCACTAGAATTACAGATCTGTGCCGTAAGCTGTTCTTTTCTTTCTTTCTTTTTCTTTTTTTTGGTGGAACTGGGGATTGAACTCAGGCCCTTGAGCTTGCCAGGCAAGCACTTATTCTACTGAGCTATCTCCCCAGCCTTTTTTCTTTTCTCTTCTCTTCTTTTTTTTTCTTTCTTTGTGAATATGTGAGTATGTGAATGTGTGTGTGTGTGTGTGTGTGTGTGTGGCCAGGGGGTGGGCCTGGCTGGCTTAGTGGTCTAAAGCACCTACTTAGAACAAGCTTAGCAAAGCATAGGGACTGCGGTTCAATCCCCCAGCACAATATGCCAGCCAGCCCTGCCCCCTGGTGGACTGAACTGGCCACACACACAAATAAGTAAATAAAATAAATACAAATTTAAAAAAAGAAAGAAAGAAAGACAGTCAATTGAAGATGGAAATACACTAAAAAAAAAAAAAAAAAAAAAAAACAATAGCTCAGTGGACTAAGCCTTAGGCAAGTGCAGGGACCAGGGTTTGATCCCCAGCACTACATGCCATGATGGCCCTCCCCTGGGTATGCTGGTCGAGCCACTGATCGGGCATGGTGGTACATGCCTATAATCCCAGCAATGGGGAGGCTGAAAACAGGAGGATCACTACGAGCTGAATCTGCATAGTGAGACCCTGTACCAAATATATTAAAGAAAAAAAGGGGGCCGGGGAGATGGCTCAGTAGAATAACCGCTTCCCTGGTAAATGCAAGGGCCTGAGTTCAATCCCTGATTCCGCAAAAAAGAAAGAACAAACGAACGAACAAAAGAAAGAAAAAAAATGTTACCAGGCCTTGTTCTGGGTTTAAGGCAAGTGGTGAACAAGGTAAGACAAGATCTCTGCTTTTGTGCTATTTTCTGTATAGGAGAGACAGATAAATACTGAGTAGATAGGGTAAAAATGACTTGTAGGAAGACAAGATACTGTGATAGAGTAATTGAGAAAGGGTAGAGTTGGATAGCTTAGATAGGATGGTCCAGGAGGGTCTCTCTGAAGGATCCTAATGGAGGAAAAGCTAGCAATGGGAAGAACTAGAGGAAGAGCACACTGGAAGAAAGGACCCGGAGGCAGGAACTAGTTGAGTGAATTTCCAGGAAGAGAAGAATGAAAGGCTCTAGAAAATACAATGAACCTGCTAGTGAAACTCTGTCTCAAACAAACAAAACAAACACAAAATGCAAAGTGCCAAGACTGCAGTTGAACTTCGAATACTGAGGCTTTAGTTTAGGAAAAAAACAGTTCAAACATTAACATCTTTTGTCTTAAAAACAAAACAAAAGAGCCGGGGAGATGGCTCAGTAGAATAAGTGCTTGCCTGGTAAGTGCAAGGGTCTGAGTTCAATCCCCAGTTCTGCCAAAAACAAAACAAAACAAAACAAAATGGGCCAACAAGACAGCTCAGAATGGGACTGGTGGGATGGCTCAGTGGTCTAAAGCACCTACTTAGAACAAGCTTAGCAAAGCACAGGGACAAGGTTCAATCCCCCAGCACCACATGCCAGCCAGCCCCGCCCCCTGGTGGGCTGAGCTGGCCACACGCACATAAAAGACCAAAGCACCTGCTTAGGAAAGCTTAGATAAGGGCGGGGACCGTGGTTCAATTCCAGGTATCCATCCCATGCCATGCCAGCCCTGCCCCCAGGGTAGGCTAAACCTGCCACAGAGTCTGGGCGTAGTGGTGCATTCCTGTAATCCCACTGCTGGGAGGCCAAGACAGGAGGATCATTACAAGTCTGAGCTGTGTAGCGAGACCCTGTATCAAATATGTAAATATTGTCTTTTTTAAAGAAGCCATGCTGGCTTTTTGCAGTGCCAAATACTCCTTTTTTAGATCCATCCATTCATTCTTGGACAGGACCCGCAAAGGTATGACTTCTCCCATTTTATGTCTTTCCTTATGTTTTTTCTTGTGATTCCGCTTGGTTTTTAATAGAGAACCTTCTTTGATTTCTCCAATATTTTCCTCTTCTGTGGAGAATTCTAAATCTCTGTTCTCTTTCGGAACTTCAGAAGCCTCTTTTTTAATGTCTCTATGAACTGTTTTCCTAACTTTCGACTTGGGAGCCAGGCTTTCAGCATCTGCAGAGCTGCTTCTCTTTTTCTTCGCGGGTCTCT
>NW_004524739.1:5652751-5656801 GCF_000260255.1 Octodon degus | reverse complement strand
CCCCCCCCCCCCCCCCCGTGGAGCCAGGGATTGAACTCCTATTCAGATAGCTCACAGTCACCAGACATGGTGGATCACACGGGTAATCCTAGCATTCAAGAGGCTAAGGCAGGAGGACTGCCATGATTTCAAGGCCAGCCTGGGCTACCAAATGGGTTTAAGGCCAGCCTGAACTATACAGCAAGACCCTGTGTCAAAAAAAAAAAAAACAATAGGGCCGGGGAGATAGCTCAGTAGAATAACCACTTGCTTGGCAAGTGCAAGGGCCTGAGTTCAATCCCTGGTTCCAAAAAAAAAAAAAAAATGGGCTGGTGAGATGGCTCAGTGGTCTAAAGCACCTACTTAGAACAAGCTTAGCAAAGAAATAAAATTAAAAAAAAAACAATAGCTCAGTCGATTAAAGTGTGTGCAAATAGGCACAGGGGCCCAAGGTTCGATCCTGGGCCTGCTGTGCTGGCCCCATCCCTGGGGCACGCTGAGACGGCAATTGAGATTGGGCATGGTGGCACACGCCTGTAATCCCAGCTCCTGAGAGGCTGTAAATGAACAGATCACTACAAGTCTGATCTAGTAGTGAGACCCTGAATAATCTGTAGACCCTTCCCTAAAAACACAAAATAAATAAATAAATATAAAAATTAAAATAAATAAACAGATAGTTCACATTAAGACTAACTCTGGGGGCTGGTGAGATGGCTCAGTGGTCTAAAGTACCTACTTAGAACAAGCTTAGCTAAAGCACAAGGACCGCGGTTCAATCCCCCAGCACCACATGCCAGCCAGCCCCGTTCCCTGGTGGGCTGAGCTGGCCACACACACAAATAAATAAATAAATTTAAGACTAACTCTGGATGGCAAATGACAACCAACTGATTCCCAGGAATGCTACCTAGCAGACAGCAACTTGAAAAGTTCAGCTGATATCAAAGGATGTGTCATATTCCTTGGAGAAGTCACCAGTATAGTGTGCCCTCTTCTTCATGGCCACAGACGGGGTCCTGCGGGGAGAGTGAGCCTACTCATGTTTGTAATTAATAGCTCACATAGAAACTTTTCTTTTTCTTTTTCTTTTTTTTGGCGGAACTGGGGATTGAACTCAGGCCCTTGCACTTGCCAGGGAAGCGCTTATTCCACTGAGCCATCTCCCCAGCCCCGAAACGTTTCTTTTTTGTTACTGTAATTTTACATCCAGTGGATTTGGAGGTCCTATTTTCCAAGGGAAGAATTCTGTTTTTGTTGTTTTCTTTTGTTTTTGAGACAGGGTCTCACTGTACAGTTCAGGCTGAACTTGAGCTCATTTTGCAGACCAGGTTGGTCTTGAATTTGCAATAATCCTCCTGCCTCAGCTTCTCACGTGCTGGGATTACAGGCATGTGCCACTACGCCTGGCTCCAAGGGAAGAATTCTTACTCCAGGAAATACAGTCATTCAGTTGGCGCTATTTGGAAGCTCAGATTTCCCCCCACCCAGTGGCAGAAAAGCTGGGTGTGATGACATATTCCTACAATCCCAGTATTGAGGAGGCCGAGGCAGGAGGATAGCTGTGAATGCAAGGCCAGCCTAGGCTACATAGTGAGTTCAAGACCAGCCTGGACTACATAGCGAGATCTTTTCTTAAAAAAAAAAAAAAAGGCATGTATAGTATTATTTAACCTGGTCATCAAGTGAAAATTAGGTTTTTGATACCAACAGAGAAAGGAGAACTATGTGTGTTTCCAGTGGATTCCCTTGGGTACCTCTTTGTAGTCTCATAATTAGTAACTGCCCATGTAAAACTGTATAGCAAAGCAGAAAAGACAGGCCCACTACCAGTTTGAGTCTTGTGCTAACAAAGTTTGGGCCATCCCTGCAGGCCCAGAATCTCTGCAGGTAACATGTTGACAGAAGGTAAGAGAAATGAACTAGAGGGGGATGGTGAGATGGCTCAGTGGTTTAAAGCACCTACTTAGAACAAGCTTAGCAAAGCACAGGGACCATGGTTCAATCCTCCAGCACCACATGCCAGCCAGCCCCGTCCCCAGGTGGGCTGAGCTGGCCACACACACACACACATATACACACAATAATAAAATAAATTTCAAAAAAAAAAGAAAAAAGAAATGAACTAGATACTGGAAGAAGGCACCTGCAATTATCCTGGCTTGGGGGCTGGTGAGATGGCTCAGTGGTCTAAAGCACCTACTTAGAACAAGCTTAGCAAAGCACAGGGACCGTGGTTCAATCCCCCAGCACCACATGCCAGCCAGCCCTGCCCCCTGGTGGGCTGAGCTGGTCACACACACACACAAAATAAATAAATAAATAAATAAATAAATAAACAAATAAATAAAAATTTTTTTTTAAAAAGAAAGAAAGGTAACTGCAGAGATGGTGACCAAAATGAAAGACATGCTCAGGGACTCTAGAGCAGATGCACACACAAAGAATAGAAGGGCTTAAGAAAACGATGGAAGCCAAGAAGGCTCAACGTGAAGAAATGAAATGAAATCAATCAAACAGATTCAGACCGATATCCAGGAGATTAAAAAAAAATTAAAAAATTAAAAATTAAAAAAAAAGAAAGTTCCTGGAACGATCTGAGGTTAGTCTGGAGACCCTGACCAATGGATCAATCATGTAAAAATGAGCCGCAGAATTCTCCAATCTGATTCTATTTGAATAAAGTCAAGATAGACTAAGAAGATAAGAGAGGAAAGTTAAGTCTTCATGGAACATTTACTGAGTACTCATGTACGTGCGAGTTAAGTCCCAGGAATTCAGATTAACATCAGAGGCTACCGTCTGTGCAAGCAAGTGGGGAGACGCATGCGCATAAACTGCAAGTGTGCAGAGCTCTGTCTGATACAGTTCTCTAAGTGCTGTGGAACCGATTTGAAGTTTCCTCATTTATTTCACATCTCACACTTATTTTAGTCTCCCCTTCCCACCAAACGGCCATTTGGGGGCATGTAAATGCCAAGAGAAACAATTATTTTACGAAGATTATTGTCATATTCTGACTCAGAATAAGATGTGCATTCCCAGTGTCACAGAAAAGATCTGGAGAGAAACCCACCAAAGCATTCTTAATTGTTACCTTTGAGAAATAAGAATAAGGGAGGAAAATTCATTATCACTCTATACATCATTATCATGCTTAACATTTTTCATAGTAAAATCCCTGTGCAATTAGATAAATGAAAGAAAGAAAAGGAATAATACTTATGGCAGACCTTGGAGAGGAAGATTAAAGAATGGGTACAGGGACTGGGCGTGACAGCACATGACTGTAATCCCAGCATTTGGGAGGCTGTCGCAAGAAGATTGCCAAGTTCAAGCCCAGCCGGGGCAATTTAGCAATGTCATATCTCAAAAATAATAATAATAGTAACAACAACAATAAGTGCTAATGATAATAATGATGATGATGATGTGATAATAAGAAAAATTCAAGACAGAGAAGAAAAGGAGCTATAACATAATCATAATATAATCCTCTTTTCAGATTGTTGTTGTACCTCTACATTAGCCCCTGTAAATTAATTTGTTGATAGAATCTTTTCTCAGAAGGCGAATGTTTGTTGAGTCCCTGCTGTACACCAGGGTAATACACACACTGCAGCATAAGGCAGAGTCTCTGTTCTCAAAGCATTTACAGTCCCAATGGGGAGTTAAGACATTCTCAGAACAGAGACAGCCCGTGGTTAAGTGCCAACAGATTTAGCCCATAAAAGAGCAGAAAAAGCTGAGCGCATTGCCAAGGTTTGAGCCTGGAAACCTTCAGACAGCGGTGCCATTTATAAAAATGGAAACTTGGAGGAAAGGTGCTGTTTTGGAGAGCAGATACACTTAGTAAAAGATCCCAGTCTCTGTAAATTACTATTTGGCTATGCAGATGAACAGGGATGCATAAGTAATGTTTAGACTATGAGGTGCCAGGAACTACAGTCATCTGTACCTTTTATTGAAAGTAGATTGTGGGGCTGGTGAGATGGCTCAGTGGTCTAAAGCACTGACTTAGAACAAGCTCAGCAAAGTGCAGGGACCCCGGTTCAATCCCCCAGCACCATA
>NW_004524739.1:5648152-5652651 GCF_000260255.1 Octodon degus | reverse complement strand
GCAAGAACCTGCTTAACTCTGGAGCGTTTCTTCTTTTCTACTTCTTTCTTTTCATTGCTCTCTTCCATGGTTTGATGTTCACTTTCAGCTTCCATTCTCCGCTCACTTCCCAAAATACGGGGTCAGATGCTTGTGTCCTTCAGCCTTTTCCCGATCCTAGAGTCGTGGTTATTTCGCGTCATACGCCGAGCGACACCACTCCTCTACCTTCTGGAAGAGCCGCCTCAAATATGTAAATAAATAATTTTTTTTTTAAAGAAAACAACAGCAAATCACACATGTGTCATAAGTTCACCACTGATACCCTGTGCTAAGTGGTTTTCTCTGACTATTGTATGGAAAGTGGGAGAAGCATGAAGACCAATTAGGAGGCTATTGATGTAGGCAGTTAAATTAGATAGAAATATTATAGGCAGTCTGACAGGGCCAGGCCCTCAAGGAGACAAGATGGGAGACAGGGTGATCTTGCAATTTTGGAAGAGACAGAAACACCTGTTGTAGGCCGGACCTCAAGATGAAACAGTAAACAAATGCAGCCACATACTTCCCTAGCGATGGGCATCGGGGGTTGATATTCTAAACAGGTATCAGTCACTTTGAAAGAGCCAGAGTCACTGACCCAGTCCCGACAGGAAGAGCCCTTGTTCTGTGTTCATACCTATTTGCTATATGACTTGCTTCCTCATGTGGTCCTGGATTTAATCAATTTTACCTGAGCAATGATGCTTGTAAATCAATGAGCAATGAAGCTCATTGATTGACCGTAGTTTTGTCCTACCTCATGCCCACCTAAGCAAGTTCCCATGTTCTCCGCCTTAGACCCACCTCAAGGCATGGTTTTACTCTATAAAAATCCTTGGAAGAGACAGCTTCCTGGAGTAACCCGCTCAGGTCCCCCTTCTGTCCCTCTCTCTCAGACAGGAGTTTTCTTTCCCCCAATAAATATATTCTGCTCTTAACTTATGTTGTTCCTAAAATTCATTCTTCAGTTTTAGAAAACATGAACTTGGCCCAGGTATCTTTCATGTTTAGAGTTTCATTCTCCCATATCACTATTTTTTTTTAAATTTTATTTATTTAGTGTGTGTGTGTGTGTGTGTGTGTGGCCATCTCAGCCCACCAGGGGGCGGCGCTGGCTGGCTTGTGGTGCTGGGGGATTGAACCGCGGTCCCTGTGCTTTTTAGTTTGTTCTAAGTAGGTGCTTTAGACCACTGAGCCATCTCACCAGCCCCCCATATCACTATTACAGTAAATATTCAAAAATATTTATTGAGCATCTATTATAAGCCAGAAATATGCTAGATGGGAGGGATATAAATGGTAAATAAGATGGAAGCGTCACACAAGGGTACTTTGGCAATCGCAAATTGGTGTAGTGAGTGCTAGCAAAGGGAAGGATAAGATGTTATGGGACCACAGGAGGGTCAGCTAAACCATTCATGGGGATTAAGAAATGCTAGGGTGAGACCAGGAGCCAGAGAAGAAGAGGAAGGGGAGGATTACGCATCCCCTTTTGGGGATTAAGGAATACTTCTTGGGGGAGGTGTCATCCAAGCTGGATGTGTGGCAGGTGAAGGACTGGAGAAGAGCGTTAGCCATATCAAGAGAGGACTTGGGGCCAGCGAGATAACTCGCTTAGGCAAGCGTGCAGGCTCCATGGTTTGATCCCCAACACCATATGATGCACTCCATGTCTGGATTTTAGAAGCATATATACTGTTAAAATAGAAATCAGTTTAGGTTTATTTTATATTATTATTATTATTATTATTATTATTTTTTTTTTTTTTTTTTGCGGAACCGGGGATTGAACTGAGGCCCTTGTGCTTGCCAAGGGGAAGCGCTTATTCCTCTGAGCCATCTCTCCAGCCCTTATTTTATATTATTTTTATAAGCCTCTTGAGTTTGAATAGAAAGGGCATGCAAAGGTTTCCTCGGCAGCGGAATGTCAGGGTTTAGAGTCTGCCCAACCCTTGGCGCTTCTGCCTGATCTAACTTCAGTCCTAATAACCATCTACTGAGCCAAACTCTGAGCCTGACATTACACTCAATATGGAGCAAAGCAAAGCATGCTGGTCCAACACCTCTGTCCTCCCCTAAGTCCACAGACAGGAAATGAAGATGTTACTGCTTAGTAGTGCAAAGGGCCTACCTGGGAAGCAGCCTAAGTCTCCTGAGATGATCTCCTCTGTGTGGCCACAACACAAGACTCATGGAAAAAAAAAAAAAAAAAACTGGAGTCCAGCTTAAGCCTTTAAAATTAATTTTTGGAAAATCCAGTTTATCTAAGTCTATTGATTTTATTGCCCCAATAAGCTGATTCACTGGGTTTGTCTTTAACCTCTAGGAAAGACGGGCTTGTGATTTTGAGTTACTTTTTCCTCCCCCACAAAACGTTGATCCTATTTTATCACCTGATAGGAAAACTTGACAATTCACTGGCCCAGGACAGAAGGGGTTGCATAATCCTCCCCTTCTCCTTCTTCTGTGGCTCCTGGTCTCACCCTAGCATCCTCCTTCTTCGAGTGGCTTAGGTGACCCTCATCCAGAGAGAAGAGGGTGAACGAAGTCTACAGTCAAAGAATGGCAGGCTCCCCACCTGCTGCACACCCCACGAGGCACTGGGGAGTCAGTTCATGGGCATGGTGGGTAATTTGGTCAAGCCAGCTTGAAGACCTGGGTCTGTGGCCTCCTCTTCAAGAAGCCTTCTATCTCCAGACCCAGAGTGTGGCTGAGCTATCCCTTCCCCTCACTCAGCTCCTGGATGGGGATAAATTGCCAGAACAGGGCATTGCTGTAAGCAGACACTGTGGTCCTCCTCCTGTAGCAACAGTAGCTCCTGGCAGCCAGGAAGAACTGGACTCTCCATACCTCATATTTGTTCCGGAGTCAGCTTCGGTTCTTGGCTGAGGTGGAATTCTCAAAGGGTCTCTGCTGGAGTCACACAGGTTTTTGTGACAAACAGCTCTAGGCCACCAGCATGTTGTCGCCTACCTTTCCTAGGGCAGGTGGTCCCTATTTCTCTCCACAATGCATTCCTGACTCAGAACTTAGAATCAGAGAAATTAAGGATAATGATAGCTAACTTACATGTGTTTCTTGAATTCTCATAACAGACCTGTCGGTTACTACTGCTTTCCTATTTTATGGTTGAGAAAATAGAAGTACAAGAAGGTCAAGACCCTTGCTCAGGGTTACCAGAGGCCAGGTAATCTAACTCCAGAGCTCCAGTGTGAGCAGGGTGGCATGGGTGTGACAGCTTTAAGGGCTTATTTACTTATTTTTTGTGAGACAGGGTCTCACTATGCAGCTCAGGCTGGCTTTGAGCTCACTTTGTAGACCAGGGTGGTCTTGAACTCACATGATCCTGTTACCTCAGCTTCCCGAGTGCTGGGATTACAGCTATGTACCACTACACCCAGTTTACTTACTTATTTTTGAGATACAGGAAATGAAAGCCAGGGCCTTCACTCTGATCTACATCCCTGGCCCCTTTTATCTTTTTAAATTTTGGGACAGGGTCTAATTAAGTTGATCTGTTGCCCAGGCTGGACCAAAAGTGATGATGCTCTTGCCTCAGCCACCCAGAGTCACAAGTGTGTACTACCACTTGGTGACTTAAGGCTTTTTTTATTTTTTATTTTGTATTTTAGGGAAGGGTCTACAGGGTATTCAGGGTCTCACTACTAGATAAGACTCGTTGTGATCCGCCTGTTTACAACTTTCCAAGGGCTGGGATTACAGGTGCACTGCCCTACCACACCCAGTCTCAATCACCTTCTCAGAGTGCCCCGGGGTGGGGGCGGGGGCATGGCAGGCCCAGGGTCGAACCCTTAGCCTCTGTGCCTGCTTGCAGGCATTTTAATCTGCTGAGCTATTTGGCCGGGCTTTTTTTTTTTTTTTAAGAGGAAAACAAATAATAAAAATAGGGCTGGGGGGCTGGTGAGATGGCTCAGTGGTCTAAAGCATCTACTTAGAACAAGCTAAGCTAAGTGAAGCAAAGCACAGGGACCGCAGTTCAATCCCCCAGTACCACATGCCAGCCAGCCATGCCCCCTGGTGGGCTGAGCTGGCCACACACACACACACACAAAATAAATAAATAAATAAATAAATAAATAAATAAATAAATAAATAAATAAATATTTTAAAAAATAGGGCTGGGGAGATAGAACAGCTGCATAAGTACCTGCCTGGTAAGTGAAAGGTCCTGAGTTCAATCACTAGTACTGGAAAACAAAAACAAAAAATGAGAAATAGACAACAAGAACAAAGGTGAAGGGCTAGATAGCTCAGCGAATTAAAGCTCCTGCTTAGGCAGATGCAGGAGTTGGAAGTTCTATCCCTGGCCTGCTGTGCCAGTCTCATCCCCCGGGGTGCGCTGAGACTGGGCATGGTGGTACATACCCGTAATCCCAGCTCTTGGGAAGCTGAAAACAGGAGAATCACTAAAAGTCCAATCTGTATAGTGAGATCCTATAGGTCCTGCACTAAAAAAA
>NW_004524739.1:5639023-5640182 GCF_000260255.1 Octodon degus | reverse complement strand
GCCCCGCCCCCATGTGGGCTGAGCTGGCCACACACACACACACACACACACACACAAAATAAATAAATAAATAAATTTAAAAAATAAAATAAAATGTACTAATAAAATTTGGTTAAAGAAGGGCCAGCCAGATGGCTCAGGAGACTAAAGCACCTACTTAGGCAGAGTGCAGTGGCCAGGGTACAATCCTCAGTGTGCCGAGTCAGCAGCATGCTGAGACAGCGATTGAGACTGGGTGTGGTGGTGCATGCCTGCAATCCCAGTGCTTGGGAGGCTGAAAACAGGAAGGATCACTATGAGTTCTATTTGTGTAGTGAGCCCCTGGAGACCTTGTACTAAAAACATACAAGGAGGCCAGAGAGATGGCTCAGTAAAATAAGTGCTTCCCTGGCAAGTGCAAGGGTCTGAGTTCAATCCCTGGTTCTGAAAAAA
The DNA here is from genome assembly GCF_000260255.1 of Octodon degus. Taxonomy (NCBI): domain Eukaryota; kingdom Metazoa; phylum Chordata; class Mammalia; order Rodentia; family Octodontidae; genus Octodon; species Octodon degus. Next base: position 5,639,750 of record NW_004524739.1, on the reverse strand, counting down.
AAAAAAAAAAAAAGGAGTTGAGTTTTGAGATAGATTGTGAAGGGTGGATTGAATTTGAGCAGGAGAAAAAGGGAGGGAAGGGTTGCCTGCTTTAGTCATTCTTCTTATTGTCATGACACAACAACCACAATTTAAAGGAGTTTATTTTGGCCCATGGTTCAGCCCATAGTTGGCTGACTCCAAGGCAGGACAGTGTAGCACAGTGGCATGATGGTGGAAAGGCATGGTAGACAGAAAGCAGAAAAATCAAAGGGAGGAGCCAGGGAATAAGACAAATCCTTGAGTTCAATCCCTGGTTCAGCCAAAAAAAAAAAAAAAGACAAATCCTGCCATGCCATGTCCCGCAGCGACCTGCCTCCTTGGACCAGATTTCATCTTCCAACAGTGTAGGAGACTCTTCCAGGTCCTTGTCTTGGTCCAAGAAGCCAATATTTGTAATCCCAAAGTTACATTATTGGAATCCCATCAAATTGATTCCAATCAACCACTTACAATCCAACCCACCACTTACAATCCAACCCACGGCGAAAATAAAGACACTAAATTATATTTTCAATCATCGGAGAGTCAAGGGGCTCTAGGTCCAGCCACGAAGATGGCTTTCTGGAACCAAGAGAGTGACCCAGGGGCTGGAGAGATGACTCAGTGGTCTAAAGCACCTACTTGAAACAAGCTTGGCGAAGCACAGGGACCTCGGTTCGATCCTCCAGCACCACATGCCAGCCAG
>NW_004524739.1:5637521-5638923 GCF_000260255.1 Octodon degus | reverse complement strand
TTGACTGAGAATTGTGGGAAGTAGGGGATCATTGTGAGCTGAGGTAGGTGGGTGGCCTACATTTACCTCTGCCATATGCAGACAGGATATGCAGAGAAAGTAATCTGCATTATATAGTATCTAATGTTTTGATAAGTCTGGTGCTTCAGCTTTGATGTAGTCTTTTTTTTTTTTTTTTAATGTGTGTGTGTGTGTGTGTGGCCAGCTCAGCCCACCAGGGGGCGGGGCTGGCTGGCATGTGGTGCTGGGGGATTGAACCGTGGTCCCTGTGTTTTGCTAAGCTTGCTCTAAGTAGGTGCTTTAGACCACTGAGCTATCTCACCAGCCCTTTGATGTAGTCTTTCAAGCCCCAGGAAGTCATAGCCTGTCTCAAGGCTCAATCCCAACATTAGCTCTACCGTTCTGTCTTGACCCAGCTCACATTAAAGAGCAGCAGGTGTAGGTTATCAAGGAAACACGCATGCCACCTTCAAAGACTATCACCAGCACCTCAGCTAGACCAATATACATTGCTTAAGGCCAACTGAAGGATAAACAGAAGTCCTAGCCAGCTCTGCGCATAACAATATGAGGAAATAGAGTCAGGCTCAGCCAAAATGGAGACAGTCAGCTCTTCTTTCAAGGAGAGCTGCCCAGGTGGTCCTCCACACAATAGTAAGCCAGCTGCTAGATTGGCCCCATAATCTAATCATTGCCCCTAAATCCCCCTGCCTGTGATCTTAGGAAGCTTTGGGGGATATCTAGATTTAAACCATAATCCCACCCCAAGCAGAAGAGGCCATAGTTGCAAAGAAAAGAGGACATGGATAAGGTATGTATGGAGTAGAAAATCTGGAAGTGAAGTCAAATCTAGACAATCAGTTATGGAAGATATTGAATCTCTTGAATGTACCACAGGAGGAAAAAAAATCTTTTTTTTTTTTTTTTTGTATTTTAGGGAAGGGTCTACAGGGTGTTCGGGGTCTCACTACTAGATCAGACTCATAGTGATCCGCCTGTTTAGAGCCTCCCAAGAGCTGGGATTACAGGCGAGCACCACCATGCCCAGTCTGAATTGCTGTCTCAGTGCGCCCTGGAGGTATGGCCAGCATGACAGGCCCAGGCATTGAAACCGCGGCCCCTGCACCTGCTTGCAGCTACTTTAATCTACTGAGCTATTCGGCCGGCCCTTGGAAGAAAAAAATCTTGATAAGATTTTAAATGGAGATGAAAGGGTAGACTATCTGGTATGGTTAACAAGATCTTTTTAGGAAGCTTGCAATAATAAGAATAGACTAGAATCGTCCATTTAAACTGGATCAGGGGCTGGTGAGATGGCTCAGTGGTCTAAAGCACCTACTTAGAACAAGCTAAGCAAAGCACAGGGACTGCGGTTCAATCCCCCAGCACCACATGCCAGCCA
>NW_004524739.1:5635677-5637421 GCF_000260255.1 Octodon degus | reverse complement strand
CCCTGTGCTTTGCAAAGCTTGTTCCAAGTAGGTGCTTTAGACCACCGAGCCATCTCACCAGCCCGTTACCATCAAATTTGTTGCTCAGATTATTAGATATAAGTATGCAAGGGGCTGGGGAGATGGCTCAGTAGAATAAGTGCTTGCCTGGCAAGCACAAGGGTCTGAGTTCAATCCCTGATTCTGAAAAAATAAATAAATAAATAAATAAAAGTACGCAAGATTGACCAAGCAATTAAACATTAAATTTTCCTTTCACTAAACCTTAATTTTTTCCTTGTCCTTTTTACTTTTTAAATTTATTTAAAAGGGAGCTGGGGAGAAGGCTCAGTGGCATAAGCGCTTCCCTGGCAAGTGCAAGGGCCTGAGTTCAATCCCCAGTTCTGCAAAAAAAAAAAAAAAAAAAATTAAAAGATGTGGTATTTTTATAACAATGGAGTATTATTCAGCTATTAAGAAAGATAGGAAAGGGGCCGGGGAAATGGCTCAGTAGAATAAGCGCTTGCCTGGCAAGTGCAAGGGCCTGAGTTCGATCCCTGGTTCCACACACACAAAAAAAAAGAAAGATAGGGCTGGTGAGATGGCTCAGTGGTCTAAAGCACCTACTTAAAAAACAAGCTTAGCAAAGCACAGGGACCGCAGTTCAATTCCCAGCACCACATGCCAGCCAGCCCCGCCCCCAGGTGGGCTGAGCTCCCCACACACACAAAAAAAATAATTAATTAATTAAATTTACAAAAAATAAGAAAGATAGGGCTTAGTAGAATAAGCGCTTCCCTGGCAATCACAAGGGCCTGAGTTCAATCCCTGGTTCCGCAAAAAAAAAAAAAAAAAAAAAGATAAACTGAGGCTTTTATAGGTAAGTGGATGCAACTAGAGGCTGTACTTACAGGCAAAATAAATCAGACCTACATGTGTAAATATTGTATTGTCTCCCTAGTGTAAGAACCTGAAAGAATAAAATAAAATCTGAAAGGTACAATAGATTAGTAAAACAGATTTAAGTTTTTTTTTTTTTAAAAAGATCTAATTATAAACCCCTAACTAATATAAATTGTTAAATTTTGGGTCCTGTTTCTGTAAACTTTGGCGTGGAGCTTAATGATTATAAATCTGGAGTTTAATGATTATAAAATTGTTTCATTATTTTATGAGATATATTTACAAACCAGAAAAGCTGAATTTTTGTGCATTAAATTGTCCTAAATGAACTAATTTATTGTAAAAGTATTGTTAAATTTCTATGATCAAACTCAATATAAGCAATTGAGTTTGACCTCTGCATTAGTCTTTGTTTTGGAGAGAGGAGGAGTGTTAGTGTTGTTCAAAACAAAACAAAATAAAACAAAACAAAGCAAAATAATCTTGACTGGGCATGGTGGTAAATGCTTATAACTGTAATCCCAGCACTTTGGAAAGGTGACACAGGAGGACTGCAGGTTCAACTCCAGCCTGCGCAACTTGTCCTTGTTTCAGAATAAGCAAACAAACAAATAAATAAATAGAGTTGGGTATGTAATTCAGCACAAAAGCCCTAGGTTCAATTTCTACTGAGTTCAATGTACTACACTACACACACACACACACTCCCACCACACCAACCCCCTGGGGGGGGGGAAATCCCCAGTTCCACCAAAAAAAAAAAAAAAAAAAAAAAAAAAACTTTGAAGGAAAGTTACAATCTCTTCCTCCTTCTAAATTTCTCTAGGAAGAGCAGAGACTTCTGAAATTTTTCATTCACTTT
>NW_004524739.1:5621272-5625117 GCF_000260255.1 Octodon degus | reverse complement strand
TAACTAGGGTTGTTTGGCAGTTGATTTGACTTCAGAATGACAGAAAATAAATGACAAGAGTCTGGGATTTAATGCTTTTGCGATCAAGAGGAAGGATGAAATGCGTGTGACCTCATTGACCGTGTGGCCTTTCTCTGGGGAAGAACAGATAGAATGTGAGGGTCACAGGACAGTGGAATAAGCAGGGAGTATGCAGAGCCTATGAGGAAGGAGGAGAGAGAGGTGTAAATACCAGGAGCTCAAAGAGTCCAGCAAACCAGAGTACTAGGAGATCTTTGAAAGGGCAGAGGTGGTCCCCTGGGTCTACAGTAGAGATGGCATCCGCGCAGAGTCAGGACAGGCGAAAAATCACTGGTTTTGTGGTAATCAATGTACTCCCCAGATAAACCACTTTTTTTTTTTTTTTTTTTTTTTTTTCAGAGCTGGGGATTGAACTCAGGCCCTTGCACTTGCCAGACAAGTGCTTATTCAACTGAGCCATCTCACCAGCCCTGATAAATCACTTTGAACAGGCCTTCAACTCTCAGTAAAAACTACCGAAGGAAAAAAGGTGACAGACTCTAGAAAAGAGGCTTTGGCCTGGATGACAGCCAGACTCTTCTGTTGACATAGTAGGTGCTGTTGATGTCCTCTTACAGAGGGAATCTAAAGGTCAAAGCAATGAATTCTTCCAAGGCCGCAAAACCATGAGATATAAGAACCTGGATTTTGAACCATGTCTGCGTGGTCCCAAAGGCTCTTTCCCACTCCACCTTGTCTACACTAGAATGTGCGCTGGTGACTTCTTAAAAGTAGAGTGGGGGCCGGGAAGATGGCTCAGTGGGATAAGCACTTCCCTGGCAAGCGCAAGGGCCTGAGTTTGATCCCTGGTTCAGCAAAAAATAAAAAATAAAAAAATAAAAATAAAAGTAGGGTGAACAAGATCCCTTCAATGAGCACTTCCTCATAGAACAGGCATTAAACAGCTTGTGGACCTTCCATTCATGTCATTCTTCTGACTACCCTTTGTAGTTGGTATTATTAATAATCCCATTTTACAGATGAGGATAATGCAGCTCAGAGAAATTAACTGATAGCAAAATCTGTCAGAATCTAGCTAGAAGAGGGGTTGAAGTGGGCCAGGTATAAAGTTGAGGGCTTCGATTGCCTTCCCAGAATTTCTTCAAGGAAATTTCTCCTTGGGACCCAGCAGGGAAGCAGTGAGTGCTCTGAAGCTTTATAAATCATTATAGAAAGCCAGCGTCACGTGCTTCCTGGGTGATCTTTTTCAGTGGCTCCAGGGTTGAGTTCCTGGAGGCAGATTCTGTATAACATCAGTATCACTCAAGACTGCTCTATTGAGTTACAGTGCTTTCTCTTTATCATAGTCCTGGCTTCACCCCAGGGGTTGAGGACAGTGTGGCTTTTGAGCTTGCTTTTTATCAGGGATGGAGAAAGCATTAAGAGTTCATCCACTGCCTTAATTGTCAGAAGTGTCCAGGCAGAATCAGGCCCGTGTGGCCGGCCAGCGGCTCTCCATGGTTGTTCCAAGGGCCGGCGTTACTTTTCCCGTCTGAACTCTGCAGGGAGAGGCTGGCTGAGAGGATAGGGGTGGCCACCTGGCAGTTGGGGGCCTGTGAGACTCAGCTCTGTCTCTCTCCCAGCAGCCTTAGTTGCGGCTGGGACAAGACTTAGTGAAGGCACACGGTCTCAGTGACAGCAGCCTGGCTGGGGATGAGGCAGGCATGCAGAGTTCCCTGTGGGGTTCTGGGCAGAAATAAGAGAGCAAGCCGAGTTGACACTGTGTGATTGGTAGAGCAGGGCGAGGAGGGGAACGGGGCCAACAGCCTCTCTTCCCTTGGGTTGTTAGTCACAGAGAGCCTCAGGGAAAATGTCAGCTATCCCAATCTGATATCATTTCGAGTCCCCTGCTGTATAACTGAGTGATTCTCTCTGCACATGGTCAGCAACAGATTTTTCTCAAGGTGAAAGCAATTAGGCTGTCATTCCCTCCTCCCCTGGCTAGTAGAAGGAAAAGAAAGATGGCAGGGAAGCAGTCTCTGCTGCTGCCAAGGTCGGCCAGGGTGCCCGGGCCGCTCCAGTAATTGGCTGGCACCTGCTCACACCTCTCCCAGGTTGGTGGTGTCCCTCAGGGCTGAAGCAGCGAGAAGGGCGCGAGCAGCTGCATTTCTGTTTTTCTTCAAACAAGAAAGAGAGCATCTCACTCCGCCCTGGGCAGGCTATGAGCAGGAGCACAGTGAGCCATCCAGGGCAGCGCAGGCTGCTGGGGCTGAGCTGCGTCCTCTTCTTTTCTTTTCATTATTTTATTTTTAAAAAGAGAATAAAAAATAGTGAAAATATTAGAAATGGTACAGAATTTCAATAAATAAGATGATAGGAATTCAACAATGATTTGTGTGTGTGTGTGTGTGTGTGTGTGTGTGTGTAGTACAGGGTCTACAGGGTCTCACTGGACAGATTGGACTTGTAGTGATCCACCTGTGTTCAGCCTCCCAAGAGCTGGGATTACAGGTATGTGTCACCATACCTAGTCTCCATTGCCATTTCAGCGGGCAGCACAGCAAGCTGGGGATCGAACCCAGCCACTGTGTCTGTCTAAGCAGGTGCTTTCATCCACTGAGCTATTTGGCTGGCCCTAACAATGATTGTTATATTGCATATTATTGCTTCCAAATTAGTTGTTCAGATTGTCAGCTGTAAGCAGGCAGAATACAGAATTGGTCAAGAAAAAAGAAGAAAAAAATTAAGCAATAACTGTTTCTTTCAATAGAACAGTAGAAATCAGCAGTACAATTCTCCAAGCTATATAATTTTTGCCTTCTTTCTTTGTTTTCTCCTTTCCTTCATCCCAGTGGTTCCTTCTCTTTGAGCAGTTACTTTCCCTTTCACAGTATCTATTGTATCTTTCAGATTTTATTTACTCTTTCAGGGGCCGGGGAGATGGCTCTGTGGAATAAACGCTTCCTTGGCAAGCGCAAGGACCTGAGTTCAATCCTCGGTTCCGCAAAAAAAAAAAAGAAAGAAAGAAAGACAGATTTTATTTACTCTTTCAAATTCTTACATTAGAAAGATAATATGATATTTGCACATCAAATGGGTTTGATTTTTTTCACGTATGAGTGTGGTCTCTAGTTGCATCCATTTGTCTCTAACAGCTTCAAGTTCATCCTTTTCAGAGCTGAGTGATATTCCATTGTGTGAAAATATCAATCTTTTTTTATCCATTCCTCTGTTGATGAGCATTTGGGTTGTTTCCAAGACTTAGCTATATGCCGGGGAGATGGCTCAGTAGAATAAGCGCTTGCCTGGCAAACGCAAGGGTCTGAGTTCAATCCCCAGTTCAAAAAAAGATTTAGCTGTAACAAGGGATAGTACTGCTATCCCTTTTCTCTGGAAGATTCAAAGCCCAGCAGGAGAAACCCCCTTGGAAGGTGGAGGAATTCATTCATTTGGTCAATATGCAAAGCACTTTGCCAAAGCTTCTGGTGCCTGTGGTGTTGGAGGGAGGGTGCAGGATGCAGGGCTGGAGGGCTGGGGGGTGGTGTGTGCCTTCAGACCATCACAGAGGTGCTGAGTGGCATAAAGGGGAGGCCAGAGTGCCAGCATGACCTGACCCACCACAGAAGTCATGGATGGCTACCTGGGAAAAGAGACTTTATTTTATTTTTCTTTTTTCCAGAACCGGGGATTGAACACAGGCCCTTGTGCTTGCCAGGGAAGCACTTATTCTACTGAGCCATCTCCCTGGCCCAAAAGAGACTTTTAAAAAGAAATAAAAGGGGCTGGTGAGATGGCTCAGTGGTCTAAAGCACCTACTTAGAACAAGCTTAGCAAAGCACAGGGAC
>NW_004524739.1:5620056-5620742 GCF_000260255.1 Octodon degus | reverse complement strand
GCCAGCCGCGCCCCCTGGTGGGCTGAGCTGGCCACACACACCCCCCCACACACAATAAATGTTAAAAAAAAATAAATAAATAATAAATAAATAAATACATGTGGCCTCCTTTTTAATAAAAATGGGATGGATGATGCACTTATTCTGCTGGCTGGCTTTCTTCCCCACTTTACAGTGTGTCCAATGCATTCAGTCACGTGAACAGATAGCTTTTTTCTCATCCTTTTTGAGGGATGTGTGGTACGAAGAGGTGATTTTTAAAGGTGAAATCCGAAGAATGAGAGAGACGAACAAGGCAAAGGGGATGGTTCTCTAAAGGCAGGATCTGAGGACACAAAAATAACAGACTGCCTAACTACAGACAGCCTCCTGACCTCCCCTCCTCCTCCCGCAGCCAGCCCTCTCTTCTCCCTGCTGCTACGTTTTTCCTACCCTAATTTGCAAGGCAATGTAGCTCTCTTTGTCTTGCCCTAACCCTGGGGAGCTTCATTCTTCATGCCAAAGCAATTTATTAAGCATTTTCCTAAACAAAGAACCATCTACCCAGAGAAAAATCATGCCACTCCCCTAATAGACAAAAGTAGCTTCAGGCAGTTGTGGTTTTAAATAGCAATTAAAAAAAAAAAATCTGTTTCACACATAAAGCACCTGGCAATCCATGAAGGGTGGTTGTTTGCTATTATTAT
>NW_004524739.1:5615304-5619573 GCF_000260255.1 Octodon degus | reverse complement strand
CTGGCTGGCATGTGGTGCTGGGGGATTGAACTGCCGTCCCTGTGCTTTGCTTAGCTTAGCTTGTTCTAAGTAGGTGCTTTAGACCACTGAGCCATCTCACCAGCCCTTTTTGTTTGTTTTGAGACAGGGACTCACTATGTAGTTCAGGATGGCTTTGAACTCACAGTGATCTTTCTGCCTCAGCCTCCCAAGTGCTGGGATAACAGTCATGCACCTCCACACCTGGTACCGTGGCAGCGTTACAAGTGCAGGATGCAATCTTCTGTGCACCATATCTCCAGCTCTCATCACAGCCTGGCATGGGCACAGAGGCTTGGAAAGTGCAAAGAAGTGGAGTGAGGGGTGGAACATGGTGTTCTGAGCAGGTGCTGAGTCACGGATGCTGTGGGCCTGCTGTAGGGTGAGCTCCAAGGTAGATGCTTTTGCTGGGCATGGTGGCGCAGGCCTGGAATCCCAGCACTGAGGAAGCTGAGGCAGGAGGTTCTCTTGGAGTTCAAGACCAGTCCAGGCTACAAAGGCCAGCCTAAACTGCATAGTGAGATCCTGTCAAAAAAAAAAAAAAAAAAAGTACATATATATTTATATATCTCCATGTTCTATGACCACAACTTAGATCAAGATACAGAACAGATTCAGCATCCCAGAAGGTTCCGTGGATGCCTTTCAGATATGCCCTCAACCCCCATGGAAAGCATCATTCCTGACCTCTGTTATCATCTAGTTACACCTGTTTTGAGCTTTTTATAAGTAGATATACAAGGTATGTGTTATCTGTAGTAAGGCTTCTTTTACTCCACATTATGCCTGAAGGCTTCATCCACATCTGCATGTCAGCACTTAGTTGTGTATGTGTGTATGCTTGTGTGTGGCAGCGAAGTAGTACTCTATGGAATAAACATGGAGGGGTGAAAGGAACTTTTTTGTCCTCTAAAGTTTTGGGGTTTTTTTTTTTTTTTTTTTGGTGGAACTGGGGATTGAACTCAGGCCCTTGCACTTGCCAGGAAAGCTCTTATTCCACTAAGCCATCTCCCAGGCCCTCTAAAGTTTTAATAGTTGAGTCTGTTGACATAAACTGACACTGACACGTCACAGGTTAACACAATAGGCATGAAAATGTGTTCTGGATACCTAGACAACTTTAGAGGAAGAGTAAATGAGTTGTTTTTGGGGTTTTTTTTAATCTTTTATTTATTTGGTACAGGGTCTCACTACACAGCTCGGACTCTATTGATCCTCCTGTCTCAGCCTACCCAGTGCTGGGATTACAGGCATGCACCACCACGTCTGGTTTCAGTGGCTGGCTCCACACACTCAGGGTGGGCCTGCACAGCATGCAGTACTGGGAATCAAACGTGGGTCCTTGCACTTGCCAGGCAGGCGCTTAGACCACTGAACTATCTCCACAGCCTAGAGTTTTAAGAATGAAAGTTTTTCATTTTTGGTTTTTTGAAACAGAGTTGGCCTCAAACTTGTGGTAATCCTCTTGCCTCTATCTCTCGAGGACTGAGATTATTGGTATGTGCTACCACACCCAGCTGAGTTTTAAGAATAGATAATCAAAATTTTTCTGAGGGCCAGAGAGATGGCTCAGTGGAATAAGTGCTTCCCTGGCAAGCACAAGGGCTTGAGTTCAATCCCTGCTTCTGCAAAAAAATAAAAAAAATAAATTTGGGGCCGGGGAAATAGCTCAGTAAAATAAGCACTTGCCTGGCAAGGCCAAGGGCCTGAGTTCAATCCCTGGTTCCGCCAAAAAAAAAATTCTGAGCCTTAACTGTGGTGTCAGTTTTAGAAGACTCTGAGGAGACTAAATCAGTCTCCTTGGGTTGGTGAGATGGCTCAGTGGTCTAAAGCACCTACTTAGAACAAGCTTAGCAAAGCACAAGGACCGTGGTTCAATCCCCCAGCCCCACATGCCAGCCAGCCCCGCCCCCTGGTCGGCTGAGCTGGCCACACACACACACACACACACACACACACACACACAAAAATAAATAAAATTAAAAAAAAAATAAATAAATCAGTCTCCTTGGGGACAATGGAGGAGCTGGGCTGCAATGAAGACCAGGGTTTCCCTGTTCAGGCTGCTCCCCATGGGCACTCAGTTCAAGGTCTAAGTGGCAAATTTTGGAATATGGTTTTCTGAGTTCCAACACTCACACACAAAAGGACATTTGGTTTGTTTCCAGCTTTTCACAGTTCTGAGTAATACTGTTGTGAACATTCTCGTGTACAACTTTTGGTAAGACTTTGCAGGTTTCTTGTCTTGCTATATATTTGAGTGGGATTGCTAAGTCATAGAACATATGTATAGTTAGCTTTAATAAATGCTGCTATTTTCAATAGTAATATACAGCCCTATAGTATATGAGAATTCTAGTTTTATTGGTAGTGGTACCAGGGATTGAACTCAGGACCTTGCACTTGTCAGGCAAGAACTTATTTCACTGAGCTATTTCTCCAGCCCAGTATTATTATTGTTGTTATTCTTTTTTGGAACTGGAGGTTGAGTCCAGTGCCATCATGTGGATTTATATCCCTAAGCTTTTATTTAAACTTGCTTGCTGGAGCCAGGGAGATGGCTCAGTAGAATAAGCACTTCCCTGCCAAGTGCAAGGGTCTGAATTCACTCTCTGGATCCGAAAAAAAATAAAATAATAAAAAATTCCCCGGTTCCACCAAAAAATAAATAAATAAATAAATAAAATAAAAAATTGCTTGCCTTCCTTGGTGTGGGACACATGTCTGTAATCCCAGCACTCAGGAAGCTGAGGCAGGATTGCTGCAAGTCCAAGGCCAGCCTGGGCTACATAGTGAACTCAAGACCAGCCTGAAATGCATAGCCAGACCCTGTATCAAGAAACAAAAACAAGGGCTGGAGAGATGGCTCAGTGGTCTAAAGCACTTACTTAGAACAAGCTTAGCAAAGCACAGGGACCTCGGTTCAATCCCCCAGCACCACATGCCAGCCAGCCCTGCCCCCTGGTGGGCTGAGCTGGCCACACACACACACACACACACACACAAATAAATAAATGAAAATGGGAATATTAAAAAAAAAAAAAAAGAAACAAACAAACAAACAAAAACAGGGGGCCGGGGAGACAGCTCAGTAGAATAAGCGCTTGCTTGGCAAGCGCAAGGGCCTGAGTTCAATCCCTGGTTCCACCAAAAAAAAAAAAAGAAAGAAACAAAAACAAACAAATGAAAAATAAATCTTCAGGGCCAGGGAGATAGCTCAGTAGAATAAGTGCTTGCCTGGTAAGCGCAAGGGTCTGAGTTCAATCCCAGTTTGGCCAAAAAAAAAAGAAAAAGAAATCTTGTTAACTCTCAGTAAGTCACCAAGATACCTAGACTGGGCAAAGATTTATTATTCTCTTGCCTCAGTTTTCCAAGTGCTGAAATTACAGGCATATGCCACTGCACCCAGCTACCAGTTCTTTTAATTTCATTTCCTCAATTTTTATATTTGTGCATTATTGTGATATACATAGTAAATTTATTCACTGTGCAGGAATTAGTACCCATATATACTGCATCTCAGTCCTTTTTCTTCACCTCTACCTCCTCTCCCTCCTGGGCCGCCATGGAATGTGGTAACAGGGATTGAACCCCAGTCCCTGTACTTGCCTAAGCAGGTGCTTAGTCTGCTGAGCTATCTCAGCAGATGTTCCCTATCTTCAGATGTTCAGATGTCCTTTCTATCAAAAAACAAATGCTTTGGTTTTTTTTTTTTTTTTTTCAGAACCAGGGTTTGAACTCGGGACCTTGCACTTGCCAGGCAAGTGCTTAATCTACTGAGCTACCTCCCCAGCCCCAAAGAACAAATGCTTTGATTCAGATTCTTTTTGTGGAACCGGAGATTGAACTCAGGCCCTTGCGCTTGACAAGGAAGCGCTTATTCTACTGAGCCATCTCCCTGGCCTCTGATTCACTGATTCTGTAAAGGATTTATTTTAAGTTTCAATTTCATTAATTTCCAATCTGATCTTTAAAATTTTTTTTCTGTATTTGGAGAAGGGTCTATATGGTGCTCATGGTCTCACTACTAGTTCGGACTTGCAATGATCCACTTGTTTACAGTCTCCCAAGAGCTGAGATCACGGGCACACGCCACCATGCCCACTCTCAATTGCCATCTCAGCGCATCCTGGGGGTGGGGTGGGCAGCAGGCCCAGGAATTGAATCTCTGGCTCCTGTGCCTGCTTGCAGGCACTTTAATCCACTAAGCTATTTGGCTGATCCCTTGATCTTTAGAATTTTTTTTTTTTT
>NW_004524739.1:5606873-5609545 GCF_000260255.1 Octodon degus | reverse complement strand
AGGTGCTTTAGACCACTGAGCCATCTCACCAGCCCCCTTTATTTTATTTTTGAGGCAGGGTCTTGCCAATTGTTTGGGCTGACCTCAAACTTGTGATCCTTCTGCTTCAGCTTCCCGAGCATCTGGAATTACAGAAGTGTGCCACTAAAGCACCTGCTTAGGCAGGTACAGGGACAGGGTTCAATCCCCCGTGTGCCTTGTTGGCCTCATCCCCAGGGGCATGCTGAGACGTGGATTGAGACTCGGCATGGCATGGCGGCAGGATGTCCCTGTAATCCCAGTGCTTGGGAGGCTGAAAACAGGAGGATCACGAGTCCAGTCTGTGTAGTGAAACCGTGTAAACCCTGTACTAAATACATAAAGAAGTGTACCACCAAGCCTGGATAAATGCATATGTTGTATGTATGTATGTATGTATGTATGTATGTATAGCATGTATGTATGTATGTGTATATGTATGTATGTATGTATGTATTTGATATAGGGTCTCACTATATAGTAGTGAGGTCTCACTATGTAGTAGTAATTCAGACTGGCCTTGAACCACTGTGCAGCCCAGGCTGGCCTTGAACTCATGATGACCCTCCTGCTTCAGCCTCCCAAGTGCTGGGACTACAGGTATACACCACCATGCCCAGATTAAATGCATTTAATAGTAATAGTTGATTCAGAGCTTTCTGTGAACCATTTACTTTACTGTTCAAGCTTAATTTTCCCAACAACTGTGTCTTATGGCTACTAATTTTATTTAACAAAAGACAAAATGTTTTTTTTAAAGTCACAGTGTTGGGCCTGGTGAGCTAGCTCAGTGGTTTAAAGCACCTGCTTAGGCAAGCTTGGGAAGGCACAGGGGACCTTGGTTCGATCCCTGGTACCACATACTGAGCCAGCCCCACCCTTAGGGTGGGCTGAGCCAGCAATAGATAAATAAATAAATAAATAAATAAATAAATAAAGTCACAGTGTTAGAAAAGACCAAATGGTAAGCTAGACAGAAGGTAGTCTGGATCTCACTTAGACAGTAGACTTGCCTGTCCAACAGCCCATTTGACAAAGCCACTTGAGTATCCAATGAAATCTCAAAACTAACATGCCTGGGCCGGCCAGATAGCTCAGTGGATTAAAGGACCTGCTTAGACAGACACAGGGACTGGGGTTGGATACCTGACATGCCATGTCAGCCCCGTCCCTGGGGCATGCTAAAATGGGGATTGAGACTGGGGTGTGGTGGTGCATGTAATTCCAGCACTTGGGAAGCTGAAAATAGGAGGATCACTACGAGTCCGATCTGTGCTGTGGGACTCTCTAGATCCTGTCCTAAATACATAAACAACAACAAAAACTAACATGCCTAAGGTTGGATTCCTGGTGCCTATTTCTGTCCAACCTGTCATTCATTACATCTGCATCTTTCAGTTGCTGGGGTTAAAAACCATTGAACTGTCCATAAAGTCCATTGAACTGTCCATAAAGATGTCCATTGAACATCCCTCTCTGCCCTACTTCCAATCCATGTGTGTGCTTAATCAGGTCTCCCTGGGCTGGAGAGATGGCTCAGTGGTCTAAAGCACCTACTTAGAACAAGCTTAGCAAAGCACAGGGAACGCGGTTCAATCCCCCAGCACCACATGACAGCCAGCCCCGCCCCCTCGTGGATGGAGCTGGCCACACACACACACACACACACACACACACAATAAATAAATGTTAAAAAAAAAATCAGGTCTCCCTTCAACACACCCCCTGCTATGACCACCTGCCACCGCTTCCAGGATTCCATTCTGGCTCAAACCACTGTCATCACCACCTGTATGGTTACAGTAATCTCACTGGTGTTCTAACTTCTGCTTTTGCCCCCTTTAATTTGCTTTTAACAGAATCAGATGTGTCAGTTCATTGCTGGAAACACTCCAGTGGGTAAATTGATGAGTAAAAGCCAAAGTCCCCAGGCTGAACGGCGAGGTGTTATCTGAGCTGGTTTCCTGGGCATAGCGCTCACCTCCTTTTCCCATCCCTCCGTGCATCGCATCGGCAGTACGCTCCCTTCAGAACATTCACACAGCTGCTGACTCTGCCTGGAAATCTCTTTCCCCAGATACCCATGATTCAGTTTCACTTCTCGTTCAGGTCCCTTAGCCAAAGGCTATTTTCTCTGAGAGTGTTAGTATCAACTAAGATGCCAGAGATTGTGGTGCACTGTCTGTGTTCCCAGTAAAACATAGACCCCATTATGACAGGATTTTGATCAGTTTTGCTCATGCCTGGTTCTAAAGCTCTTTTATTTTTTGTTTTGGTATTTTAGTACAGGGTCAACAGGGTCTCACTACTTAGATCATAGTGATCCTCCTGTTTTCAGCCTCCCAAGTGCTGGGATTACAGGCTTGTGCTACCACGCCCAGTTTCAGTCACAGTCCCCGGCTCAGTATGCCCTGGGGGCAGTGCCAGCACGGCATGCTGGGAATTGTACCCTGGCCACTGTGCTCTGCCTAAGCAGGCCCTTTAGTCCCAGACTGAGCTATCTGGCTGGCCCTCTTCAGCTCTTTTAATAACTCCTGGCACATATTTGGCACTTGATAAATAGTTATTAAAAATATAGGCTGGGGCCGGGGAGATGGCTCAGTAGGATAAGCACTTGACTGGCAAATGCAAGGATCTGAGTTCAATCCCCAGTT
>NW_004524739.1:5603454-5606773 GCF_000260255.1 Octodon degus | reverse complement strand
CAGACTCATAGTGATCCTCCTGTTTTCAGCCTCCCTAGCACTGGGATTACAGGTGTGAGGCAAGATGCCTGGACTTGGTCACTTGCTCAGCGAGCCTGGCAGCTGGGCCGCCATGGAATGTGGTAACAGGGATCGAACCCCAGTCCCTGCACTTGCCTAAGCAGGTACTTAGTCTGCTGAGCTATCTCACTGCTCCGCCTTGTCTTAATAGTATGTCTACACAGACAATAAGTAGAGTTATATCTTGGTACTTGATTATCTTCAAACTCATCCAAATTTGATACTCAAGGCATTTTGATGGGAACATTTTGCTGTTACTGGTCTTTTTGGTGGCATGATGTGGGAGATCAGAGGAGAACTGAGGCTTAATTGGCCTCCTCTGTGAGCATAAAGGAGAAAGACAAAATGCAGGGATGATGGCATGATGCAGGTTCTAGAGAAAAGTCAATACAGTTGAGATGAAGTTGTTTACCTGAGCATGTATTAATGGATATTGGAAGGCAGATGAATCCTGTGTTGCATTAGCTGCTTGTGCCTTTGTCTGAGTGAATCAAAGCAGGATGAGCAAGATGCTTGGGTCTCCTCTGCCAGCCAGAGGCAAGAGCAGGGCCCTGGCTGCCAGCATGTGAAACTATGTCATCTTTGTCATTCATTCTCATTGGCCCCTAGGTCAGGCTATAAACTAGCAGGACTAGATCCCTACGAGTGGCCCCTGGGTGGCCAAAGCTTTGAGGAGAGGGCTGGTTCCCCATGGGTGGCGTCTGGGTAGGGACTTGAGACCACTGGTGCAGGCTGGCCTCCTACAGTGTGGTGACTCTTTACCCATTCCAGTCAAAACAATTGTTTGGTACTTGGTTTTAGTACTCCTTGCCTTTCAGAATCAATTAATGAATCTGAAAGTATACAAAGTAATATTTTCATGTGCCAATTTCTTGTACATACTGGCCTTTTCATGGGTTCCCTCCCTGCCCAGTGCCAGGATCTAACCCAAGGCCTCAGACATAGGCTAACACCCTACCATTGAGCTCTTTCTTAGCCCTGGGTGTACTGTGGAAAAGCAGCTACTTTGGCCCTCTCCTTCAGGGAAGTGTCACTCACATTTAGTGGGCGTCGTTCACTGATGGCTATCAGTAGCCATTGCTGTGCTAGTCACACCCACACTCCCTCCCAGAGATCTGGAGACCCTGTCCCTCACCTCCACACCCACATATCCAGCTTTCCAGGTTTTGGCTTTTTGCTATCAGACTGATCCTCCTTCAAGACCAATATTGAAAGTCTTCATCTAGTCTCCTACCCTAAATCCATTTACTTTCTTTTCTACTTCAAGGCACCCAGTCTATTCCATCTTCTTCATCCTCACTGGCCCTGTGAATGTTCAGGTGTCAGTTTCTGGTATTTCAAGAAATTTCTGTGACCTGTTTTTGTTTCCCTCCTCATATCATCCGTGGCCCAGTTAGCTCCTCCTGGGGTGTCAGCTTAGCTGCCATTTCCTCTGGGTTAGGTGTTTCCTACATTCTCCTTCAGTGCCAGTTCCTTTGTATCTGTCATTTATCACAGTTGGCTGGGATGAGCAGTATCATTGCTTTAATACCTGAATCAGGCATCTGACATTTTGCCCACTCAGCACGCTTCCCCTCTTCTTAGTCCTGTGCTCCCTCCATTCTCATTCTGTGTGGTTTTTGTGCAGCAGGCATACATGTCACCCAGGTATAGCTAGCTGGTCAGCCTATTCCACCCTATAGCCCCATAACTGGGTCATTTTTTTTTTAAATGTATTTAGTACAGGGTCTACAGGGGTTCAGTACACAGATCAGACTCATAGTGATCCTCCTGTTTTCAGCCTCCCAAGAGTTGGGATTATAGGTGTATGCCACTATTTCCAGTCTTAATTTCAGTCTCAGTGTGCCCCCGGGGCGGGGCTGGTGTGGAATGCCTGGGATCAAACCCTGGTTTCTGACCCTGCCTAAACAGGCACTTTAGTCCACTGAGCTATCTGGCCAGCCTTATAACTGGGTCATTGTTAAACAAGGAAGCAATGTAGCTGATCAGAGCCAATCTTAGAATTTGTCCCTGGCCGGCCCTAAGGATTTTTTTACTGAAGGAGTGACTGACACATCAAGCTGAAAGCTGAGAGACAGAAGGAGGACCCACAGGTGAGCACCTGGTCTCTGGGCCTTGCCTATAACATGCTATGTTTAATTTTTTTTTTTTTTTTTTCCTTCAGAACCGGAGATTGAACTCAGGCCCTTGTGCTTGCCAGGGAAACACTTATTCCACTGAGCCATCTCCCCGGCCCCTAAAAATTTTTTTTTTTCTGGGGCTGGAGAGATAGTTCAGAGGCATGAGCACCTACCTCACAAGCACAAGGACACAAGTGTTTTGTTTGGTTGGGTTTTTTTTTTTTTTTTTTTTTTTTTTTTTGTTGTTTTTGGCAGAACTGGGGATCGAACTCGGGCCCTTGGCAAGCGCTCATTCTACCGAGCTATGTCCCCAGCCCCAAGGATGCAAGTTTGATCCCGGTACCACATGCCATGCAGTATCAGCCCCTGATGCCCGGGCATGCTGTCTCAGCCCTGGATGTGGGCTCCCACCATGTGGCCCTGGAATGAGGCATGGTGGTGCACACCTATAATCCCAGCACTTGGGAGGATGAGCCAGGAGGATCTTGTGAGTTCAAGACCAGCCTGGGGAATACAAAAGTGAGCACAAGGCCAGCCCACACTGCATAGTGAGACCGGGTCTCAAAAAAGAAAAAAAAAAAAAAATTCTTGGTGCTAGATTCAGTCCAGGGACTTGTGCATGCTAAGCACACACTAGACAAGTTAGACCCTCAGTCCCCATGTACTCTAAGTGGGAAATCTCTCCACAGTACTACTATAGTACACTGATTCTGCAAAAGCACTTCTTCACAATTCTTTCCATCTCTAATGCATCTGACATAGGAGATTAGGGCTTGGCAAAGCTGGCTGAGGAGGTAAATGTGGCCTGTTAATTACAAGGTCTTGGACACATGTGTAGAGCAGGTCCCAAAGCCCTGCATGTAGATTTATCCTGAGAAGCCGAGCAGGATTTCCATAGAATAACTTAGACTTTGTGTCAACATGAGGAATGGGATGCCAGGACTCCCTCTCAGGACCCATATGTAGAAGTTCTCACACATTTTTCTTTTCTTTTCTTTTTTCTTTTTCTTTTTTCTTTTTTTTCTTTTTTTTTTTTTTTGCAGAGCCAGATTGAACTCAGGCCCTTGCTCTTGCCAGGCAAGCACTTATTCAACTGAGCGATCTCCCCAGCCCCTCACATGTTTTTCTTTTTAATTTTT
>NW_004524739.1:5600203-5603354 GCF_000260255.1 Octodon degus | reverse complement strand
TGTTAAAGAGGGCTGGGGAGATGGCTCAGTGGAATAAGCGCTTCCCTGGCAAGTGCAAGGGCCTGAGTTCAATCCCCGATTCCCTCCCCCACCCAAAAAAAAGGACTGTTAAGTGTTCTTTATGCATTCTAGATGCAAGCCCTTTTTCTGGTATAGTATATGATATGCAAATATTTTCTTCTATTTTGTGGATTGTCTGTTGTCCACCAAGAGGTGTTGTTCTGCTGCTGGTCATGGCAGTGCATAGCCCCTGTAATCCCAGTAATCTGGGAGGCTGAGGCAGAAAAATAGCAAGTTTGAGCCCAGCCTAGGGGACTTAGTGATGCAGCTCAGTGGAAAGGTCCTGGGTCCAATCCCCAGTACCAAAGGAGCAGGGAGGAGGCCGGGGAGATGGCTCAGCAGAATAAGCGCTTCCCTGGCAAGCTCAAGGGGCTGAGTTCAATCCCCGGTTCCACCAAAAAAAAAAAAAAAAAAAGGAGAGGGGAGGCCAATTTATCCATTTTTTTCTTTTGCTGCTTGCACTTTTGATGTCCTATCTGAGAAACTATTGCCTAGTCCAATGTCATGATGATTTACTCTTATGTTTGCTTCTAAGAGTTTTATGGGTTTTTTTAGTTCTTACAGCATTTAATTCTATGGTACATTTTTATTTAAATTGTTTATATGATGTGAATATGGGCCCGATTTCATTCTTTTGCATGTAAGTATTGAGTTGTCTTCACATTTCTTTTGAAAATTGACCATAAATGAAATGGTTTATTTCTTGACTCTCATTTCTGTTCCATTAAGCTATATGTTTATTCTCAGGTCAAAGGGTTGGAGAGATAGCTCAGTGGTCTAAATGCCTGCC
This sequence comes from Octodon degus, assembly GCF_000260255.1. Classification (NCBI taxonomy): domain Eukaryota; kingdom Metazoa; phylum Chordata; class Mammalia; order Rodentia; family Octodontidae; genus Octodon; species Octodon degus. The sequence continues at coordinate 5,602,504 of NW_004524739.1, read as the reverse complement.
TGGCAAGCACAAGGCCTGAGTTTGATACTCAGTACAGCATGCTGCACTGGCCCAAGGTGTGCTGAGCCAGCCACTGAGACCAGGCGTGGTGGCGCACATGAGGAATCCCAGCTCCGGGAATCTAAAACAGGAGGATCACTGAGTCTGAGCTGTGTAGTGAGACCTGTATCAAATACATAAAGAAAAAAGATTTCTCATGTCAGTACCTCTTCTTTCTTCCCATTTACTTTTTTTCTTGTCTTTTTGAGGCAGGGCCTCACTATGCTGCTCAGGCTGGCCTTGAGCTCACTTCATAGCCCAGGCTGGTTTTGAACCCACAATGATTCTTCTGCCTCAGCCTCCAGAGTTCTGGGATAGGCATGTACTATCATGCCTGGCCTTGCTTATTTTTGAGAAAGGGTCTTGTTATATAGTTCAGGCTGGCCTTGAACTCATGATGTCTGGCCTTGAACTGGTAGCAGTCCTCCTCCATCAACCTCCCAAATGCTGGGTTTCAGGCATGTGTTACTATGCCTGGCCACACTTTCTTTATTACTTTATGTAATAAGTATTGAAATTGGGAAATTTTTGTTTTGTTTTCTTGGAAATTGAACCCAGGGTCTTTGCAGTAAACTGCACTCCCAACTCTGTGTGTGTGTGTGTGTGTGTGTGTGTGTGTGTGTGTGTGTTGCTAGGGTTTGAACATAGTGCCTTGGCACTGAGCTATATCCCAGTCCTATTTTATTTTTATCTTGAGACAGGAGCTTTCTAAGTCTCTAAATTACCCAGGTTGGGCTTGAATTTATGAATGATTTATTGGCAGAACCGGGGATTGAACTCAAGCCCTTGTGCTTACCAGGGAAGCACTTATTCCACTGAGCCATCTCCCCGGCCCCACCTCACCTCATTCTTTTTAATAGCTGCATACTCTTCTATTTTCCTGAAATGGTATGGTACTGAGGCATATTTAGGTTGTTTCATCTTTGCTGTTATCATTGATTCTTCGGCAAAAATCCTCATGTGAATTTATTTGTCATGCCGTCCTGTCTTGGGAAATACTTTGAAAAGGAAAAAGAAGTATTCAAGGGCGAGGACCTTTTTGATAAGGATGACCAACATTGTCTTCCTGCAGCCCCGCCTTCTACCATCTGTAGGTCCAGTCCTGACATCACTGCTCTCTGGTGGACTGGAAAGCTTTTACCTTTTGTTTACTGGCTGGAAAATAGCATCTTCTGGGATCTGGCTTGGAGGAAACAGCATTGTCCAAATGGGTTTGCCATCGTTTGTCTCAGCCTGGCTAAGCCAAGACTGTGGCCTGTTTGGGAGTGGGGTGTTGAGGCACGGATGCTGGGCTCAGCACTGGCTGCAGGGGTAACCAGAAGTCAGCCTCTGGGGACCATGACCTTGCCTGTCAGGACGCACGGTTATTTAGCTAGAGTGGATGCTGACTTATTCTGACCACAAGAGGGCAATGGGGAGCTACCTAGCTTTTCTTCCAGCCTCAGGGAAGGAAACCCTCCTCCCAGTATACCAGGCGCTCCTGTCTGGAGCAGCTTTCCAGAGGCCTGGGTGGCCCGGCAAATTCTCCTACTCCTCCAGAAGGAAGATGTGTTAGACGAAATATAGTTGAATATGATTTGTGGATAGCACAGGAGAAGGCAAAATCAAGGTGGACCACCTCCAAGGAATTAGTTCTATTATATTTTTTCTTTAATATAGTTCATGCATGTTGTGAACCCTTCTAACAATACACAGAAGCATAAAAATCACCTGACATCCCATGGCCTGAGATAACCATTGTTCCCATTCTAACAATATTTCTGTAGGCTGCTTTTTTTCTTTTTTCAACTCAGAAAATGTTGTAGATATCTATCCTTGTCAATACCTTTAATGTTTGAGGCCTCAGGACTTGTACTTACATAAGTGCTTCATAAATTTTTCTACCCGAGTAACCCCAAAGGCAGAGAAGATGAATGCTTTGCCAGGCAGGTGGTGTGAGACTGCATAGGGCTGGAGTACAAGAGAGCAGGAGAAACTTATTTAGGCTCTTACCTTAAAATTTTATGGGGAAAAAAAAAAATTTTATGGGGGCCTGCCCTTAGCTCAGTTGTTTAAGCACCCGCTCATGCAAAGGCAGTCAGGAGCAGGACAACACAGTTTGGATCCCCAGCTCCACCTGCCTTACCAGACCTGCCCTTCAGGCAGCCTGAGCCACAAAAAAAAAAAAAAAAAAAAATTCCTTTTGGGACTAGGGAGATAGCTCAGTAGAATAAGCACTTACCTGGCAAGCACGGGACCCTGAGTTCAATCCCTGGTACTGGA
>NW_004524739.1:5597674-5600103 GCF_000260255.1 Octodon degus | reverse complement strand
CAGCTCAGCCCACCAGGGGGCAGGGCTGGCTGGCATGTGGTGCTGGGGGATTGAACCGCGGTCCCTGTGCTTTGCTAAGCCTGTTCTAAGTAGGTGCTTTAGACCACTGAGCCATCTCACCAGCCCCTCCACAGCCATTCTTTAAAAAAAGTTTTAAAGGGGCTGGAGAGATGGCTCAGTGGAATAAGCGCTTCCCTGGCAAGCGCAAGGGCCTGAGTTCAATCCCCGGTTCTTCAAAAAAAAAAAAATTAAAAAAAAAAAAAGTTTTAAAGCACTTAATTGCCAAGCTGGGCTCAAACTTGTGATGTTCCTGTATCAGCTTCCCAGAGTGCTTGGATTATAGGAGTGAGCCCAGGTTTGCTAATTATTTTCACTTAGGTTTGTGGACAGAATACAGAGTAGCAGTTATTAAGAGCACAAGTGCCGGAGTCTGATTCAAGGGCTCCAACCCCAGCAAATCACTTACCAGCTATGTGATATTGAACAAATTACTTAACCTCTCTGTGCTTCAGTTTCCTCATCTATAAAATGAGGTGATATTTTGTTATGAGAGTTAAATGATCAATGTAAAAAGATATTTACACTGCAGGAAAAGTATCACATGAGCCATTCACAAAGGAAATGAGAACAAGGCTAAAGATTTCCAAGTGGCTAAAGATAGTTCTGCTGGTGATGGGAAGAGAGTAGATTAATACCTGAGGCATTTTATCAGAAACTTCTGCAAGTTCCTTTGTCTTCTGTTTCATCTGTCATGTGTTTTTTTTTAAGTTTATTTAGTGTGTGTGTGTGTGTGTGTGTGTGTGTATGTGTGTGTATGGCCAGCTCAGCCCACCTAGGGGCGGGGCTGGCTGGCATGTGGTGCTGAGGGATTGAACCGCAGTCCCTGTTCTAAGCTTGTTCTAAGTAGGTGCTTTAGACCACTGAGCCATCTCACCAGCCCCAATGTCATGTGTTCTTAATGTCACACTGACATCATTAATGGAATGAAAACCAGAGAGGTAGCCAGCTGAACTTACAAAGGCATTATGGGGAGCTGGGAAGATGGCTCAGTGGAATAAGTGCTTACCTGGCAAGTGCAGGGGCCTGAGTTCAATCCCTTGTTCTGAAAAAAAAAAAAAAAAAAAAAGGCATGATGGTGGTTGGCGATGTGGGCTCTAAAAACTTGGTTGTTGGTGCTGTACCGAGTGTTTATTTCATTTATGTAATAATTAGTTCACTGCTTGCCATTGCAACATGTCACAGAGAAGATTCAGGAACTCCTTCCACCGTTCCTTCCCTCTGAGACTGCATATACCCAGGATGCACTGCAACATGCACTTCTAAGAGCATGAACTAGGGGCGGGGGAGATGGCTCAGTAGGATAAGCGCTTGACTGGCAAACTCAAGGATCTGAGTTCAATCCCCGATTCCGGGGATTGAAAAAAAAAAAAAAAAAGAGCATGAACTTTAGAGTGGGTTATGTGTTTGCCTGCTTGTATGAATTTAAGTAATAAATCATTTTTCGGAGTCTGTTTCTCCTCTGTAGAAACAGATAAAGTACTGTAATCACTCCCAAGATTGCTTATATACAACATATACTATACACTGCTTGCACCTACTTTTTCTTTTTTGGTAGAACCAGGGATTGAACTCAGGCCCTTGCACTTGCCAGAGAAGTGCTTATCCTACTGAGCTATCTCCCCTGCGCCTGCACCTACTTTTTGTTTGTTTGTTTTGAGAAAGAGTCTCACTTTGTAGTTTATGCTTATCTTAAACTCACCATGTAGCCAGGCCAGGTTGGCCTTTAACTCTCAGCAATCCTCCTGCCTCAGCCTCCCAAATGCTGGGATTACAAATGTGTACCACCAACCTAGCTGTGGACTTACTTTATAAAATGTGGTGAAGAGGGGCTGGTGAGATGGTTCAGTGGTCTGGGGCACCTACTTAGAACAAGCTAAGCTAAGCAAAGCACAGGGACCACGGTTCAATCCCCCGGCACCACATGCCAGCCAGCCCTGCCCCCTGGTGGGCTGAACTGGTCACACACAAAATAATTAAATACATAAATAAATAAATAAATAAATAAATAAATAAAATGTGGTGAAGATCAACTGAGATGGCTTCCATAGGACATCTAGTTAGTAATGGGTAGTTCTAAAGCACTTTGTACATATTAGCTGCTATTCTTCAGTATTTCCTGTGCAGAAGTACTGCTGATAATAGTCAATGTACTAGCAGGAGGATGTAGAGGCAGCAGAGTTCCTGAGGAAGGCTTTCTCAGCAGACTCTGAAGTCTAAATTGGATTTGAATAAGGAGGAGCTCCCTTTGGCAGGGATTAGGATGAGTGTTTGGGGAAGAAAGAACAGGTGTCTCTGTGACCAAAATGAGACTTGGATGCAGCTCAGCCCCATCCTCAGGGCAATATTGGGTGCCTGCCAGTAGTAGGGAA
>NW_004524739.1:5593586-5597574 GCF_000260255.1 Octodon degus | reverse complement strand
CATGCCGTCCTGTCTTGGGAAATACTTTGAAAAGGAAAAAGAAGTATTCAAGGGCGAGGACCTTTTTGATAAGGATGACCAACATTGTCTTCCTGCAGCCCCGCCTTCTACCATCTGTAGGTCCAGTCCTGACATCACTGCTCTCTGGTGGACTGGAAAGCTTTTACCTTTTGTTTACTGGCTGGAAAATAGCATCTTCTGGGATCTGGCTTGGAGGAAACAGCATTGTCCAAATGGGTTTGCCATCGTTTGTCTCAGCCTGGCTAAGCCAAGACTGTGGCCTGTTTGGGAGTGGGGTGTTGAGGCACGGATGCTGGGCTCAGCACTGGCTGCAGGGGTAACCAGAAGTCAGCCTCTGGGGACCATGACCTTGCCTGTCAGGACGCACGGTTATTTAGCTAGAGTGGATGCTGACTTATTCTGACCACAAGAGGGCAATGGGGAGCTACCTAGCTTTTCTTCCAGCCTCAGGGAAGGAAACCCTCCTCCCAGTATACCAGGCGCTCCTGTCTGGAGCAGCTTTCCAGAGGCCTGGGTGGCCCGGCAAATTCTCCTACTCCTCCAGAAGGAAGATGTGTTAGACGAAATATAGTTGAATATGATTTGTGGATAGCACAGGAGAAGGCAAAATCAAGGTGGACCACCTCCAAGGAATTAGTTCTATTATATTTTTTCTTTAATATAGTTCATGCATGTTGTGAACCCTTCTAACAATACACAGAAGCATAAAAATCACCTGACATCCCATGGCCTGAGATAACCATTGTTCCCATTCTAACAATATTTCTGTAGGCTGCTTTTTTTCTTTTTTCAACTCAGAAAATGTTGTAGATATCTATCCTTGTCAATACCTTTAATGTTTGAGGCCTCAGGACTTGTACTTACATAAGTGCTTCATAAATTTTTCTACCCGAGTAACCCCAAAGGCAGAGAAGATGAATGCTTTGCCAGGCAGGTGGTGTGAGACTGCATAGGGCTGGAGTACAAGAGAGCAGGAGAAACTTATTTAGGCTCTTACCTTAAAATTTTATGGGGAAAAAAAAAAATTTTATGGGGGCCTGCCCTTAGCTCAGTTGTTTAAGCACCCGCTCATGCAAAGGCAGTCAGGAGCAGGACAACACAGTTTGGATCCCCAGCTCCACCTGCCTTACCAGACCTGCCCTTCAGGCAGCCTGAGCCACAAAAAAAAAAAAAAAAAAAAATTCCTTTTGGGACTAGGGAGATAGCTCAGTAGAATAAGCACTTACCTGGCAAGCACGGGACCCTGAGTTCAATCCCTGGTACTGGAAAAAAAAAAATTAAAGCAAATTTTTATTATATCCCATAAAATTTTGCATTATACTCCATGCTCATTTTGTATTATTTAATTAATTTAATTTAATTGTATTTTTTAGGGAAGGGCCTACAGGGTGTTCAGGGTTTCACTACTACATGGGATTTATAGTGATCCGCCTGTTTACAGCCTCTCAAGAACTGGGATTACAGGCATGCACCACCACGCCCAGTCTCAACTGCCATCTCAGCTAGTCCCAGGGATGCGGCAGGCTTGTACGTGCTTTAATCCGCTGAGCTAGTTAGCTGCCCCTTCCTTTTTTTTTAAGGTTTATGTTTGGGGGTTTTTTGGTGGTATTTGGTATTGAACTCAGGACCTTGCATTTGCCAGGCAAGTTCTTATTCTACTGAGCCATCTCCCTGGCCCTCATGTTCATTTTTTTTTTTTAAATTTATTTCATTTATTTATGTGTGTGTGTGTAGCCAGCTCAGCCTACCTGGGGGCAGGGATGGCTGGCATGTGGTGCTGGGGGATTGAACCGCAGTCCCTGTGCTTTGCTAAGCTTGTTCTAAGTAGGTGCTTTAGACCACTGAGCCATCTCACCAGCCTTCATTTTTTAAAAATATTGTACCTTTTCAGGGGCCAGGGAGATGGCTCAGTAGAATAAGCACTTCCCTGGCAAGTGCAAGGACCTGAATTCAATCCCCAGTTCCACCAAAACAGAAAAAAAAAAAAAATGTACCTTTTCTTCTCCCTATCTTCAAAGCATTCTATTGTACATATGTTCGTTATCTAAAAAGCAAAACGTGGTGTTAGACATTTAAGTTGTTTCTACTTTTTCTCTAACACAATCATTATTGACACAGGCATCCTCATAGCTAGTGTTTTCTCTTGTCTGATTATATTAATAGAAAACAATTCCAGAATGGGACTTTGAAAGATAAACATGTTCCCTTGTTCCTTATTGTTACCGGTGAGATGAAAAGGTGCTAGAGGAGAGAAGGGCTGTCCCTTAGGCTTGTGTTTCCAGGTCTTGTTTCTCTTGGTCTGCAGCTCTGGGCTTGGCCCCAGCCCTTCTGCATTTCCACACACTGGGTTACCTGGCTTCTCTGAGCCTAGTGCTATGCTAAACTCTTTATTTTTGCCCTATCTCATGGGTCTTCCCAACAACCAAATAAAGTAGGCATTATTTTTTCTCATTTTACAGAGGAGAAAAACAGTCCTGGGAACCCCGGTGTCTTGGCCAAGGTTATGTACCTAGTAATCAACCTTTCAACATCTCAGTCAGGGAGCCAGGCGTGTTTGTTGTCAGCGTAGTGAACAGTACAGCTTAGCTGCAGACTCTTTTCTGGGACCGTTGTCTAAAAACCTTTTAGTCACAAGTAAAAGCAAAACCCAAAACAACACTGGAGCTATTTTAAGTTAAAAAATAAAAAGTGGGTAATGATGGGGGAGGGAATCTCACAAACACTAAGAAGTCTCATGGAGCTCAAGAGGAGAAGTAATTAGTCTCATGAGGGATGAGGAAGCAGCGTGTTCTTTCTGTTTTGCTCTCTCTGGGAAAGCATGGCGTCCAGCCTGGGCTTCTCCGAGTGCATCTGCGTCATTCTTCTTCAGCCAAGCATCTCTGCTGTGCCATTAATGTGACCTCCCCCTCCTCCCAGCTCCCAGTTTTGCAGCCCCCTAAATTGATGCTGAAGCCTAGACTGAACTAGGACCTCTCATCCTACACCCAAGTCCCCAAAACAGAGTATCTGATTTGATTACTCTGTGCTAGGTGTCCCCTCCTGGCTCCAACCAGCTGGGGCCTTGGGAACAGGGCTGGGTGTTCGTCTAGTTTGGGGATAGGGCCCAGGTCCTAGAGAAAGGAGATTATTGTAGCCTAGCAGGTTCCTCTAAAAGTGTAGGCAGTGATACACTGTGGCTGTCTATAAAATTCAAATATCAATCAAGATTCCTTTGGAGGGGCCGGGGAGATGGCGCAGTAGAATAAGCGCTTGCCTGGCAAGCGCAAGGCCCTGAGTTTAATCCCTGGTTCCACACACACACAAAAAAGAGTCCTTTGGATGTAAGTGACAGAGACCCAGCTGAAGTTGGCTTCAATGCAAAAAGGAATTTATTATCTCAAACAGAAAAATCAACGGCTTAGTTTTGGACTCAGCTGGATCCACTTGCTCAAAAACACTGTCAGAAATCTCTTTCCATTGCTTAATTAGACCCTTTTCTGTGTGTGCTCTACTCCTAAGGAGACTTTTCTCTAACAATAGTGGTAGTGATAGGGCCACTAGCAGCTCCAGCTTCTGTTCTCAGGACGGAACTTCCTAGAGGAAGGCAAATTCTCCCTCCTATCAGTTTCATTTCTGATTATCTTTGAACTGTAGTACTGAAGGAATCCCTGTGGCAGGGGAAAAGCTGTCTCTCCTTGGCTAGCCCTGGGTCACATGATCATTCCAAAGCTGAAATGAGTTAGCCACTCTGAGAGGGGAAGAGAGAGCTCCTTAAATGAAAAATGAGATGCTATTAACAGAGATTTCAGCCATGCACACCTGGTCCTGCAGGCCTGTAATCTCAACTATCTGGGAGGGTAAGGCAGGAAGGTAGTGAGTTCAAGGCCAGCCTGAGCAATTTAGTCTGCTTTAAAAGTCAGGGAGAGGGCTGGAGAGATGGCTCAGTGGTCTAAAGCACCTACTTGAAACAAGCTTGGCAAAGCACAAG
>NW_004524739.1:5592125-5593486 GCF_000260255.1 Octodon degus | reverse complement strand
AATAGTCAATGTACTAGCAGGAGGATGTAGAGGCAGCAGAGTTCCTGAGGAAGGCTTTCTCAGCAGACTCTGAAGTCTAAATTGGATTTGAATAAGGAGGAGCTCCCTTTGGCAGAGATTAGGATGAGTGTTTGGGGAAGAAAGAACAGGTGTCTCTGTGACCAAAATGAGACTTGGATGCAGCTCAGCCCCATCCTCAGGGCAATATTGGGTGCCTGCCAGTAGTAGGGAATCCCAGAAGCTTCTCTGGCTTGGCTCAAGAAGGAAGCAGATATTCCTACACAGAGGAAGGGAAGTCCTGAGCTCTTGTCTGGTAGTGCATGTACTTGAGGACATACAGGTTAGCAGGCAGATTTCTGGGGGTGGAGGGCAGTGAGCTGGTAGGGAAAAGCCTGAAGTTGGTCGGGGGGGACTCTCTGGCCATGGGGGAAACTGGGCTAGAGGCTTCTTCCTCCTTGCACAGTGCTCTGTGTGAGCACTCAGAATCTCAGCTCCCCATCTTTCATTCAATAGGGTCTTCTGTAGGCAAGAACAACACACAGGAAAGACCAAAGAGGAAAATGATGGTTTTAAAACTCTGGTTCTGTCTGGGGCTGGGGATGTAGTTCAGTGGTACAGTGTACATTTTGCATATATAAGGCCCTGGGTTCAAGTCCCAGTTGTACATATGTACATGTAAAGTAGAGCTGGGTGGGGTGGTGCATGGTTGTAATCCCAGTGCTCTGGTAAGCTGAAATAAGAGATTCAAGAGTTTGAGGCCAGCTAGAGCGATATAGACACCTGGTCTCAAAAACCTTAACACTTTAAAAAAATTCTGGAGTGAGGTTCCTAAGGGTCATTTTGGGCTGAGGGAGACAGATAGACCAGACTATTAACTTCTGCATGGGCCTGCCCTCTCTCTCCTATTGCCTCTCAGATCAATACCTCACCCTTTTGGGCCCTATTCTAGGCCTGACCTATCTGGCTACATCAGGGGGCTCCTGTACCTTCTGGCTGCTGGCTGGGCTTGGCCAAGAGGGAGCCTGGCAGGTGAGGCAGGAGCAGAGAGAGGTTCTGTGTTTATTCCCTTGCTCCTTCCCCAGGTGGGCATGCTCCTTGATTGAGTGGCTGCTCTTCTTAAGCAGGCCTTGTTCCCAAAATGAACTCCTTCTGGGCTCAGGTAACTATTTCTCCTGTCCCTTTAGGCCTGGAGTGGTGACAGTTCCTCATTTGTTAATAGCCTGAGGTTATCATATCATCCCTTGTGGTTCTTCTACACCCGCCCATACCTTGGTAAATAAGCCCTCTTCAAATTATTTTAATGATTGTGCCATCTGTTTTCACTTGAGGTTCTGACTCATACACTTGCTAAATAAGGAATT
>NW_004524739.1:5582157-5592025 GCF_000260255.1 Octodon degus | reverse complement strand
TTTCTTTCTTTCTTTCTTTCTTTCTTTCTTTCTTTCTTTCTTTCTTTCTTTCTTTCTTTCGGTACTGGAGATTGAACTCAGAACCTTGCACTTGCCAGGCAGGCACTTATGCCACTGAGCTATATCCCCAACCCCATTTTTTTGCTATCTTGACCTAGCTGAGCTGTGCCCAGGGTCATGCAGGTCCAGCTGTTTGGGAGCAGATTCCTTTGGGAAGTGGGAGGAGATGTGAGCTTGAGATATGGATTAAGTTACTAGCAAAGACACAGCTGCAGGTAATGTTTGAGGGGCAGGAGGAGTGGGAAAGGAAGGGTGGTAAGAGCAGAACCCTGAGGAGCAAGTTTTTTGTTTTTTTTCTGGAACTGGGGACTGAACTCAGGTCCTTGCGCTTGCCAGGGAAGTGCTTATTCCACTGAGCTATCTCCCTGGCCCTTGAGAAGCAAGGTTTAAGGAGTGGGGACTTGCCCAATATGTTGATTGCAGAAGGAGGAGAACCAGGAGTTTTTTGCAGGAGCTCAGGAAAGACAGTGTAAAAGAAAGAATGGTCAACAGCACCCAGTGTTTAGGGAAAGCAAAAAGGAAAGGCTGGCAGGCCACCTTTTGGATTTGGCAATTAAGAGATCATCAATGGGGCTGGGGAGATAGCTCAGTGGTGTAATCATCTGCCCAGCAAGCACAAGGTCCTGAGTTCAATCCCTGGTACCGCAAAAAAAAAAAAAAAAAAAAGATAATTTAGTGAGACTGCGCCTCAGAATGAAGCTTATAAAAGATTAGGGCATGTATGACTCAGTGGTAGAGCACCCCCGGGTTCAGTCTAGGGTACTGGGGGGTCACTAAGGAGTGTAATTAGAGGGTATGAGTAGAATAGTTGGGCAGAAACCAAAGAACAAGGGCTTGGAAATGAGTAGGTAGTGAGGGTAGGGTAGTGAGGGTAGAAGATGGTGGGAAGGAAGGCTGGCAAGGCAGCTCAGCAGACTAAACACCTGCTTCGGCAAGCGCAATGACCAGGGTTCAATCCCTGGTCCTGCATGCCAATCAACCCCTGTCCCCTGGGTGCGCTGAGTCGGTGACCGAGTCCAGGTGTGGTGGTGCACGCCTGTAATCCCAGTGCTGGGGAGGCTGAGAACAAGAGCATCACTACCAGTGCGAGCTGCATAGTGAGACCCTGTACAAAATACATTAAAAAAGCGACTGGAGGCCAGGGTAGATGGCTCAGTGGAATAAGTGTTTTCCTGGCAGGCACAAGGGCCTGAGTTCAATCCCCAGCTTAAAAAAAAAATTAAAAAGGGGCCGGGGAGCTGGTTCAGTGGAATAAGCACTTGCCTGGCAAGCTCAGTGGCCTGAGTTCAATTCCCCGGTTCCGCAAAAAAAGAATGTTGGGAAGGAGAGTCAAAGGTTGAGACTTTTTGTCACCCCAAATGCTGGAGTGAAGTACTAGGGACCCAGGTGTAGCTAATGTCTCATTCTGGGGACTAAAGCTGTCGAGTGCCAGGTGCTGGCTTGTTTGTGGAACTCAGAGTGAAAGCTCAGCAGAGGTCGGGCTGAGGGAATTGCCCCTGAGAGGAGGCCCGGGCCTCCTGGCTGGGTTTTCCCCACTGTGCAGTTGCCTTGACCCACTGATTATCTTGGGCCGGTTTTGCTGAATGACTCAGGAGCTCAGGCAAGCTTTGCTACTGAGTTTCACAGCTCTGGGGGAGGGGAACCCTGAGTCCTTTCTGATAACTGGAAAACAGTCATTAGATATTCAAGGAAACAGGACAGCTGGGGCCGGGCTTCAGAAGACAAGGCTCTCCAGCCCTTATTCTTAATTAAAAAAATAACCACATCTAACAGTTTTTGAGAGCTTTGACCTTTGCCAGGCAATGTGCTGCAGGCCTAGAGGCTTTATCTGTGAGGCAAGTCTCTTATCCTCTTCTGCCAGGGGGAAGTTGAGAGTCAGGTGAAATGACTGGCCTGCGGCTTCCAGCCAGTAACTGGAAGAGCTGAAAATTGGCTGCCAGATCCATGTCCTTAACCACTCTGGACACTGTGCTTCTGAGAACTTTACTAAGTGATCCAGCAAGGCCTGTGCGGTTAGGAAGGGGTTTCCCAAATGAGGGTCCCCAGCAAATGGCTGGAAAATAAAGTTCTTCAGAGAAGCTTCTTTCCAGCTAGGATTTCTGCTATGAAGAAAGAGATGAGAGCCTCTGGGTTTATGCGGAGGCTCGCGTCACCTGAGACCCCCTTTTATGGTCCCCTCCCCCCAGCTTAGATAAAGGGCCTATTCATCTGCCTTCACAGAGCTGTGTCTGGAAGCTGGGCCTGGCAACAGCCAGAATTCTGTCCCCAGCCATGCCTCCCTTCTCCACCCTCTTTCCCTGCCTCTCCCTCTAGATTCCACATGACACCTAGTATCTCTTTCCTGTGTCCCTGAGCCTCGGACCCAGGAGGCCCAGGGGACACAGTGTCACTTTCTTCCTAAATGGTCTCGGCTCCAGGGACAGTTCTGTGTGCTGCCCACCCCTGATAGTGTACACTTCCAAGGGTTCCTGTGGAAACCAGGCTTGGTAAACGCCCAGAGGAGGAAGTGGGCCAAGCCATGAGGCTGCGATTGTATCATGGCTGACGCACGCCCTGCCTTTTCCCCCACCTCAGTCTCCAGAGGAACTCTGTGGAGCCAGGCCACTGGGCCAGGCCCAAACTCTCTCCCCTTCATTCAGCTCAGTGAAGAAGCCAAGGCTGAGGTGAAAGGAGAATGCTGGGAGAGGACACAGAACTGTACCTTGCTTGGCCTGGAAAGAAACTAATCCGACACATGTGAAAACTGGAGAGAGGACAAAGGTGGGTTGGGCCAAGGAAAGAATCCAAAAAGGCTGGAAGTAATGTCGGTGGAATGTCAACCAGAGGCCAGGCTCTGTGCATGTAAGAACAGTAACAAGGGCAACATACAACCTCTAACACACTGAGCTCGATCAGGAGTTCTGCTTCTATAATCATTTTATTGATGTTGGTTGGATATGGTTTACAATCATTGTCTTCCTGAATTCAAGTGATAACTTTATGAGTTAGTATGATTATGAGTTTCTTCTTGTAAGAAAACAGAGACTCAAAGGGGTTAGAGTTCAGATTATCCAAGGTCTCTCAGTTGGGCCCTGGATATCTGACCTTGGATCCAGGTCTGTCTCTGTTCTTTGCTTCATCCTATGCGTTAATTAATATTTTGGTCTTCAGGTGGAGAAACTGTGGCTCAGGGAAGCGCAATGTCTCGCTCTAGGCAGAGTCTCTCACCACATCTCATTTTTTTTTTTTTTGCCATAATTTTATTGATAAACAAATAGCAATGAGACTAGAAGAACATTCTTTTTTTTCTTTTCAGAACCGGGGATTGAACTCAGGCCCTTGCGCTTTCCAGGCAAGCACTTATTCTACTGAGCTATCTCCCTGGCTCACATCTCATTCTTAATTTTGATCCCCTCATGCTGAACACTTGTGGGCCCAAAAAATGTGCCTAAGTACCAGGAGTCTTCCTAAGAGTCCCTCTCAGTGTGGTGACAGAATCAGCACTTCCTTCTCCCATGCTAGCTTGGGGTCATACTTGTCCCACGCCAAGCTATTCCATCAGCTCTGTGTCTGAGGAAGGGTCCAGAGCAAGGGTTGTTTCAATGAAAAAAAAAAAAAGAAAAATATTCCTGAGGCGCTATTTGAACCTAGGTCTGCTGGACTCCGACAGTGGGTTTTCGCCCTGCCCCCTCACTTAGGGAGGCCTAGGTACAAAAGCTGCAAGGCAGGGAGAAAGGCGAGAGGCAGGCTTGTTGAAAATTTCCCCCACTTCTCCCTTTTCCAGAAGCCAAGGAGAAATCAGAAAACTCAAACAGGCCCTGCACCCCTCTCAAACCCGAAGTTAAGGAATGCAAAAGGTGAGGAGTTGCCATGGTAACGGCAGGGCAGGTGTGCTGGTGCATACTCAGTTTTTTGGGCATTGAGGGGAAGGCCTCCTCGGTGCCTGTCTTCGGGTTTGCGGGGGTTTTTCTTGTGTTCCCCCCCCCCCCCCCCCGCTCCAGGGGATAAGAATTTCATTTGTTCTCCTTAATGGGACATTATGGGAGACCTTTGCTTTTCATTGCCTCCATTTTCGTATAAAGGGGAAGGAAAAAATTATTTTGTTCCCTTCCCACCGGTTCAGAGAAATGCCAGAAAATGGGAGCCTTCCCTTCAGAGTTCTGCTGCCGCTGGTCATGAAACCCCCTCATCACTTAAATCGCTCTATTTGAAAGGTTTGCGAAAACGGCACCAAATTGATTTTTCCCATACTTCGGTCTGTTATTTCGGCAGTCTCTCTCCTTGGGTACTGCCTTTTCCTGAAGCAGGGGAACAAGTCTATAGGGAAACTTGAGCTACTCAGCTGTGGTTTGGGAACCAAAAAAAAAAAAAAAGAAACCAGTTTTAAAGGACACCAAATTCTTGCCTCTCTCTTTTGTTTTTTAACTTCCTCCTGCATTTATATTCTTATTTTTACCCTGTGTCTGTTGAAAAGGCTTTGGCTCACAGATCCCAAATTCAATTTAGCTTCAGACCTTAATCAGTGTTGAGCAGAGAATCTTATAATCACAGGGATGGAAATAATCTTAGAAGTCATCTGGCCCAGAAGGCCTCTGACTCTTAGATATTATCAATAGTTTAAAAAAAAAAAAATGAGGAAGGAGAGTGAGATAAGGGTTGCTAGCCTTTAGTTTGTCCAAACAAGAACACTGAAGGAACACAAGTACCTTGTGCTATAAATACTGCTTCACATTTTAACACTAAAATAGGAAGAGTACATACTTTCCAGTTAAAAAACTATAACTGTACCTTAAGCCAAAGAAACTTAGCACGTGAAAATTTACCTCTTAGAGCTAGGGCTGTAGCTCAGAGGTAGAGTGCTTGCCTAAATGTGCAAGGACCTGGATTGGACCCCCAGCACTGAAAAAACTTTCATCATTTTATCTTATTTTTCCCCTTTCTCTATGTACCAGCACCAGCCTGAGGGTGGATAGTTGAGAACTACTGATCTAGTTAACTGGGTTTTTTGTTGTTGTTGTCGTTCCTTTGTTGAAACAGGGTCCCACTATGTAGTTCAAACTGGCTTTGAACTCAATAGAGAGCCCAGGCTGGCCTCCAAGTGGTGATCCTTCTGCCTCAGCCTTCTGAGTGCTGGGATTACAGGTATGTGCTACCCCCAGCTGGGGGTACTGTATATTGTATTACTCTTACCAGTATATATGTGGGAGAAAGTGTCTTGACCCCTGCTTGGATACCCCAGTAATGGAGTGCTCATTACTTTTCCTGTTTTTCTGTTCGGATGATTCAAACTATTACTACTTTTAGCCTTTCTCTTGCCTGCCCTTCAGGCAGGTTGAATGACTCTCCTATGTACTTCCTCTTCTCTCCTGCGCTTACCAATTTGGCATACTCATTTCAGGAGATCATAAATGCCACATCATCAAGCTAACTTCCGCAGGGCAGAGTCTACATCTGTGTGTGTGTGTGTGTGTGTGTGTGTGTGTGTGTTACTGGAAACTGAATTCAGGACCTTTGTACTGGACTACATCCCCAGGCCTTTTGTTTTGCTCCTGTTCTGTTCTGTTCTGTTCTGTTCTGTTCTGTTCTGTTCTGTTCAGTTCTGTTCTGTTCTGCTCTGCTCTCTCTGCTCTCTCTGCTCTGCTCTGCTCTGTTTTAGAGACAGGGTCTCTATGTTGCCCATGTAGAGTTCAAATTTGTGATTCTCTTGCCTCAGCCTGCCACAGTGCTACAATTACGGGCATGTACTACCCACCCGGGCATACATCTGTTTACTACTGAAACTTCAGGGGCCAGGGAGATGGCTCAGTAGAATAAGTGCTTGCCTGGCAAGTGTAAGGGCCTGAGTTCAATCCCCAGTTCCGCAAAAAAAAAGTAAGGAAAAAAAAAAAGAACCTTCAAGTACCTGGCAGGGGCTCATCAGTAACTGTTGAGCAAGGTGGCTGTGATGGTGTATCCCTGTAATCCCAGCACGTGGGAGACCGAGGTGGGATGATTGCCATGAGTTTGAGGCCAGCCTGGGCTATGTCTTGAGTTCAAAGATGACCTGAACTACATAACAAGACTCCAAACAAAACAATAAAGCAATGAATTTTTTTCCTACAAGACTAATTATAAGAAACAGTGTTAACAGTGGCCACAAAAATAATGAGCATTTGTTTCATGTGTACTATATGTTAAGCATTTTATATGATTTTGATCAGAAACATGTTTTTTATCAAGGCATTTGGAATAAAATGAAAATTGTAAGGTGAGATATATTTTTTTTTAATATTTTTTTTAATATTTATTTATTTTTTTTATTTATTACATTTATTTATTGTGTGTGTGTGTGGCCAGCTCAGCCCACCAGGGGGCGGGTCTGGCTGGCATGTGGTGTTGGGGATCGAACCGCGGTCCCTGTGCTTTGCCAAGCTTGTTTCAAGTAGGTGCTTTAGACCACTGAGCCATCTCTCCAGCCCAGGTGAGATATGTTTTAAGAGGAAGTTTCAGGCTGGTGAGATGGCTCAGTGGTCTAAAGCACCTACTTAGAATAAGCTTAGCAAAGTGCTGGGACCGTGGTTCAATCCCCCAGCACCACATGCCAGCCAGCCCCGCCCCCTGGTGGGCTGAGCTGGCCACACACACACACACACACACACACACACACACACACATAAATAAATAAAATTAAAAAAAAAAAAAGGAAGTTTCAGGCCAGGGAGATAGCTCAGTAGAGTAAGTGCTTGCCTGGCAAACGCAGGGTACTGAGTTCAATACCCAGTACCGCAACAAGAAAAAACAAAGAGGAAGTTTCTCTGGGAATCTATCTTACAGAATTCCCCCTGAAAAGTGCTCCTGCCAGGCATGATGGTGCATGCCTGCAATTCCAGCACTTGGGAGGCTGAGTCAGAGGATTATCATGAGTTTGAGATCAGACTGGGCTACATAGTGAATTCAAGGCCTGCCTGGATTAAGAGCAAGTTGTTGTCTCCAACAAACAAAAACAACAACAGTGTTCCAAGATGTATATGCAAAAATGTCTCTTGCAGCTAGGTATCGTGATTCATGCCCATAATTGCTGCACTCGGAAGTCTGGGGCAGGAAGGTCACAGTTTCAGGGCAACCTTGTCAATATAACGAGACCCTGTCTGAACTCTGTATTACATGTATGTGTATTGTAGTACTGCTTGCAATAGCAAAAATTGGAAAGAACTGCAATATCTATCAATAGGGGAAACTTTAAATAAATTATAGTCAGCCAACTTATGTAGGCTGATTTTAAAAAGAACAAGAGATAAATCTAAATGTACTGACACAGAAAACTGTTCAAGCCTTTTTTTAAATTTTATTTATTTATTTTTGTCATCTCTTTGAGACAAAGTTTCACTGTGCAGTTCAGGCTGGACTTGAATTCACTTTGTAGTACAGGCTGGCCTTGAATTTCCAGTAATCCTCCTGCCTCAGCTTCCCCAGTGCTAGGATAGCAACCATGTGTTAATATGCTTGGCTATTAATAATTTACATTGTGTTGTCCTTCCAGATTTGTGTCTGAAGTTCAGTCTTTTCTAAGTATTCGTGTATGTGCATTTAACAGAAATATGATTTTTTTTTTTTTTGGTGGAACCGGGGATTGAACTCAGGGCCTTGCACTTGCCAGGCAAGCGCTTATTCTACTGAGCTATCTCCCCAGTCCCTTGTTTGTTTAATAGTATGTCTTGGAGCTAGCAATGGTGGCACATGCCTGTTATCCCAGTCCTCTGGAGGCTGAGGCACAAGGATTGCTGGGAGTTCCAGGCCAACCTGGGCTTCAGAGTGAGTGCAAGACCAGCGTGAACTACAGAGGACCCCCCTCCCCATAGCGGTTCTTTCTCAGGGTAGATTTCTAGGGGATTTTTACTTCCTTAGTCATCTATCTCTAATTAAGAAGTATAAGAAGCATATTTATTACTCAAACTTACATTCCATAAAACACACGTATTATTTTTCAGGGGGAAGGGGGACAATATCTTTAAAAACATAAATATAGGAAAATTGTTTTGACATTGAGCTAATCTTCTCTGTCTCTTCATCTGTCCTTCTGTTCCCTCCCCACAATGGATTCCTTTCCTTCTGGTCCCTGCTGAGGCTCTCAATCTCTCTGATGACCTGGGAAACCACTCATCACTGCTTTGCCCTTTATGGCTTCGAACTCACAGTGATCATCCTGTTCCAATCTACCCAGTGCTGGGATTACAGGCACACATCACCGCACCTGGCCACCTTTAGCTAGGCCTTTGAAAGGATGGCTTGCTCTGAGTGACTTCTGAGATTCTTTCAGGTAGGGAGGTAGTTCTGGTCTTTCCCTCCCAAAACTTGTTTTTAGGGAGGAAGGTTTTGGTGAGCTGATTCACATTACATGAAAATGGCTGATATGGACCAGTTTACTTTCCCTTTTGTGATGTTTGCTTTTTTTTTTTTTTTTTTTTTTTTCAGAACTGGGGATTGTACTCAGGCCCTTGTGCTTGCCAGGGAAGCACTTATTCTACGGAGTTACCTCCCTGGCCCCTGCTTTTTTTTTTTTCTCAGTGCTAGAGAT
Organism: Octodon degus; assembly: GCF_000260255.1. Taxonomy (NCBI): domain Eukaryota; kingdom Metazoa; phylum Chordata; class Mammalia; order Rodentia; family Octodontidae; genus Octodon; species Octodon degus. The sequence continues at coordinate 5,583,432 of NW_004524739.1, read as the reverse complement.
CAAACCCAGAGCCTCACACAAGCTAGGCAAGCACTCCACCTCTGAGCTACACCCACAACTGCTTTCTTGAGGCAGGGTCTTGCTAAATTGCCAAGATTAGCTTTGAATTTGTAATCATCCTGCTGGGGCTGGGGAGATGGCTCAGTAGAGTAAGTGCTTCCCTGGTAAGCCCAAGAGCCTGAGTTCAATCCCTGGTTTTGAAAAAAAAAAAAAGACCTGTAATCATCCTGCCTCAGCCTTGACAGTCACTGGGATTATAGGCATGCACCACTATATTTGGTGATGTGAGCATTTTAATAAAAAGATGGACTGCCATTTGGCTTTAGACCAAGCAGTTGTGCATTTCCATGCATATGAGCTGGGGAAGCTGATCTGGGGTATGTGGCTTTTTAAAAAAATTTATTTATTTGTGTGTGTGTGTGTGTGTGTGTGTGTGTGGCCAGCCCAGCCCACCAGGGGGCGGGGCTGGCTGGCATGTGGTGATGGGGAATCCAACCTCCGGTCCCTGTGCTTTGCTAAGCTTGTTCTAAGTAGGTGCTTTAGACTACTGAGCCATCTCACCAGCCCTGGGGTATTTGTTTTGAGGGACAAGGTAACCTTTTCATCAGCACCCTTGACAGTATAGCAGTGTAGTAAAGTTAGCGTCGCTGACATGGCCCTGGGTACTGGAGTTACCGAAAGGGAACCCAGAGCGTGTGCCTGTGTGTGTGTGTGTGTGTGTGTGTGTGTGCGCGCTGAGGTGGGGTCATAGGATCTAACAGAAATAAGGAAGCTGTGCACCTTGGAGGAAAAGTGTCCTCTCAAGTTCAGTATGACCTCGATTGCCCCATTTAACCCAGTGTTCTGAGATCTCAGCATGTAGAAACATTATCTAGTCAGAGAGCATATATTAAACATTTATACAGGCACAGATAATCTAAGTCACTCAGAGAAGTTTCTATAAGGAAGAGTTTACACTGGTAACCCAACATCCCAAATGTAGGTAGAGTGTGACCACACTTTCCTTAGTGGTTGAGGGTATGGGCTCTGGAAAAGTACTCTCTGGGTTAGAACCTCCTGGAAAACTACTTGTTGAGTTCAAATCCTCCTGCCTCTATCATGTACTACCTGGGAGAAATGGTTTTGCTGTTATTCACTTCAATTTCTTTTTTTATTTTTTTTTTCATTTTATTTATTTATTTTAAACATTTATTTATTTATTGTGTGTGTGTGTGTGTGTGTGGCCAGCTCAGCCCACCAGGGGGCGGGGCTGGCTGGCATGTGGTGCTGGGGGAT
>NW_004524739.1:5575478-5582057 GCF_000260255.1 Octodon degus | reverse complement strand
CACACATACACATATATAAATAAATAAAATTTTTTAAAAAATAAATAAAAGTCGGGGAGATAGCTCAGTAGAATAAGCGCTTGCACTGGTAAGTGCAGGGTCCTGAGTTCAATCCCGGATACAGAAAAAATAAATAAATAAATAAAATGTCTGTTTTAAAGTAAAAAGGCACCTTCAAGCAGATGCAGAGGCCAGGGGTTTGATCCCCAGGCCTGCCCCCAGGGTGCGCTGAGATGGCAATTGAGATTGGGCATGATGGCACGTGCCTGTAATCCCAGCTCTTGGGAGGCTGTAAACAGTCAGATCACTACAAGGCTGACTAGTAGTGAGACCCTGAACACCCTGTAGACCCTTCCCTAAAAATAAAAAAAAAATGAAAAATAGAAAAAGTGAAAAGGGCTGGGGTATATATTTTAGTAGTAAAGGGCTGCTTATTTTGTGTCAGGCCCTGGGTTTAATCTCTAGTACCACAGAAACAAAACTAACGAAAACATTCCCCTCCAGCCCCAGGGATTCCAGAGCCTATTATTTAGAAATAGTGGATTGAGATTTGTACCAGTACTCTCCAAGGACATGTTATAAGAGGCTGGTAGAGAGTAAGAAGAAGTCTCTCATTGTTTTATTCCATGGGCATTTAGCGAGGGTTCTACATGGGCCTAATTCTGCACTCCGGGCATGCAAGAGTCAATTATACAGACCAGATCTTTGCTCTCACGGTGGTTAAATTCTAAGTACTGAACCGCAAATGTGTTTCTTGAGTACCTACTATGTACAAAACACTGTCGCAACCTCATTTCCTCCCCCACCCCATATGGAGAGAAAATGTGGCTTTTTGCTCACAAGTTTACAATATACCAAAGCAGATAAAATAATGATAACAAGAGCAAATGGCAAATGCCTAGAGTCATGCAAACAGGAAAGTGTCGTGGAAGAACAGGCAAGATGAGAAAGAATGCTGTTCCTGCTGATAACAACAAGAGCTAGCATTCTGGGGTGCTCGCTGGAGGCCGAACAATAGCTCATTTAATCCTGAAACAACCCAAGGAAGAAAATGGTCCATTTCATAGAGGAAGGCATTGAGGCCCAAAGAAGTGAACGGACTTACCCAAGAGCACAGGAAGTCACAGAGTCGGCCTGGCTTCACAACCCAAACCACTTAGCTGTTACATAGTCCAGGGCCTGGAAAGAAGACCAGGAGGTGTCAGCTGGGAAATGTGGGCCTGTGGCCTAACCAAAGAGGGAGGAGCCAGCCAGGGCAGGCTTTGTTCTCTCTGTGCAGAGGGCTTTCTGTGCACGGCCAGAAGAGGCTGTCTCCAGCTTTGGGTCTATTAGTGCCTCAACTCGATGCCTCGAGATCCATTGCAAACCAGCAACCCCTGCAGGCCAAATATGATGCAAAAAGTATGCTTATACTATGTTATTTAGAAAAATGAAGTAGTGCCCAAAATTCAAAAATTGGAAAATTTCAAATAGAAATCAGAATATCTGACAACTCCAGGCCTATATTCCCATGGCAACCATCTGCTAGAACAGAGTAGCAGCTGCTGCCTGTAGCCCAGGCACACTCTCCATTGCCACGGTTGCTGCCACTCCCCAATGTCCCTCACTGGGCTGTTTCACATGTTTGCTTTACTGTGGTGACCCTTGGGGGCATCTGGGCTAGAGTTCCTATGTCTCAGTTTCAGAGTCCCTGGAGACAGAATTTGGCCCAGCTTGGGTCACATGTGGGTCCCTGGTTCAAAGCACTGTGACCAAAGCAGGGCAGGCTTCAGTGAGGTCAACCTGGGGTGCAGACGGGAGATGGCTCAATAGAATAAGCACTTCCCTGGCAAGTGCAAGATCATGAGTTCAATCCCCGGTACCACAAATAAATAAATAAAAATTTTTAAAAAAGGGGCCGGGGAGATGGCTCAGTGGAATAAGCGCTTCCCTGGCAAGCGCAAGGGTCTGAGTTCAATCCCCGGTTCTGCAAAAAAAAAAACCTGGGGTGCAGGGACACCTTTTCAGTGAGGTCCGTGAGTAGCAGAGGTTCTTAGGGGGGGGGAAAAAGCTGTATTTGGGCACACAGTCTGAAAGGAGTATAATACAAAGCAGGAGGAAATTAAGGCCTAGAACCCACTTATTACACAAGACATGTAATAATCTAGGCTATAGGCCATGATGAGGGCCCCTGCTGATGCAGAGACAATGGACACAGAAGGCAGAGGGGGAGTTCAGTTAAAAGAGGTTAAGAACTGGGTGCTTTGGGCCAGGGAAATAGCTCAGTAGAATAAGTGCTTGCCTGGCAAGCACAGGGTCCTGAGTTCAATCCCCGGTACCACAAAAAAAAAAAAAAAGAATTGGGTGTTTTGTGGGCTGGGCTGGGCTGGGCCGGGAGGGGGTAAACCCCTCTGGCTTAGAGAACAGGGTAAAAGGTGGTATAGTCATCAAGATTCAGAACCTAAACAGAGGAGAGAAAGAGTTCACTTTTTTTTCTATCTTTTTATTTTCTTTCTTTCTTTCTTTCTTTCTTTCTTTCTTTCTTTCTTTCTTTCTTTCTTTCTTTCTTTCTTTCGGTACTGGAGATTGAACTCAGAACCTTGCACTTGCCAGGCAGGCACTTATGCCACTGAGCTATATCCCCAACCCCATTTTTTTGCTATCTTGACCTAGCTGAGCTGTGCCCAGGGTCATGCAGGTCCAGCTGTTTGGGAGCAGATTCCTTTGGGAAGTGGGAGGAGATGTGAGCTTGAGATATGGATTAAGTTACTAGCAAAGACACAGCTGCAGGTAATGTTTGAGGGGCAGGAGGAGTGGGAAAGGAAGGGTGGTAAGAGCAGAACCCTGAGGAGCAAGTTTTTTGTTTTTTTTCTGGAACTGGGGACTGAACTCAGGTCCTTGCGCTTGCCAGGGAAGTGCTTATTCCACTGAGCTATCTCCCTGGCCCTTGAGAAGCAAGGTTTAAGGAGTGGGGACTTGCCCAATATGTTGATTGCAGAAGGAGGAGAACCAGGAGTTTTTTGCAGGAGCTCAGGAAAGACAGTGTAAAAGAAAGAATGGTCAACAGCACCCAGTGTTTAGGGAAAGCAAAAAGGAAAGGCTGGCAGGCCACCTTTTGGATTTGGCAATTAAGAGATCATCAATGGGGCTGGGGAGATAGCTCAGTGGTGTAATCATCTGCCCAGCAAGCACAAGGTCCTGAGTTCAATCCCTGGTACCGCAAAAAAAAAAAAAAAAAAAAGATAATTTAGTGAGACTGCGCCTCAGAATGAAGCTTATAAAAGATTAGGGCATGTATGACTCAGTGGTAGAGCACCCCCGGGTTCAGTCTAGGGTACTGGGGGGTCACTAAGGAGTGTAATTAGAGGGTATGAGTAGAATAGTTGGGCAGAAACCAAAGAACAAGGGCTTGGAAATGAGTAGGTAGTGAGGGTAGGGTAGTGAGGGTAGAAGATGGTGGGAAGGAAGGCTGGCAAGGCAGCTCAGCAGACTAAACACCTGCTTCGGCAAGCGCAATGACCAGGGTTCAATCCCTGGTCCTGCATGCCAATCAACCCCTGTCCCCTGGGTGCGCTGAGTCGGTGACCGAGTCCAGGTGTGGTGGTGCACGCCTGTAATCCCAGTGCTGGGGAGGCTGAGAACAAGAGCATCACTACCAGTGCGAGCTGCATAGTGAGACCCTGTACAAAATACATTAAAAAAGCGACTGGAGGCCAGGGTAGATGGCTCAGTGGAATAAGTGTTTTCCTGGCAGGCACAAGGGCCTGAGTTCAATCCCCAGCTTAAAAAAAAAATTAAAAAGGGGCCGGGGAGCTGGTTCAGTGGAATAAGCACTTGCCTGGCAAGCTCAGTGGCCTGAGTTCAATTCCCCGGTTCCGCAAAAAAAGAATGTTGGGAAGGAGAGTCAAAGGTTGAGACTTTTTGTCACCCCAAATGCTGGAGTGAAGTACTAGGGACCCAGGTGTAGCTAATGTCTCATTCTGGGGACTAAAGCTGTCGAGTGCCAGGTGCTGGCTTGTTTGTGGAACTCAGAGTGAAAGCTCAGCAGAGGTCGGGCTGAGGGAATTGCCCCTGAGAGGAGGCCCGGGCCTCCTGGCTGGGTTTTCCCCACTGTGCAGTTGCCTTGACCCACTGATTATCTTGGGCCGGTTTTGCTGAATGACTCAGGAGCTCAGGCAAGCTTTGCTACTGAGTTTCACAGCTCTGGGGGAGGGGAACCCTGAGTCCTTTCTGATAACTGGAAAACAGTCATTAGATATTCAAGGAAACAGGACAGCTGGGGCCGGGCTTCAGAAGACAAGGCTCTCCAGCCCTTATTCTTAATTAAAAAAATAACCACATCTAACAGTTTTTGAGAGCTTTGACCTTTGCCAGGCAATGTGCTGCAGGCCTAGAGGCTTTATCTGTGAGGCAAGTCTCTTATCCTCTTCTGCCAGGGGGAAGTTGAGAGTCAGGTGAAATGACTGGCCTGCGGCTTCCAGCCAGTAACTGGAAGAGCTGAAAATTGGCTGCCAGATCCATGTCCTTAACCACTCTGGACACTGTGCTTCTGAGAACTTTACTAAGTGATCCAGCAAGGCCTGTGCGGTTAGGAAGGGGTTTCCCAAATGAGGGTCCCCAGCAAATGGCTGGAAAATAAAGTTCTTCAGAGAAGCTTCTTTCCAGCTAGGATTTCTGCTATGAAGAAAGAGATGAGAGCCTCTGGGTTTATGCGGAGGCTCGCGTCACCTGAGACCCCCTTTTATGGTCCCCTCCCCCCAGCTTAGATAAAGGGCCTATTCATCTGCCTTCACAGAGCTGTGTCTGGAAGCTGGGCCTGGCAACAGCCAGAATTCTGTCCCCAGCCATGCCTCCCTTCTCCACCCTCTTTCCCTGCCTCTCCCTCTAGATTCCACATGACACCTAGTATCTCTTTCCTGTGTCCCTGAGCCTCGGACCCAGGAGGCCCAGGGGACACAGTGTCACTTTCTTCCTAAATGGTCTCGGCTCCAGGGACAGTTCTGTGTGCTGCCCACCCCTGATAGTGTACACTTCCAAGGGTTCCTGTGGAAACCAGGCTTGGTAAACGCCCAGAGGAGGAAGTGGGCCAAGCCATGAGGCTGCGATTGTATCATGGCTGACGCACGCCCTGCCTTTTCCCCCACCTCAGTCTCCAGAGGAACTCTGTGGAGCCAGGCCACTGGGCCAGGCCCAAACTCTCTCCCCTTCATTCAGCTCAGTGAAGAAGCCAAGGCTGAGGTGAAAGGAGAATGCTGGGAGAGGACACAGAACTGTACCTTGCTTGGCCTGGAAAGAAACTAATCCGACACATGTGAAAACTGGAGAGAGGACAAAGGTGGGTTGGGCCAAGGAAAGAATCCAAAAAGGCTGGAAGTAATGTCGGTGGAATGTCAACCAGAGGCCAGGCTCTGTGCATGTAAGAACAGTAACAAGGGCAACATACAACCTCTAACACACTGAGCTCGATCAGGAGTTCTGCTTCTATAATCATTTTATTGATGTTGGTTGGATATGGTTTACAATCATTGTCTTCCTGAATTCAAGTGATAACTTTATGAGTTAGTATGATTATGAGTTTCTTCTTGTAAGAAAACAGAGACTCAAAGGGGTTAGAGTTCAGATTATCCAAGGTCTCTCAGTTGGGCCCTGGATATCTGACCTTGGATCCAGGTCTGTCTCTGTTCTTTGCTTCATCCTATGCGTTAATTAATATTTTGGTCTTCAGGTGGAGAAACTGTGGCTCAGGGAAGCGCAATGTCTCGCTCTAGGCAGAGTCTCTCACCACATCTCATTTTTTTTTTTTTTGCCATAATTTTATTGATAAACAAATAGCAATGAGACTAGAAGAACATTCTTTTTTTTCTTTTCAGAACCGGGGATTGAACTCAGGCCCTTGCGCTTTCCAGGCAAGCACTTATTCTACTGAGCTATCTCCCTGGCTCACATCTCATTCTTAATTTTGATCCCCTCATGCTGAACACTTGTGGGCCCAAAAAATGTGCCTAAGTACCAGGAGTCTTCCTAAGAGTCCCTCTCAGTGTGGTGACAGAATCAGCACTTCCTTCTCCCATGCTAGCTTGGGGTCATACTTGTCCCACGCCAAGCTATTCCATCAGCTCTGTGTCTGAGGAAGGGTCCAGAGCAAGGGTTGTTTCAATGAAAAAAAAAAAAAGAAAAATATTCCTGAGGCGCTATTTGAACCTAGGTCTGCTGGACTCCGACAGTGGGTTTTCGCCCTGCCCCCTCACTTAGGGAGGCCTAGGTACAAAAGCTGCAAGGCAGGGAGAAAGGCGAGAGGCAGGCTTGTTGAAAATTTCCCCCACTTCTCCCTTTTCCAGAAGCCAAGGAGAAATCAGAAAACTCAAACAGGCCCTGCACCCCTCTCAAACCCGAAGTTAAGGAATGCAAAAGGTGAGGAGTTGCCATGGTAACGGCAGGGCAGGTGTGCTGGTGCATACTCAGTTTTTTGGGCATTGAGGGGAAGGCCTCCTCGGTGCCTGTCTTCGGGTTTGCGGGGGTTTTTCTTGTGTTGCCCCCCCCCCCCCCCCCCCCCCAAGGAATAGAACTTCATTTGTTCTCCTTAATGGGACATTATGGGAG
>NW_004524739.1:5565391-5569992 GCF_000260255.1 Octodon degus | reverse complement strand
CAGTCCCTGTGCTTTGCCAAGCTTGTTCCAAGTAGGTGCTTTAGACCACTGAGCCATCTCGCCAGCCCCATTTCATTTATTTATTTGTAGCAAGACACAGCTCAAATTCCTAGTGATCCTCCCCTCTCAGCCTCCCCAGCACTGGGATTACAGGCCTGGGCCACCACCTGGTTTTGGAGCAGTATAGCATGCCCGGGGTTCCAAGGCCTGCACAGCACATGTTACTGGGGATCGAACCTGGTTCCTGGTGCTTGCCAGGCAGACACTTAGACCAAGCTATATCTCTAGCCCATCCAACATCTTCATAAAATGGGATAACAGAGTAGGGATAGGGTTAGTAATGTAAAACAGGAACAACACTACCCACCTTATGGGACTGTGGAAATGACAGCAGTTAATAAAGTGCTTAGAACAATAGTGCCAGGTACAAGTGCTTTATAAATATTAGTTGTGAGCACCATGATTTCACAATCTATTGCAAAGAAATTTGCGTTCCACTTCCAACAGTTAATAAATTCTTTGATTCTTTCCTACCACAAAAGGAGAAACTGAGTCAGGGAACCAATATCAGCAAATATTGCCAACTGAGGAGGGCAGCACCACACGTTCAACTACTGTCCTGGAGTCTGCTGTGGGTTCTCAGTATGATCTGCAGCAGGCCCTTGCCCTCTCCAGGCCTCAGTTTGCCCCATCTGTAAGATAAAAACAGGAAGCTGAGCCCTCTCTCTCTCTCTCTCTCTCTCTCTCTCTCTCTCTCTCTCTCCCCCTCATTTTTTTCTCCTCTCCTTTCCAGCCAAATCCTGAAGACATTTTCTTTTCTGGTGGAAATCCAGCTACATCTGAAGGTGGTGGGATCGGGGATCCCAAGCGCTGAGTGTCCTGGGAGGTCTCCCCAGTCCTCTGGGCCCAGCTCCTGGCCATCTGCACTGGGGGCACAGCTCCCCGCAGACCCTAGCGCACCACCAGCTCAAATTCTTCCAGAGTTGCCAGCTCTCTTCACTCTCTGCCAGGCTCCCCCAAATCCGCGAGCGCGGGGGTTGGGGGTGCCCAGGATCGCGCAGGCAGCTGGAGCATCCGCGCCGGGCTCTGCGTGGGACTGCTCCAGCTGATCCTGCTCGGCGAGGCCGGGTTGGGGCCGAGGAGGGTGATCGGCCGGCTGGAACTAGCTCCCGGCCCTCCCTCCGCCCTCGGCCTGCGGTAGAGGCTGTAAAATTCCGGAAGAGAGATTAGAGGCAAGGGACGGGCGGGGCGGTGAATCAGTACATTCTTTCCTCCTTCACCCCGTTATCAAGCTCAGGCGGGGCCTCCTTCTGACCGGTCAACCGGCAGGGTCCAGAGCTGCTAGGGCGCTGGAGGGGAACCTCCCTGCTCATCCGAACTTCCTAGAGCCTCTTCCATCGCTTATTTGGAAGCTCACGACCCCATTTGGTTTCGTGCAGGGAAATTTCAGTTGTTGATTCCAGTTGGGTCCTTTCATGGGCCTGTCTCTGTATTTGTTAGTCGTTGAATTTATTGAGCAGGCTCCAATTATGAAGCAGGATCACTTGCTCTTCTAAGATCTTTACTGTTAAAGGCAAGGATTGTGAAGGCTCAGAGAAGACAGGAAATTTCCCCCCTAGGGAAAATTACCAGGACAGGTAATTTCCGATGGGGGTGGGGCAGCGACAGCTCCAGCTGTGATGATTGCATACATCTCCCACCACACTGTGTCACTTCCCTTGCTTTAGGTCACTAAACATAAAGACTTCTTTTTTTTTTTTTTTTTGGTGGAACCGGGGATTGAACTCAGGTCCTTGCGCTTGCCAGGGAAGCGCTTATTCCACTGAGCCATCTCCTCAGCCCCCCTTTTTTTTCTTTTTCTTTTTCTTTTTTTTTTTTTGTACTGGGTATTGAACCCATTTCCTTAGGTGTGCTAGGCGAGGGCTCTAGAGCTGAACCACAATACCTTAACTGACAAAATTTATTTGTTAGGGGTTAGGGATATCACATTTATGGGCCACCTGCCACCGTGCTAGCTACTTAAACCATTTTATTCATAATGAGCTTCTTTTTTGCTTCTTGAGACAAGGTCTTGCTATGTAGTTCAGGGTGGTCTCTTTTTTAAGACAGGGTCTCACTATGCAGTTCAGTTTGGCCTTGAACTCATTTTGTAGCACAGGCTGGCCTTGAACTTGCAGCAGAACTCCTGCCTTAGCCTCCTGAGTGCTAGGGTTACAGGCATGCCCCACCACACCTGCCTTCAGGGTCATCTTGAACTCCCTATGAATCCCAGGTTGGATTCAAACTCCAGGTGATAAACCTATCTCAGCCTCCTCAGCGCTGGGGTTACAGGCAAGTGCCACCATGCCCAGTTTCGGTGGCTGGTCTTCCTGTTTTTTGAGACAGGGTCTCGCTGTGTAGCTCAGGGTAGCCTTTAACTCTCAATTTTCTGAGTGCTAGGATTAACAGTGTGGGCTACCACATCCGGCATGTTTTGTCTTTAATCATTAGATTTTCATAACATTTCTATGAAATCTATGTGATCACTATTTCCATATTAAAGATAAGGAAATATTAGGGGTCAAGAATTTAATGCACAGGGCAGAGAATTCTGGGTTTGTTTTTTGAGGGGAGGTTGTTTGCTTGTTTGTTTTTTTCAGAACCAGGGATTGAACTCAGGCCCTTGCGCTTGCCAGGTAAGCGCTTATTCTACTGAGCCGTCTTCCTCGCCCTGTGAGAATTCTGTATAGTCATATTAAGAAGGCTATGCTCCTTTTAAAACCATAGCTGGCGGGCCGAGGAGGAGATAGCTCAGTGGAATAAGTGCTTCCCTGGCAAGGTCAAGGGCCTGAGTTCAATTCCCAGTTCTGGAAAAACAACAACAACAAAAAACACCAAAAACCATAGCTGGGGGCTGGGGAGATGGCTCAGCGGAATAGGTGCTTCCCTGGCAAGCATAAGGGCCTGAGTTCAATCCCTGGTTCTGGAAAAAAAAACACAAAAAAACCCCACCAAAAACCACCATAGCTGATGTCTCTATAATGCTTTTTTATTGGTACATTTTACATATTGATAACATTCATCATAGGGAATTTGTACCTATGTGATGTATGTTGATTTTTTTTCCCATTCCCTTTCCATATTTCCTCTTTCTCCCTTTATTTACAAAAGTTTTGCTTCCATTTTTTCCTTCTTTTTTCTTATCCCTTCATTCCCTTTCTTCTCCCCCTCCCTTGTTGCCCTTCTCATTTGTTTTCCTCCCATTTTTCAATATCTGTGTTACATTCTGATCCTTACATGCACTTTTTCTCACACCAGAGAAACAATGCAGTACTTACTCATGTGTGTTTGATTTATTTCACTTAAGAGTATGGTCTCAAGGTGCATCCATTTAGCTAGAATTGTCTCAAGTTTATCCTTCTTTAGTGTAGAGTAGTACTCCATTGTATTAAAAATCTGCATCAAGGGCCAGCCAAATAGCTCAGGGGATTAAAGTGTCTGTTTAGGCAGATGAAGGGGCTGGTTGGATCCCCAGTCTGCAGTGCCGCTGGCCAGCACCTGGGGCGATTGAGACTGGGCGTGGTACAGCGCACCTGTAATCCCAGCACTTAGGAGGCTGTTATGGTTTGTGTCTAGGTGTCCCCCCAAAGCCTCATGCAGTCTTGGGGCAGCTTCTGGAGTTTGTGATTGATTACTGTGGGTGTGGATGCTGCACCTGCCCTGGGGCAGGTAATCTGCATTACAATGTAAGGTGGGAAGAGAAGCCAGCTGCTGGAGCTGATGCCACCCCTCCCTTGCGCTCTAGCTCTTTGCCACCACCATGAAAGGTTGCCTTCTGCTCTGTGCTGCTCTGCATTGGACCCAGCTGCGTTTGGACTGAAGCCTCCAGTAACTGTGAGCTAAATAAACCTTTCCTTCCTTCATTTTGAGTGTCAGGTATTTGTCCCAGCAATGAGTGAAGAGTAACTAAACAGGAGGCTCACTATGAGTCCGATCTATGTAGCGAGACCTTGTAGATGCTGTGGACCCTGTAGACCCTGTACTAAATTAAAAAAAAAAAAAAAAAAGTATCCATTCCTTTTTTCTTTGCCGAACTGGGGATTGAACTCAGGCCGTTCCACTTGCCAGGCAAGCACTTATTCTACTGAGCTGTGTCTCCATCCCCTCCACTCATCACTGATGGGCATTTGGGCTGTTTCCAAGATTTAGCTACTACAAACTGTGCTGCTATAAAGAAAAAAAATCAATCATGTCATGGTTAAATGGGGACAGAGGTTTGTTTGTGAAGACATCTGTCCAAGGTCACAAAGCGAGGGACAGAAGAGCCTGTAGCTAGCTGGCTTGCCTTTTTTTCTCTCTCCTTCCTTTTTTAAAAATCTTTTCTTTTCCCCCTGTATTTAGCACAGGGTCTATAGGGTCTCACTCACAGACTGTATTCATAGTGATCCTCCTGTTTTCAGCCTCCCAAGCGCTGGGATTATAGGCACACGCTGCCATGCCCAGTCTGTGTTTCTGTCTATCTCAGCTCGCCCCAGGGGTGGGGCCAGCATGGCACACCAGGGATTGAACCCCAGTTCCTGCCAGGCACTTTAGTCCACTGAGCTATCAGGCCAGCCCTTTTT
>NW_004524739.1:5561160-5565291 GCF_000260255.1 Octodon degus | reverse complement strand
TCTTTCTTTCTTTCTTTCTTTCTTTCTTTCTTTCTTTCTTTCTTTCTTTCTTTCTTTCTTTCAGACAAGACATAGTAATGTTGCCCAGGGAAGTCTAGACTTGTGAACCCAACTGATCTTCCTGCCTCAGTCTTTCCACTCTCTGGAACTATATGCAAATACCACTGTGCCTAGCTAAATAAAGCCTATACTTTTTTTTTTTTTTTTTTTTTTTGCGGAACCGAGGATTGAACTCAGGCCCTTGCACTTGCCAGGCAAGCACTTATTCTACTTGAGCTATTTCTCTGGTCCCTAAAGCTTATACTTTAAAACTCTACAAGGCTGGGTGTGGGGGTGCATGCCTTATAATCTGAGGGGCTGAGGCTCAGACTTGAGAAGCTGAGGCAGGAGAATCACCACAAGTCTGAGACCAGCCTAGGCTACATAAGCAAGTACAAGGCTCACCTACACTACATGAGACCCTGTCTCAAAAACAAAAGAAAACCTCAGGAAGTATGTACCTCGGTTCCAAAAAACAAAAAAAAGAAAAACAAAAACAAAAAATTGAAGGAAGTGTGTGGTGTTAAAATTTTGATTTTATTTGTTTGATCATCTCTCTCTCTCTCTCTCTCTCTCTCTATATATATATATATATATTTTTTTTTTTTTTTTTTTTTTTTTCCCCCGAACTGGAGATTGAACTCAGGCCCTTGCGCTTGCCAGGGAAGCGCATATTCCACTGAGCCTTCTCCCTGGCCCCTTATATATTTTTTTGGTACCAGGATCGAACTCAGGATCTTGTGCTTGCCAGGTAGGTGGTTATGCTGCTGAGCTATCTTCCTGGCCCTATATTTGTGGTACTGAAGAAAGGATTGAATCTATGGCCTTAGTATTAAGGTACATCTCTCATCCTATTTGACAGATCTTGCTATGTAGTTGCAATGGTCTTGCTATGGCCTCAGACTCACTATGTAGCATAGGCTGGCCCTGAACTTGGGGCAGTCTGTCTCAGCCTTCTGAGTGCTGGGATTACAGGCATGTGCTACCACACTTGGCCTCCCAATCCTTTAAAATATTTATATATATATATATATATATTTTTTTTTTTTTTTCACTTTTGACACAGGGTCTTGCCAAGTCATTGCCCACACTGAACTTGAACTTGCAATTCTCCTGCCTCAGCCTCTCAGAAAGCAGGGCTTACAGGTGTGTGCCACCACATATGTCTATCTTTTATATTTTATTTTATTTTTTTGGCAGAACAGGGATTGAACTCAGACCCTTGCGCTTGCTGGGCAAGTGCTTATTCTACTAAGTCATCTCCCCAGCCCCAATCTTTTCTATTTTATAGATGAATTAATTCATTTTCAATAGATGAAGTGCTGGGGAGATAGCTCAGTAGAATAAGCACTTGCCTGGCAAGCTCAAGGGCCTGAGTTCAATTCCCCATTCTGTTAGAGAGAGAGAGAAAGAGAGAGAGAGAGAGAGAGAGAGAGAGAGAGAGAAAAAAAACTTCCCAGAGTTACATAGCAAGTACCTGGCAAATAAAACAATGTAGAGTTCCAGGATAGGAATCACACTCCTGGATTGTGTCCCAGTCTCAGGGTCTTAGTTACATTGCTACATTACTATTACTTCTTTCTCTAACTCCTAATCATGGCAGGCCTACACAGCTCCAGCTGTCAAGGAGCCAACACTATAAAATCAGCTGAGGATACCACCAGCTTTGCCTTATAGGAGTGCTGGGAGAATTAATAAGCTAATGGCACTTGGTATGCTTCAGCAGAGGCCCTGAATAAACTCAAGGCACTTAAGTGTGAAACGCACTGTCAAGGGTAGTTCATGCTTAATAAGATGTCTTTAGCCCAGTTTCTGATCTATTTTGAAGTATGGAGGAAGTAGAACCATATTACCTTACAACCCTCTTTGGGAACCATTTGGACGTCACAGACTACCAGTGATGGCAAGCCTTTAAGAGCTTTCAGTGATAACAAACAGCTGACAGGGGCATGCATGCCATAGGTTTGCCATCACTGGGCTAGGGCATTTCTGATGGCCTTGGGGTAAGGGAGGGTGGTGGTGCTGCCAGGGTTTCCAGCCTTTCATTCGCAGAAGCAAGTGTTCCTTTGGCATTTCAGAAGGGTTTCCAGCTTACTTTCAGGGACACCAGTTATTGACAGGAGCTGGACTAATGTCATGGTCAATTGAGCTCTGGAAGCAGACAAAACCTGGGCAGGATCCTGTCATTTCATGTCTCTGAGCCTCCATTCCTTTTTAAAATGGGGTAATAATACCTTCCTCACATGGTTATTTTGAAGCATAAACTTGATAATATATTTAACAACACCTTGCTTAGGGCTTGGAATAGAGATGTTCAACAAATGGCCATAATTATAGCCATTATTGTTATTCCTATGTTGTTATATTATTTGCTGATATTTTAGGGCCATGCCATGAGCCAGATGGAAGCAAGATTCACTCATTTGTTCAACAGTTTACTAGATTACCCTAAGGAGGCCAGTCTATGGAGGATCCTGAAAACAGGCATTTACAATGCCTATTTAATGCTGTAAGTGTTATGGTAAGAAATTACATAGGTGTTTTGAGGCTTTAAAGGGAGAATCAGTTAATGGACCATACGGCAAAAGTTTTTCAGAGGAGGTAGTTCTCCACTTCCAGACTGCTTCCAGAAAGTGGAAAATGCTACTTGCGGGAGGCAGATTACAATGCACACGGCAGCTGAATCTGTGTTGTTCACCCAAGAGGTTGACTCTGGGCCGGGGAGATAGCTCAGTAGAATAAGCCCTGCCTGGCAAGTGCAGGGTCCTGAGTTCAATCCCCCGTACTGCAAAAGAAAAAAAAAAAAAAAAGGTTGACTCTGATCTGCCTGTTGCCTTCTTCAACTCCCACACAGCTCTGTCAGATGCCAGCCAGCCTTGCCCTAGAAAACCCCCTCTGGGGCACCTGCTGGTGGTAAACAGCCCAAGTTCTGTGCTGTGGCTCCATGTGGCTGAGTCATAAGACCTTTCTTTCAGCGGTAAGCTCTACTGGAAGCCTCTGGTTGGGAGGGAGGCCCCAGGTCAACCTCGTGGGAAAAGGTTAATGGTGACTGACCACTGCTTTTCCACATTAGTCCAGGATGAACCCGCAGTGGAAAGGTGGGAAAAGGGCAGCCCAAGGGGCATCTTCATTTCTTTGTAGTGCCTGGTCTGGGTAGGTGATGTTAACCAGGGTGGAATGAGAGGACAATCCTTGCTGGCCCCAAATCTCATGCAGGAACCTCCCCACTTCCTCCCAAGCCAGCCTCCAAGGTCTCTTCTGGTTGCCTTCGGGCAGTGGCTTCACTAGTGACCACATTTTCCAAACCAAAACTCGGGATGCTCCATCTAGCAAATTTCTGGCCAGCTTCCAAATGCAAGAGACAAAAACCTTTCCCCTGGGATAATGAGCACCGTTAAAGGGGACATCCAGGCGGAAACCTTGAAATTCAAGGTCCTCTCTTCAGGTATTTCTTTCATACATTATATTATTGATACATGAAAAAAGCCCGCGAAGTAGCTATTATTTCTATTTTATAGAAGAGAATACTTAGAAAGGAAATCATTTGTCCAACTTCGTACTTCCTGAAGTCTGAATTTTGGCCTGTCAGGGCGGGTCTTGCGCCTGGGAGTATGCCGCGAGGGAGGAGGTAGGGAGCGGCACCAAACCGTCCTTCGCAGAGATGCACAAGCCATTTTAGGCCGCTGGGAAAGGCAGCCAAGAGCTCAGCTGCTCAGTTTCCACTTGTGAGTTGGAAATCCCCAAGCACAGGACCGGGTCGCCGCCCCATCCCAGCAGCAGCTGGCCGCAGGCCGCACCGCCCGGGAGCCGGAATCAGCCAGACGACCTTGCGGGTCACCCCGCGGCCGCGCGCCCTTGCCCCAGCCCAGGTGCGGGCGGGCGCGGTGCTGCAAGGTCGGGCAACTCCCGGGGTCACTCTGGGCACCCCCTCCCGGTCACATGGACGCGCCTTCCGTCTCCACCAGCGCGGAGCAGAACGCACCACCCGAAGGAGGTGCCGAGGGCAGTGGGTCAGCGCCCGCGGGGCAAGTGGGCGGGCCGAGCGCTCCCGAGCCGCGGGCAGCCAGTCAGAGGCGCCGAGGGCGGGCGGGC
>NW_004524739.1:5557362-5560905 GCF_000260255.1 Octodon degus | reverse complement strand
GGCCGGGTGTCGCGCGCCGAGGCTGGGGGGGAGTCGTCGCCGCCGCCGCCGCCACCGCTACCGCCGCCGCCGCCGCCGCCGAGGTGACTGAGGAGAGAGGCGCCTCCTCGCTCCCGCCCCCGCCGGACTTCAATGCCCAGTCCCCAGCTCGCCAGCGTGAGTGCGCCCCTCCCGGGCGGCCCGCGCCGGCGCCCGGGGCCTCAGGCAGGGGAGGGCGGGAGGCGCCGCTGCCATTAGCGCAGGCCGGAGACACGTCCCCGGAAGGAGGGCCGGGTCGGGCCGGGCCGGGCCGGCGGCTGGCGGCGAGTGAGGGAGCGGGCGCGATAGTGTGTGGAGGAGTGTGGGGTGTTGGAGCGCGTGGGGTGGAGCGCGAGTGTGTGGTGCTGGAGAAGGTGAGTGTCCTTGTGGGGGCGCGGAAGGGGGCGAGAGCGGGCTGGGGGCAGCAGGGGCGTGAGGAGAAGAGTGAGTGGGAGCGAGTCCGGGGGAGGACCGTGGGGAGCGTGTGGGCATGACGGGGGTGAGGGTGTGGCGTGGGTGGGGGGATGTCGTGAGTGCCCGGGGAGGTGAGTGGCGCCTGAGCGAGTGTGCAAGCTGCCAGCGTTGTCCAGCGTGTGAGCAGGGATCCTGGACGCCTTTCTCCTTAGTCTTTGTGTGTGTGGGTAGTGAATCTTGGTATCTGGGTGTCAGGGACTTCACTCCAGGAGCATATCACGTCCCTGAGCCTTTGCGTTGAAGGAGGAGGAAAGGATCTGAGTCTTCTAGTGACACATTGCTATCTGGCACCAGGAACCCCCTCCAACGGATGTGGCTTTTTTTTTTTTTTTATTTTTAAATCTCCCCCCATCCGCGCTGCCACGTTTCATGAAATTGACATAAGTTTCTGAAATGGTCAAGGGTATGCTTGTCATCCCATCTTAGTTTGGGGGTTCCAAGAGCTAACACAACTTTGAATCTTGCCCATTATGCTCTTGCCTGTATTCAGAAGCATAAACTTTTTTGTAAAGTACTGTTAATTTTTTAGGTGAAAGTTTGTATTAGGTAAGTTAAAGTGGAAAAATTGAAGTAATATCTTTTGGATTGTAACTATTTCCTACCTTTTTGGAGAAAGGCTCCTAGGAAATAATAGTAGTGTTAACAGTGATGAAGAAAAACTGTAGGTTAGTTTACTTCCTGGAATTTGTCAAGAAATATATGAAGACACTAGTTTTGGTATCACTGTAGCCATTCAGCAAATGCTTGTCAGTTTAGAGTCACCAAACTACAATTACTGCCTGATGAGTGGATCGTAGTTGTTATCATACTCAATATTACAGTGGAGTTTTGTAGAGGAAGTGGTTGAGGTTATGCCTCATGAAGTGTGTGGAAGGGAATTAAGAATAGAGGAGGACCCACCAGGATCTCAGAGTCACTGAATTAGTAAAACCTCATGAGGTTGCCAGGATTCAATCACCTCTATCCCCTACTAGCTATCTAACCCAGGGGTGCTGTACTGCTGAACTGTATCTCTAGCTTTTTTTTTTTTTTTTTTTTTTAATACATTCTAAGACAGTTACTAAGTCATTAAATCACTAAGCTTCCCAGACTGGGCTGGAACTTTTTTTTTTTTTTTTGAGAGACAGGAGCTTGTTAACCTGCCAAGGCTGACCTTTCCTGTTTCAGCCTCCTTGAATAGATGGGATTATAAACATGTGCTGCTGTCTGTGCCTGGCTGATCCTGATTTTTAAAAAGTTGCTTATTGAATGGACTAATCAGTGTTACTGATTTTTCCCATCTGATGTAGAAATAGGGATTCTTGGAAGAGTGCTTTAAGTATTATTATTTTATGCTTCAGTGGTATAATTATAAAAGATAATGATGTCTCAGAGGTTGGGCTCTTTCAATATGAGTTAATGTGGATTTTTTGGTAGTGCACCTAATAGAATTGTAGGCAAATTGTTGGTACAGTTCAGAATAGGAGTCTGAAGTTACATTTTTCTTAAGAGAATTTTTTTTTTCTCAGTCACTAGTATGTTACTAGTATATGGTGCTTTGAGAAGTAGTATTGTAAAGCTGAGGGGGAGGGAAGGAAGGAATTAATGAGTATCAAGTGCCTGCTATGCTACAGGTGTTTTTATGTTCTCATTTCATCCTTGCAGCCATAGTAATGATGGTAAGGATCTTCATTTGCATTCAGTTGGCACATTTTGAGTTGGTTTCTGTTCACCAACCCCTAGGGATATGTGATGAGCCCCAATGGACTTATAGGGATGAGATGAAGAGATACAGACTCATAAAGTTAAGTAACTTGTCCTAGCTTTTATGCAGCTAACAAGAATGGGAGCTGAATTAAATATTGAGGTCTACCTAACTCTAAAACTCCTGTTTGCAGGGGGCTGCCTAGTACTTTCAGTGTATTGTCTGACTTTGTCTCTGTCCTTGCAGCTGGTCTGGGTGAGAGCTCTGTGAATTAAAGAAGACAGTGGCTGGAGGCAAAGGGCTGGTTGGGAAATGCTGACTTGAGGCTCTTTGGGGCCTAAGCTAGGTTTTTATGTGGGAGGAGATTCTTGAAACTGTCTTGGGGCCTCAGGGTGTGTGCTTTGAGACAGTTTTTACAAGGCACCTGGGATATGTCTGGATGAGGGAAGTCTGATTAAAGAAATGTAGTAGACTTTTAATGTATTTTGACTATCGGTGGGTATAGAAAGGGAAGAGTATTTGTTGGAGCTAAGAGTTACCTGGAAGTTGCCACTTTGTGGAAGTTTCTGTTGAGCTGTGTGGGATACTTAAATCAGGAGTTTGTGAGGAGCATGTGAGAAGACATGTGAAAACACTTTGTTAATTATAAACTGAACTACAGACACAAAATAATATTACCAGTTAAGACTTTTTCTCCTAAGGCAACAGTTTAATTGTTACATCTACTAGCTAGAAAAGGCCAGTAGTATTTTAGAACACTTTTACAAATGAAAAATAGTAGAACTGCTGAACAGGATATTTTCTGACTCAGAACAGCAAAAATCAGACCACTCCCTCCATGAGTCAGTCAAGTAATATTTAATTGGAGTGAACCGAGTTTATAGGCAGAAGCCATTTACAACATCATGAGCTTTGTGGCACTAGGGAAGAGGAAATATTTGAACGCTTTTTGCATGCAACTTTTAAAAGTCTAAAAGTCACAAACACACAATACACATATAGTTTACTGGAAAAAAGTTGTGAACAAATTAAATTAGATTACTTTTTTAAAATTTACTTATGTGTGTGCGTGTGTGGCCAGCTCAGCCCACCAGGGGGCGGGGCTGGCTGGCATGTGGTGCTGGGGGATTGAACCGAGGTCCCTGTGCTTTGCTAAGCTTGCTCTAAGTAGGTGCTTTAGACCACTGAGCCATCTCACCAGCCCCATTATCATCTTAATCATATTCTTTCATTTAGCTAACTTCCTGCCCAATCTCTTGAGACTTGATGTTTCATAGAAGTGCTTAGTGTAGAGCTGAAGTGAATGGTGCATACACATCTTTCGCTCCTTGGAGTTGTAGAGGTCTAGACTGAGCCAAAAACTCACC
>NW_004524739.1:5554055-5556832 GCF_000260255.1 Octodon degus | reverse complement strand
TTTTTTTTTGCGAAACTGGGGATTGAACTCAGACCCTTGTGCTTGCCAGGCAAGTGGTTATTCTACTGAGCCATCTCCCTAGCCCCTAAAGCAGTTTTTAATCTTTCAAGAATGGTATCTTTAATTCCTTTCATAGTATTTTTGAGTTAAAATTTCATTCTCAGAAAATGTTGGTTCTTTTGGCATCAAATGCACTTATGATATATTTGTTTTAGCAGATCAGATAAATTACTTTTTATTTTTATTTCTGCTGTGGTTAAAAATGTTGGCTCTTAACTAATGTGTTATTTGACAAGAATTCAAATTTCCAATCAGGTCTGCTTTCTTCCATTTGTCCTTTAGTTAAATTTGGAGCATACTTTTTTTTTTTTGGGTACCAGGAATTGAACTTTGCGCTTGCTAGGCAAGTGCTTATTCTACTGAGCTATCTCCTCGGCCCTAGTATACGTGTTTCATGGGACAGTTTTGCTAGGTTGTACTGTTGCTGTATTTGTAAATTGGATTTATATACATACTTGATATTTATTGTTTTTAGTAGCAAGACAAATTGGTGTGTTTTCTTTTTTTTTTTTAACATTTATTTATTGTGTGTGTGTGTGTGTGTGTATGTGTGTGGCCAGCTCAGCCCACCAGGGGGCGCAGCTGGCTGGCATGTGGTGCTGGGGGATTGAACTGCGGTCCCTGTGCTTTGTTAAGCTTGTTCTAAGTAGGTGCTTTAGACCACTGAGCCATCTCTCCAGCCCCACAGAATTATTTATTTATTTTTATTTATTTATTTTTAACTGAACCTGGGATTGAACTCAGGCCCTTGCGCTTGCCAGGGAAGCACTCAAATTGGTGTGTTTTCTACTTTCCATTGTTGGTGAAAGGCCTATCATGAGGGAACGGAACGAAGAGTTAGTACAGAAGGATATGAGTCATCAGTAGGATTTGTCAGCAAAATAGGAAGGGTATGATAGAGAAACAATAGACTATAGTGACATTTTTCATTCCACGTTTGGCTACAGACATGTTTCCTTTTGGTGATTAGTTTAAATTGCACAAATTTTGATTTTTATGAATGGAAAGCACCTCCAATGTAAGTCACAGATTATAGTGTCCTTTGTTTTTCTAGTGAGATGGGATCTTCATTTGGAGGTCTTCAGTCAGAATATAATTAAATTGATTTCATTTCGTTGCTAGACAAATAGTTTAACTATTAAACAGGATTTAATAAGTTAAAGTAATGTTGTAATTTTTGTTAATTATAGAGCTGCTTGAATCAGAAGAGACAATATCAATATGGCAATGTCATGTAACATGAACATGTACTAATTCACCAAGATGATCATAATCAAGTATTGGAACATATAGGTCATTATTTGTGTTTTTTCCTCACAGTTACTCTGCATTTAAATTCCTGAATTTTTAGTGCACTTGAGTTGGTCTGGAATTCTTGTTGTGGTCAAGGCCTCCCCAGAGTTATCAAACCAAAGGTTAAGCTCCTTGCTTAAGTCACACTGACATGCTGCTAACTGTTCCTTCCAGTTTGTGTTCTAAGGTTTTATCTTTCATCAGAGGCCTTAAACCATTAGTTAATTAAGTGTATGTTTCCAGTGCATAATGTTTACTTCTTAATTCCTTTTTTTACATCTTAATTCCTTTTTCCTCCCCTTGCCCTCTGTCCTCTGATCCATCCCTCCCTCCTTCCTTTTCTCCCTCCATTGCTTGATCCCTTTCCTGTTTAAGGAAGCTCTATCTCCCAACATATTACTTTTATTTTGCTTTTTATTTTTAAGAAGTCTGAATTCTCCATTTTTTTCATGTTAGTCTTTTCAAAGAGTATAGCATTAATATGAAAACTTAATTTCTATCTAGTATTTTTTTTGTCCTTGTTGATTCTTTTGGGAGCTGGACCCTAAATACTGTTCTTATGGTGTGCATATAGAGCTCTGCAGATGCCTATTCAAAGAGGAGATGTGCTGCATCTTAGTATCACTTGCAAGTGGTGGTATATTACATTTGGAGGAAAAAACCAAGAGAATAAATTTTATGTAACCTTTCTCCCCACTAGGTACTGGGGATTGAATTCAGGATTTTCTTTTCTTTTTTTGCAGAACTGGGGATTGAACTCAGGCCCTTTCGCTTGCCAGGGAAGCACTTATTCTACTGAGCCATCTCCCTGACCCCTGAATCCAGGATTTTCCCACTGAGATATATTTCCCTGGCCTAGACCATTTAGTTAGTTCTGTTTTCTGCTCTCTCCTCCTCTCCCCTTCTTTTTCAGTATATGTCTGTGTATGCCAGGCTTGATGTGCAGTTCAGGCTGGCCTTGAACTTGCAACAGTCCTTCAGCCTCAGTGACCCCCCTCCCCGCCACTACTGGGACTGCAGCCATGAACAACTGCACCTGGCCAGCCCTTTTAATTTTTTGTTTGAGACAGGGTCTTGATAAATTGTGCAGGTTGTACCCAAACTTTTGATCTTCCTGCCTTAGTATTCCAGAGTGCTGGGATTACAGATGTGTGCCACTATGACTGGACAATTTCACATTCTTTAATTGGAAAGAGAAGAAATGTGAATCCATGTTGAACTAAGCTAGTAAGAAAAGAATAATAGGGGCCAGGGAGATGGCTCAGAGGAATAAGCGCTTCCCTGGCAAGTGCAATGGTCTTGAGTTCAATCCTTGTTTGGGGTGGAGGGGGAGAAAAGGAAAGAAAAGAATGATAACCTCCTCTCCTGACGATGATACAGAGATGTTTCACCATATTTGCTTCACATTTATGAAACATTTTTTT
>NW_004524739.1:5552904-5553900 GCF_000260255.1 Octodon degus | reverse complement strand
TGCTGGGGGATTGAACCGCAGTCCCTGTGCTTTGCTTAGCTTAGCTTGTTCTAAGTAGGTGCTTTAGACCACTGAACCATCTCACCAGCCCTCTATAGATTTTTAAAGTTTATAACTGTTGCTTTGTTTTTGTGAAAATAAACATCATGATAGTTAATAGTATATTTAAAAGGCCAATATCATATATAGAGAGGTTGTTGTGATATAAAATGTTATTTATGAAAAGCAGGCAAGAGGAGAGGAAGTGAAATGTAACTTAGTTTTAGGACAATCAAAATGCCCTGACAGCAGAAAAATTTCCTGGGCTAAAGCAAAAGAATTTATGCTGACAAGATGTGTTTTGAAATGTTTTATATTGTATCCTGTATATAGTTTCCTTCTCCCCTTTTTTGGTGGGTAGATAATGGACAAAATATATTTTGTCTATATACATTGGGCAAAATGGGAAGTGAGCGTTAAGCTGACCCATAAAATACTAAGTTTTGAACCATGGTATAGTTTACATAATGCTAACAATAGCCTGGAAAGTTTTGCTTTGCATGCTGCTTGTGTGCTGTAAGTTATTTTGAAAGGTGATTCAAATAACTTTTCTTGAGTATCTAATTTGCAACCTTAGGAATTTGCAGCTGTTATAGTCATTCTAACTGTCCTGATCTAGCCCAAAAAACATTTCAGAGTGGTGTTGACAGGCTGAATTCAGGTGTGCTATTGGATTCTTACTACTGAGTTTGCTTTAGTACAATTAAAGTTCAGAATCTTTTTGGGGGGTGGAACCAGGGATTAAATTCAGGCCCTTGCGCTTTGCCAGGGAAGTACTTATTCTACTGAGCCATCTCCCTGGCCCCTAAAGTTCAGAAACTTAAATGTATTTCTTTTTTAAATTGTTTTTGTCTTTTTTAGTTTTATTTTATTTTATTTATTTATTTTTTTATTTATTTATGTGTGTGTGGGTGGGTGGGTGTGTGGGTGGCCAGCTCAGCCCAGCAGGGGGCGGGG
>NW_004524739.1:5546248-5549624 GCF_000260255.1 Octodon degus | reverse complement strand
GGTGCTGGGGGATTGAACCGAGGTCCCTGTGCTTTGCTTGGCTTAGCTTGTTCTAAGTAGGTGCTTTAGACCACTGAGCCATCTCACCAGCCCGGCTATTGGTTTTTGAATGTTGACTTTTTACCTCACTATGCAACTGAATTTGTTTATTAAATATAGCAATTTTTAAATGGAGTTTTTGGGGTCTTCAATATGGAGTATCATGTTATCTGCAAATAAGCATAGTTTAACTTTTTCCTTTCTTATAATTATCCCTTCCCCCATTTCTTGTAGAATTCAGCAGTGAATCTGTTTGGGCCTTGGCTTTCCTTTTTTGGTAGTTTTTTGAGTACATATTTGATTTCATTGACTGATACTGGTTTGTTTAGGATTTTTGTATTGTCACTCAGCTGTGGTAATTAATATGTTTCTAGGAATCTCCATTTCTTCTGCATTTTTCATCTTACTAGTATACAGTTTTTCAAAGTAGGTATAGGTGATCTTCTGGATTTTTTTCTGGGTCCTTTGAGTTTTCACCCGTGTTTCATTTTTAATTGTACGAATTTGAGTTTAAAAAATTTTTTTTTATGGTTGGCTAAGGGATTGTTGCTTTTATTTAGTCTTTCAAAGAACCAACTCTTTGATTCATAGATTCTTTGTTTTGTTCTTTAGTCTCCAATGTCTTAATTTCTGCTCAGATCTTTGTAATTTCTTCCCTGGCAGGAGATTTTGGCTTAACCCGCTCTTCTTTTTCTAGAAGTTTAAGGTTCACCATTAAGGTGTTGATTTGAGCTTGCTCTGTTTTCCTGATATGGGTATCCACTGCTGTAAATTTTCCTTTTAGGACTGCTTTCATTGTGTCTCATAAGTTCCAGTATGTTGTATTGTCATGATCATTTAATTGAAGAAATAGTCTATTTTTTTTTCTTTAATTCTTTGTGATTCATTGCTTGTTCAGGAGGGTGTTATTTAATTTCCATGTGTCCATGAAATTTTTATGGTTTTGTCACTGATTTCCAATTTCATTGTACAGTGGCCAGATACTATGCATGGAATAATTTCAGTTCCTTTATATTACTTAAGCTTGTTCTATGAGCTAGTATGTGGTCTACTTTGGAGAAGGTCCCATGTTCAGCTGAGAGAAGTGTGTATTATGTTATGGGGTGGAGTACTCTGCAGACAAAGACCATTTGTTCAAAAGTTTGGTTCAGGGGCTGGGGATATAGCTCAGTGGTAAAAGTGCCTGCCTGGCAAGCACAAGGTTCTGAGTTTGATCCCCAGTTCTGGGAAAAACAAAAAGTTCTTTTTTTTTCCAAATAAACACATTTCTTAGTTATCTCCTTGAATGTCATTCCTGGTAGTTTTTTTTTTTTTTTTGGCAGAACTGAGAATTGAATTCAGGCCCTTGTGCTTGCCAGGCAAGCACTTATTCTACTGAATTATCTCCCTGGCCTCTTTGGTTCAGTTCTAATATTGTTGATTTTTTTTTTTTCGGTCTAGTTTATGTCTTTTTTGTAACAGGGGAGTATTTATTAAGATACCCCAATACAACTGTACTAGTGCTTACTTGATTTTTCATGCCCTTTAATATTTGTTTGATATAGTTGGGTGCACTGGTATTTGTTGCATATGTATTTATGATCCCTCTTCCTCTTGGGTTGTTTCCTTTACAGGGATGTAGTGGCCTTTGTCTCTCTTAATCAGTCTTGACTTAAAATTTACTATCTGCAAATAGAATAGGTTATTCTTGCTTTTTTCTGGGTTCCTGTTCCATGGAGTATTGTTTTCCATTCTTCGACTTTCAGTCTGAATTTCTATTTTCTTTTTTAAAATGTGTTTGGTACAGGGTCTCACTATGCAGCTTGGACTAGTTTTGATCCTCCTATTTTTAGCCTGCCCAGCACTGGGATTACAGGTGTGTGCCCCTGACACCTGGTCTTGGTAGCTGGCTCACTGTGGCAGGGTCAGGGCTGGCATGGCATGTGGTGCTGGGGACCGAACCCTGGTCCCTGTGCTTACCTAAGCAGGCATGTAATCTGCTGAGCTATCTTGCTGGCCTCAGGTTTTTTTTTTTTTTTTCTTTTCCCCCAATCATTTGTGCTATCTCCTTTTTCATTGAATCTAATCAATCTTAAGTTATTCTTCTTTGCTTCATCTAGCAGCTGCTGTATTGATTTCTCATGGTGTATTGCCTTTTTTTTTTTTTTTAAGGTAAAGATGTTCTTTTATTTATTTATTTTTGGCAGAACTGGGGATTGAACTCAGGCCCTTGTACTAGCCAGGGAAGCGCTTATTCTACTGAGCCATCTCCCCTGTATTGCCATTTTTAAGAAATCTTTCATGATCGCTAACCACAAGCCTGTCTTCTATATATGAGATCTTGTCCTCACATTGGCTTAGTCTGCTGCAAATACTCTCAGTGAAATTTCTATTTTCCTGGATAGCTTACTGTATCTACCTTAAGAATTTCCATTTCTTTCCTATACTGAGCATTCATGGTTTGCATGATTTTCTTTTTAACAGTGAAAGATGCATCATTTTATTGGTATCATTAATTTATGAAGAAGATAGGTATTTTTTCCCCTCACAAAGTGACGTGGATTACAATCTGCCATACCACGTGCCCACATATCTTCAGGGTGAAAATGGAGCATTTCAAGCTCTAGTCAGGGCTGGTTATTCTTTTTTCGCTTTCACAATTTTGATGCTGCTGCCAGCAGTCTTCTCTGCATTTGCTCTGAATTCCGTCTTCAGGGCATCCCTCAGTGCCTTTGCACAGATCCGGGAGTAGCGAATGTAGTTGAGTCCAGCCTGTCACCGGTAGGCCACCATGATGTCGCAAGAGGGGTCGTGTGTCGGACCGAATCGCTAGGAAAACGACAATCTCAGCTCCCTCGGATGGCCCAGTAGCAGGAAGGTCCTGCATAATTTTCTTAAGTTCCTCTTTTTTTTTGGTCTGTATCTGCTCTAGAGTCACTAAGCATGATTTTCATTGTGGGCGCCATCTCCACATTTATCTGAGAAATTGTTATTATTTTTTGTATTTTAGGGAAGGGTCTACAGGGTGTTCAGGGTCTCACTACTAGATCAGACTCGTAGTGATCCCCCTGTTTATAGACTCCCAAGAGCTGGGATCACAGGTGTGTACCACCACGCCCAGTCTCATTTGCTGTCTCAGCATGCCCCGGGTTTGGGCCTGGCATGGCAGGCCTGGGGATCGAACCCCTGGCCTCTGTGCCTGCTTACAGGTGCTTTAATCCTCTAAGTTATTTGGCTGGCCCTTGCAAAATAATTTTTTTTTCTTTTTGGTGGAACTGGGGATTGAACTCAGGCCCTTGCACTTGTCAGGGAAGCACTTATTCCACTGAGCCATCTCCCTGGCCCAATAATTTCTGAT
>NW_004524739.1:5538375-5544579 GCF_000260255.1 Octodon degus | reverse complement strand
TTTTTGGTGGAACTGGGGATTGAACTCAGGCCCTTGCACTTGTCAGGGAAGCACTTATTCCACTGAGCCATCTCCCTGGCCCAATAATTTCTGATTTAATTGTTTCTGGAGTCTCATTCAATTTCTTGTTGTTACCACTTTAGAGAAGCCAAGTTGTATGGCTTTCGGATTGTCCCACATTGCCCCCCTGGGTTTGCCTTTGGTGAACTGGATATCTGGGGGTCTTGTAAGTCTTGTCTTTTTTTTTTTTTTTTTTTTTCTGGTTGCTAATTCCTGGGATGCTGCTTATAAATTGCCATGGTGGGGTTGCTTTATTGCTAATATTTAGAACCCTTAGGAAATGATTACTTTGCCAATGTATTTTTCAGGTGTGGCTGGTTTTTGGGTTTTGAGTCTATTGTAAGATCCTACCTCTTCAATTTGTTGAGGATGAGAAGTTGCTTCCTGTTTGTCCTAGTCCCTGGTTCTTTTTTTTTTTTTTTTTTTTGATGGAGCTGGGGATTGAACTCAGGCCCTTGCACTTGCCAGGGAAGTGCTTATTCCACTGAGCCATCTCCCGAGCCCCATTTCAAATGTTTTTGGTTTGTATTTTGTTTTGTTTTGTTTTTGGTGGAACTGGGGATTGAACTCAGGCCCTTGCGCTTGTCTGAGCCATCTCCCCAGCCCCTAGTCCCTGGTTGTTTGGCACTCTGCCCCATAGTATTTTCTGTGATCCTTAGTCTCAATCAACTGTTTAAAGCAATTATATCACTTTTTTTTTTTTGGTGGAACCGGGGATTGAACTCAGACCCCTGCACTTGCTAGGGAAGTGCTTATTCCACTGAGCCATCTCCCCAGCCCCCCCTTTTTAACTTTATTCAATATTGTCTTGATCATGATTAAAAGATGACATCATCTTGTGACCTCCCAAAGGGTAAATGTGTTGCAGCTCATGTGCAGCTCCTTACAGTCCTACCTTGGTCCTCCTCCAGTGTCTCCTCTTGGAGTTGTACCTGATTTTATTACCTTTCTTCATATGAATCCACTGAGGAATTGTGCGATTCTGTTTTTGCTTCTTGGTCAGGAATTGTATGATTCTGAAAGTCTTGAGAAGACATGGTGAGGGTAGGAGGCGAGAGCATGCACTCTATGGTGGACTGAAGCAGAAGAGCAGTTATGTCACCTTTGGCTATAGTGGTATCAGCAATGACAATGGCATTAAACACAAGGCTAGAAAATGACAAACTGAAAACAAAAAAAGAAAATGACAAACTGAGCTAACCATTAATTTGCCACCCTTAACCATATGAACCAGATTTGTGGTTGTATCATAAAACCTAAAATCAACCAGTGTACAGGTCCTTAATAATATGTCAATTTTGCCCTCAGGTTAAAATTTAAAATGAGTTAGAAAATAGAGTAGAGGAAGAGATTAGAAGACTGGAGCACAAAGGGCGATTATGCTAACTTTGGGAAAGTGGTGCACAAGACTGGAGGGGAAAGAGAAGAGATGAAAAGGAGAACAGAAGAGAACCACAACCACAAAGAGGTTAGAAACCATGTTCACACATGTACAAAAACAAGGTCAAACAATGAAGGAGAGAAGAAAAAACCAAAAACACCACCACCAATAACAAAAAGTGTGTGTGTGTGTGTGTGTGTGTGTGTGTGAGAGAGAGAGAGAGAGAGAGAGAGAGGAGAGAGAGACAGACAGACAGAGACAGACAGAGAGGTCCATTTATAAGTATATTTCTGATGTCACTGGTAGACAATTGTGTGGAGACAGAGTCCCAGTCCTGTGTTGATCTATCACAGCATGTCAGCAGTAGCTTTTTGATGGGGTAGTGGGTAATCTCAGTGAGCCTGCACCTTCTGGACAAGACAAGATTCATTTGCCCTGCAGCTGTCATTGTATCTTCCAAGGGCCTGAGCCCAGCTAGTAGCCACTAGATGGAGTCAGCAGGCACTTACAGTTCTGATCTCTGCCACCCCTTTCTAAGATGGCTTCTGGCTCTGCCAGTTGCTCTTTTGCCTGGGAAGATCGAATCCTGTACACTCACTGCCAGCTGGTACAGTCTTTCATGCCCATTTCTCCCCTCAACTACTGCATCTCTCCATGGAGGCTTCTGGGGTTGCCAACAGTCACCCTGTGTCCACAGGTTTAAATCATTCCTCTTCAGCAGTGAGTCCCCAGTCCGGGAGAAAGCTACCTTTTCCTTCATCGAAGTTTTTCTTTACTCTCCGTGGGCTTCAGTTCTTTCTGCAGATCTTTCCTGGGTCTAGCGGACCCACTTCCCTCCCTCTTGTCTTTCTCATGTTGCTATATTCCAACAACTGAATGGGACTCACAGAGAGGCTCTTTCTCTGCTGCTTATCACTCTGCCATCTTGGTGCTTGCCCCTTAAATGTATCTCTTTATTAAGGAAAAAATTGATGAATATGTGTATAGTAATACTGAAACTGAATTTAAATGACTACAATTTAAATTCTTTTTCTTTTTTTTTTTTTTTGCGAAACTGGGTATTGAACTTGGGTCCTTGCACTTGCCAGGGAAGTGCTTATTCTCTTGAGGGGTAGTGAGTAATCTTCTACTGAGCCATCTCCCCAGCCCCCTAGAATGTAAATTGTTCTCCAAGAAAATTATTTAACCTTTTTAGATGTAAAAAAGAAGAGTGAAATGAAGAGGGCGGGGGAACAAATGTTGGATTTAACTCATGGGAAAGCAACTTAATTGGTGGTAGGTCTTACTGTGTAAGGAAGTTACTGCAGTTTAGGAATATGATGCACAAGACAGATGGCATGGTGGTGCACCCCTATAATTCTGGCACTTGGGAGGCTAGGGTAGGAGAATTACTGTGAGTTTGGGGCCAACCTGGGCTACATAATGAGACATTTTTTAAAGCATAAGAGTTGTGGGAGTCTTGAAATGCTCGTGAACTAAATAAAGTCTTTAAAACTTAAAGCAAAAGGCAACCATGATACCTTTGCCTGAAATAAAAGTATCAATACATGGAATCAATTTAATAAAGCTGTTAAGTGTAATGTTCAAAAGATTAGCTGGAAACAATAGATTAATACCCAGTATCAGGATTGTGCTGTTAGGAATTTTAATGTCATTAATCATTATGCAAAATTTTTGTTTTTAGGAGAGTGAAAATGTCTTTAGTGCCATTTAATTCCTCTTAAATTTTATTTATGAGCCAGGTGTGGTGGCACATGCATGTAATCCCAGCACTCAGGAGGCTGAGACAGGAGAATCAGGTAGGAGGATCTTGTGAGTTGGAGGCCAGCCTGGGCTATGTAACTGTTCCAGGCCAGCCTGCACTACATATTGAGACTCTATCTCATAAGACAAAACAAAACAAAAATCTTTATTTATGAAAGTAAAAAATGACATTTGAACAGATTTATCTGAAGAGTTGCTAATTTTAGAGGAAAAAATGAAGTACAGAATTCAATATTTTCAAGTGTATCATGAAAATACTTAGTACAGTTTTTTTTGTTGTCATATTTGTTTTTTGAGACAGGCTCCTACTATGCAGCTCAGACTTGTCTTGAATTCACTGTAGCTCAGGCTGGCCTCGAACTTGGCTGTGATCAGGGTGCGTCACTATGCCTGGCATTTACTGCAGTTTTTTTGTTTTTGTTTTTGTTTTTGTGTTTGTTGTGGAACTGGGGATTGAACTCAGGCACTTGCGCTTGCCACCGAAGCGCTTATTCCACTGAGCCATCTCCCCAGCCCCTTTACTGTGGTTTTTGGTCTTCCAGTTCTTTATGGTTCTCATCCCTATAGTACCAGCAGAACACTAGAACCTGAGGCAGAAGGATTGCTGTGAGTTTGAGGCCAGCCTGGGCTATTGGAGTGGGTTTGAAGCTGATCTACATAATGAGATCCTGCCTCAAAAAGAGGAGTTAATTTTAAATGTACGGCTAGGCATGGTGACATGCCTATAATCCCAGCACTCTGAAGACTAAAGTGAGAGGATCCTTGGAATTCAAGGATACCAGTGAGCTCAAGGCCATCCTGCACTGCATAGTGAGACCCTGTCTCAAAAAGATATAAGGGGTCGGGGTGGGACTGCAGCTAATCACTAGGGTATGCACAAATTTGGAAACTACTCCCTTTTTGTTTGGGTGGGATCAAGGGCTATGGGAGTTTTGGTAAATTACTATCACTGTTCAGAAGCAGGAGTGATTTTTTTTTTTTTTTTTTTTTGATACCGGGGATTGAACTCAGGCCCTTGTGCTTGCTAGGGAAGTGCTTATTCCACTGAGCTATCTCCCCAGCCCTTGATTGTTGATTAATTGCTTTGTTTTCCTGAGTGTCAAGCCCTGTATCTTCTGCTGATTGTGAACTGTTAAGACATCAAGGTCACAGCTCTTTTTTTTGGTGGAACCGGGGATTGAACTCAGATCCTTGCGTTTGCCAGTCAAAACCTAACCCTTTGTGACTTTTTTTTTTTGGTGGAACCAGGGATCGATCTCAGGCCCTTGAGCTTGCCAGAGAAGCGCTTAGTCCACTGAGCCATCTCCCCGGCCCTCTATTTATTTATTTATTTATTTATTTGTGTGTGTGTGTGGCCAGCTCAGCCCACCAGGGGGCTTGGCTGGCTGGCATGTGGTGCTGGGGGATTGAACAGCGGTCCCTGTGCTTTGCTAAGCTTGTTCTGAGTAGGTGCTTTAGACCACTGAGCCATCTCACCAGCCCCCTCTTTTTTTTAAACTTATTATTTATTTATTTATATATGTGTGTGTGTGTGTGGCCAGCTCAGCCCACCAGGGGGTGGGGCTGGCTGGCATGTGGTGTTGGGGTATTGAACCGTGGTCCCTGTGATTTGCTAAGTTTCTTCTAAGTAGGTGCTTTAGACCACTGAGCCATCTCACCAGTCCCTCACAGCTCTTTTTTACAGAACTGATTATTGATTTATGTACTGGAACTTGATTCTCAAGTGCCTTCCTTCATTGAGGAAGTAGAAAAGAAAGAATAGCCAAAGGAGTATTTAAAAAAAATTAATGGTAAAAAAAATCTTGTTATTTTTAACTTATTTATAGATATTTTGGATCCTAATTTGTATACAATCTACTGGATAACTATGAATTCCCAAGAACTGTAGTCAGTGAGGAAGGGAAAAGACACTAATTTGAATCAGACTTCGAAGTTTCAAGGAGGCAGATGTATTCTGTATTATTTTGACCAGAGCAACTGTAGACAATGAAAAAGGTAGGAAACTGAGGATACATAGGTGTTTCTGAAGGACACTGATGAGTTTGGAGTTAAGTCATGAGAAAAAATTTGTTTTGAGATCAATTAACAAGGAGATAATTATATAATTAGTAAAAGTTAGTTCTCCAGTTTACAAGTGTTTACTTTCTCAAATGGCCAAAATGCAGTAAGTGCACTAATACTTTACTGAACAGTTTCCCTACTTTTTTTTAAAAATTTATTTATTTGTGTGTGTGTGTGTGTGTGTGTGTGTGGCCAGCTCAGCCCACTAGGGGGCGGGGCTGGCTGGCATGTGGTGCTGGGGGATTGAACCGCGGTCCCCATGCTTTGCTGCGCTTGTTCTAAGTAGGTGCTTTAGACCACTGAGCCATCTCACCAGCCCAGTTTCCCTACTTTGATAATTGAGTTTTTACAGTCTACTGTTTGAATAGGATCTGAATGTTAAATTAGGCATCTGTACAGGGTTTGTTTTTTTGGTACCAGGAATTGAACTCAGGCCTTTGCACTTGCCAGGTAGGCACAGTTCCACTGGTCTATATCTCTGCCCCATCTGTGAGTTCTTAAAGTTACTTAGGATCTTGTCTCTTCTGCAAACTTCTATGGACAGTCTTTGGGTTTTGTTTCTATCCTGAAACTTTCCTTAGTTTATGTGTTGCTACTGCGTTGGTCCAAGCTACTATTCTTTCTTGGATTATAGCAATAGCTCCTAACCCAAATCCCTACTTTGACCCTTAGGAGTCTTACAGTCTTTTTGTAGCAGCTGTAATAATCCTTTTGAAACATAAATTGTCATTCTTGAATGAAATTGTACTGATACCTTCTGGGGAATTGTTCTCAATAGAAGCCAGATCCTTCTAGTGACCTTCTTGGACTCATTTTTTTTGTCCTCTGTTCCCCTAGCACTGGCCTCCTTGTTCCTAGAACTATGCAAGCATGCCCCACCTCATCATTAGCTAATCTCTCTTGCCTGAAATGTTCGCCCAAGTATCTGTTTGGCTCAT
>NW_004524739.1:5534914-5538228 GCF_000260255.1 Octodon degus | reverse complement strand
CTTATTTAAAAGCCCCCCCAACCCCCCCCCCTGCCCCCTTTCCTGGCACTTCTAATTCCCCTACTTTGCCCTCACCCCAGCAATGACACCTCCTTCCCATTCTTGCCTACTAAAATGTAAGAGCTATCCTGATAGGAATTTTGAATTTTTTTTGCTGACTCAGGCTGCCTGAAGGGCATGTTTGTTAAAGGCATAGGGAGCTGGGGATCTAACCATGGTCCCCTGTACCTGACTGGGTTTGCCCCAACAGGCGCTTAAACAACTGAGCTAACCCACAAGCCCCCTTAAATTTTTTATTAGTACATGTTTACACGAGTAACTCAGGACCTTGTGCTTGCCAGGCAGGCACTGATGCCGCTGAACTATCTCCCCAGCCCTTACATCTGCATATATAGGGTCGGTTGGTCGGTCAGTCTTTTTTTTTGTGGAACTGGGGGTTGAACTCAGGCCCTTGCGCTTGCAGGCAAGTGCTTATTCTACTGCGCTATCTCCCTGGCCCCTGAATGTATACTACATCTTAATTCTTTTTGTCCTTCACATTCCTCCTTGTCTCTCTAACTCTTGTTCTCCTTGTCATTTGAAAAAAGTTTTTTTTTTGTCTTTTTGAAACTGGGTCTCACTATGCAGTGCAGGGTGGCCTTGAGCTCACTTTATGGCCCAGGCTGGCAACAATCCTCACAACAATCCTCCTGCCTCAGCCTCCAGAGTACTAAGATTGCAAGTGTGAGCCACAACACCCAGTGCTGTTTTCATTTTAAAATTTCTTTTCCCTCTCTTCCTTCGCATTGTTCCCTTATCTCTTATTCACCTTCCTGTTTGAAAAAGATCTCCCTATTTTCTCTCTTTTTTTTTTTTAACATTTATTTATTTATTTAGTGTGTGTGTGTGTGTGTGTGTGTGTGTGGCCAGCTCAGCCCACCAGGGGGCGGGGCTGGCTGGCATGTGGTGCTCGGGGATTGAACTGCGGTCCCTGTGCTTTGCCAAGCTTGTTCCAAGTAGGTGCTTTAGACTAGTGAGCCATCTTGCCAGCCCCCCTATTTTCTCTTATTCTTTAATTTGCTCTTTATATTTTGGATTTCTCATGTAAAGGAAACCATACAGTAATTAAAATTGTATCTTAATTTATTTCACTTAACGTTGTGATCTTGAGGTACATCTATTTACCTACAAATGCCTCAAGTTTACCCTTTATGGCAGAGTGTATACACAACTGTTACAATCATGCTGCTATAAACATTGGTATGCATGTATCACTCTAGTATGATTTTTAACTCTTGGGAAGATTCTTGAAAGACTAATAGCTGGGTCCAATGGAATTTCTATTTTTTAGTTTCTTGAGGAATCTTCACAGTGGTTGTACATATCTGTGAACAGTGTAGAATTGCTCCCTGCAGCATTGTCAGTATTTAGTATTTGATTTCTTGATGATAGCCATTCTTTGGAGAGTAGGATGGCAGTTCAGTATTGTTTTAATTTGCATTTCTCTAATAACCAGATGGTCAACATTTTTTCATGTAGTTAGCAGCCATCTGAATACTTTTTTTTTTTTTTTTTTTTTGGCGGAACCGGGGATTAAACTCAGGCCCTTATACTTGTCAGGCAAGCGCTGAACTACTTCTGGAAAGTGTCTTTACATGTAAGTTGCCTATTTTTTTTTTTAAATTTTATTTATTTATTTATTTATTTGTGTGTGTGTGTGTGTGTGTGTGTGTGGCCAGCTCAGCCCACCAGGGGGCGGGGCTGCCTGGCATGTGGTGCTGGGGGATTGGACCGCGGTCCCTCTGCTTTGCTAAGCTTGTAAGTACGTGCTTTAGACCACCGAGCCATCTCACCAGCCCAGTTGCCTATTTTTGATTAGGTCTTTTTTAGGGGGGTTAACATTTGAGTTCCTTGTATAGTCTAGATTTTAGTCATCTGAGGACTAACTGGCAAAAATTTTGCCCATTCTGTAGGTTGTCTCTTCACTGTTGGTTGTTTCCTTTGATAGGCACAAGTTTTTACATTTAATATGATCCCATTTGCTTTCTGTTTTTATTTTTTTGTCTTTTTAAGACCAGTTCAGGTTGGCCTTGAACTTTCAGCAATCCTCCTCCTCCTCCTACCTTGGCCTTCTGAGTGCTGCCATTACAGGTGTGCACCACCATGCCCAGCAGTAAGATTCTCAGTATTATCTTTTGTGCCATTGGTATTCTGTTCAGAAAGCCTTTGCCTATGTCTGGCAGGAATTTTTGTTTGAATTGGTCTCAGTGTCCCTGGGGCTGGTGAGATGGCTCAGTGGTCTAAAGCACCTACTTAGAACAAGCTTAGCAAAGCACAGGGACTGCGGTTCAATCCCCCAGCACCACATGCCAGCCAGCCCCGCCCCCTGGTGGGCTGAGCTGGCCACACACACACACACACACACACACATAAATAAATAAAAATTAAAAAAAAAAAGGACAGGGTCTATAGGGTCTCACTGCATAGATCGGACTCGTAGTGATTCTCCTGTTTTCATCCTCCCACATGCTGGGATTACAGGTGCACGCCAACACGCCCAGTCTCAATCACTGTCTCAGTATGCCCTGTGGGCGGAACTGGCACAGCACACCTGGGATGGAACCCTGGCTGCTGTGTTCTCCCTAAGCAGGCGCTGTAGTCTGCTGAGCTATCAGGCCAGCCCAGCTGAAGTTTTTTTTATTAACTCATAATTCTTTGTCTTCTGGTTTGTTGAAGCAGTAAGTCAGACAACACTTGCCACAACGATGTCTGTCAAGGGGGCTGGCCATAGAAACTCCAGTACCACATTCATCTGAAGGGCACTCTCATGAAGATGGCTACTTTTGCCATTTTCATCCACCTTGTAGTATTTTAGGACAGCCAACGTCACCTTTCTCTTGTGCTTATTCTTCTTGGGAGTGGTGTAAGACTTCTTCCTTTTCTTAGCACCACCACGGAGTCTTAATACAAGATGAAGGGTAGACTCCTTTTGGATATTGTAGTCAGACAAAGTATGTCCATCTTCCAGTTGCTTACCAGCAAAGATCAGCTTTTGTTGATCAGGAGGAATTCCTTCCTTATCCTCAATCTTGGCCTTTACATTTTCTGTAGTGTCTGAGGGTTCAACGTTGAATATGATGGTCTTACCTGTAGGGGTTTTCACGAAAACCTATATCTTGGCAGCAGTTCCACCTTAATTCAGTTAAAAGAAAATGGTGGGTTAGATTGATGGGTGGGGAGAAGGCAATACCCAAGACACAGGCCACAGACTTGCCATGGAGAAGATACCGCAGATCGAATTTATTCTTAACTAGAGGGGCTGGAGAGATGGCTCA
>NW_004524739.1:5533038-5533804 GCF_000260255.1 Octodon degus | reverse complement strand
GGTGCTGGGGGATTGAACCACAGTCCCTGTGCTTTGCTAAGCTTGTTCTAAGTAGGTGCTTTAGACCACTGAGCCATCTCACCAGCCCCTTGATAGGATTTTGAAAAGAGTTCCAAATAAGGTGTGGTTAAGTTAAATAGAGCTGCTTTTATAAAAGTCTTTGATACTTTTGAATGTTTTATTAATGCATGAATTTCTCTTATTGTCTTTAACAAAAATGAAAACTTTGTAGAATTGTATAGTTACAGGCTACTCGAGGACCTGTGTGGGGACAGAACCCTTCTAGAGCCTGCTAATTTCTGATTATAGTATTGTTAAAAGTATTATAATTAAATCATTGTAGGACTTTTTTTTTTAATCAACCTAGAGTTTTAAAAAGTAATATGTGTACATGGAGAAAATTAAAACTGTTCCAAAAGTATATGTTAGCATAAAGAAAATTATGGTTCTGATCTTTCTTCTCCAGTCCAGTCCTCTCCACATACAGGAAACCACTGTTACTTTCTTATCTTTGTAATCTTTTAGATAGTCCATGGTTGTGGAAGTGTATAGAGTACTCACAAATATTTCTAAATATACTGCTCATAACATCAGAGACCTTGCTCCTTTTGCTTAGTAGTGTCTTTTAGTCTCCTTTCCATATCAGTTTTTTTTTTTAAACATTTATTTATTGTGTGTGTGTGTGTGTGTGTGGCCAGCTCAGCCCACCAGGGGGCGCAGCTGGCTGGCATGTGGTGTTGGGGGATCGAACCGTGGTCCCTGTGCT
>NW_004524739.1:5528848-5531468 GCF_000260255.1 Octodon degus | reverse complement strand
CAGGGAAGCACTTATTCCACTGAGCCATCTCCCCCCCCCCTTTTTTTAAATGAGCAGAATATATTTATTGAGAGAAAGCTCCTGTGCAAGAGAGGGACAGGAGGGGGGCCCGAGTGGGTAGTTCCCTGGGAAGCTGTCTCTTCCAGGGACTTGTATAGTGTAAAACCTTGTGAGGCTAAGGTAGAGAGAATGGGAACTCGCTTAGGTGGGCAGGAGGTGGGACAAAATTATGATCATAAAAATTTGTTACCTAAGCAAGTCCCAATCCAGAATTTATGAAAGAAAAACAAACTCATACCTCCATCCAGTGATAAAAATGATCTCCCAACCTGAATGAATTTTAGGAACAAACAGAGGGTATGAGCAGAATATATTTATTGAGAGAAAGAAAGCTCCTGTCCAAGAGAGTTTCATGAGGGGGGCCTGAGCGGGTAGTTCCCCCTGCCTTAGTCTTATTGGTCAGTGCACTGTGTCAGCTTGTTAGGACTGTACTTACTTGCTCATTTTCCGGCTCACTTTGTTCATTTTTTCCTATGTTTTCCCTTCCTCCTTTTTTTTTTTTTTTTTTTGGCGGAACTAGGGTTTGAACTCAGGCACTTGGGCTTGCCAGGCAAGTGCTTATTCTACTGAGCTATCTCCCCGGCCCCCCTTTCCTCCTTCTTTTTTTTTTTGGCAGAACCGGGGATTGAACTCAGGCCCTTGCACTTGCCAGGGAAGCCCCTATTCCACTGAGCCATCTCCCTGGCCCCGCTTTCCTCCTTCTTAATTGAAGAGTGTCTCTATAACAGACCATCCTTGAATGAATTTATAGTCTTTTGTTAAAAGATTGAAATACTGCCTAGGAAATGGCAGTATCCCAAATAAAACATTTAAAAAAGATATGCTGTATGAAAGATAAAAGAATATTTAGGTACATATTTGAATTTGATTGCTGTTACATATATATAATGCAAAACAGCATCTGGCAAACAATTTGAGGCAGGAAGAATGATACTAGAGATTGACCCTGGACTTGGTGCATATTGAACACATAATTTATCACTGAGCTACACACTAGCCCAATCAGTTTTTGCTTATATAGGTAGAGCAGAATTAATGTCATTTACAGACTGTTTAATTTCCATTAGGTGTGTCACTAGAGTTACTGCTGGTTTAGCTGAACTAACAGGTGCAAAACTTTCACTGTTGATGTATAGTTGGATACTTGGTGGGGACGGGAACAGGAACTTACCTTTTTTGGTTGATTTGGTTGAGGTTCTTTTTTTCTTTTCTTTTTTTGCTCCGAATGCCTTCGGGGCAGGTTTGGCTGGCTTGAGTTGTGGGGATGGAACCACAGCAACTTGAGCCTGAACTGCTTTGTTGAAGCAGCCACTTAAAGAGCTGAGCTAAGGGGCAGGCCCCCTTTTCTTTTGTTTTTGTTTTTTTTTTAATTAATTAATTAATTTATTTATTTTGTGTGTGTGTGGCCAGCTCAGCCCACCAAGGGGCTGGGCTGGCTGGCATGTGGTGCTGGGGATTGAACCGCGGTCCCTGTGCTTTTGCTTAGCTTAGCTTGTTCTAAGTAGGTGCTTAAGACCACTGAGCCATCTCACCAGCCCTTCTTTTGTTTTTGATACAGTCTCACTTTGGTAGTATAGGTTGACCTCAAACTCCTGGCCATATTCCTGTCTGAGCCTTGAGTCGTGGGCTTATAGGCGTGTGCCACCATTGGTAGAACATACTGTTTCTTTTGGAAAAATTGTTTGTTCAGGCCTCAGCATTAAGAATTGAAAACAGTAATGACTTACTTTTTCCCTTGAAAATTGTTCTTCCAAAATAAGGTTGAAGAAATAAGAAAGGATAAAGTTTGTTCTGTTTGCCGAGCAGACAAACACTAGTTGACTGGGTAGAAAATTTAAATGCTAGAACAGTAACCTTTTAAGCCTGGTAGACATTCCAGTGAGTCTGTCAGTGCCTATACTCAGCTGACACACATTAGTTGTGATAATATCATCAACCCAAAGGAATTCAAGCAGGTTAACAGTTCCTTGTATTTTGTGCTATAGTGAATGCAAACCATTGTTCTTTGAGTTGTTTTAATAATCTTGCCCACTTATAAGGTCACAGAGTTGTAGATGATCATCCAAACAGATGGTTTAAGAAAAGTTATACTCAAAAGGATTGTGACTTAAATTATGTGGCTGTGGCTGGGGAGACAGCTCAGAGGCATAAGCACCTATCTGGCAAGCGCAAGGTACTGACCCAGTGTGATCCCCGGCCCCCGGCCCTGCATGTTGTGCAGGCCTCAGGTGCACCATCATGGCCCCAGAAATAGGCATGGTGGTATACTCCTGTAACTCAGGAGCTTGAGACAGGATGATCCCTGCAAGTTCAAGACCTTCCTGGGGGTTACAAAAGTGAGCACAAGGTCCGGGGAGATGGCTCAGTGGAATAAGCGCTTCCTGGCAAGTGCAAAGGCCTCAGTTCAATCCCTGGTTCTGCAAAAAAAAAAAAGAAAAAAAAGTGAGCACAAGCTTAGCCCAAACTGTATATCTAGATCCTGTCTCAAAAACAAACAAAGAGGGCTGGAGAGATGGCTCAGTGGTCTAAGGCACCTACTTAGAACAAGCTTGGCAAAGCA
>NW_004524739.1:5527090-5527603 GCF_000260255.1 Octodon degus | reverse complement strand
GAACCGTCCAGCCCCTGTGGAGATCTCCTATGAGAACATGCGTTTTCTGATAACTCACAACCCTACCAATGCTACTCTCAACAAGTTCACAGAGGTAAGACTGTTGCTTAAATCTTTTGGGCATTGATTTATAGGTTAAAATCCTTCACAAATTAATATTGTTCAAAACCAATTGTGGCTCATAGATGTGAGCCTCATCCCCTTGTGGCTCATGTCTATAATCTGAGGATTTAAGAAGCTGAGGCAAGAAGGATCACCAGGAGCTCTTGAGCAGCCTGAGCTACATAGTGAGACCCTGTTTCAACAAAACAAAACAAAACCAACCCCCAAAACAACAAAAAATCTCTATAATTGGAAGGCTATGGTGTAGCTCAGTGGTAAAGTACTTGCCTACCTTTAAGCATAGGGCCTTAGGTTTAATCCCTAGCTCTACAAAAAACAAATGAAAAATCCCCATAATTGGAATATGGATAGGCTAGCCCACCAGTCCTGGTTTAAATTGTTTTTTTTTTT
>NW_004524739.1:5517076-5525600 GCF_000260255.1 Octodon degus | reverse complement strand
TTTTTGGTGGTAGCAGGGATTGAACTCAAGACCATGTACTTGCCAGGCAGGTGCTTATGCCTCTGAGCTATCTTCCCTGCCATTGGTGGTGTTTTTGAATCATGGTGTCATCTGTGTAGTTCAGGATGTATGTAGCCCAGCCTAGCCTTTTTTGGGTGGGGGTTGGGGCGGTTCAGCCCACCCTGAGGGTGGGGCATGTGGTACCAGGGATGGAACCTCGGTCAGGTCCCCTGCGCCTGCCTAAGCTTGCCTAAGCAGGCACTTTAGAGATATCTTACTGGCTCCACACCTGGCCATTTCAATACGGTTTTATTTGTACTTAGAAACAAAACTCTCAACTTACTATAATAGTCACTTTTGTATCAATCTCCTACAATTAAAATAACTTTACTCATGAGAAAACTGAATAATAAATGCTCTTAATTACTAGTCCTGCTTATTATATGTGCTACCATAGCAAGTGCTATTCTTGCTTATGTTATACTTAGAATTCTTTGTTCATAATTTCATGTATACAGTGTAAAAGTTGATTCCAGGACTGTAAGGCCTGTTCAGTCACCTTTATTTTATTTATTTATTTATTTATTTATTTATTTATTTATATCTAGGGTAGGGTCCACAGGGTGTTCAGGGTTTCACTACTAGATGGACTCATAGTGATCCACCTGTTTACAGCCTCCCAAGAGCTGGGATTACAGGCATGTGCCACCATGCCCAGTCTCAATTGCTGTCTCAGCATGACCTCGGGGCAGGGCCAGCATGGCAGGCCCCAGGGTTT
Organism: Octodon degus; assembly: GCF_000260255.1. Taxonomy (NCBI): domain Eukaryota; kingdom Metazoa; phylum Chordata; class Mammalia; order Rodentia; family Octodontidae; genus Octodon; species Octodon degus. Next base: position 5,524,822 of record NW_004524739.1, on the reverse strand, counting down.
TGAACCCCGGCCCCAATTTGCTGAGCTATTTGGCCAACCCTTTAGTCACCTTTAAATCTGGTGGAATTATGTGATACTGTTTCAACCTATGAATCCCTTGGCTATGGACTCCAAAAGTGGCAAAGGTTGCTGTAATAATATTGTAAAAAGATGATAGTCCCTTGAAGACAGGTAACTATTGGATCAGGTACTCGCTGCAGAAAGGGTTTTACTTTATTTATGTCATTTTTAATGTATTTGGTACAGGGTCTCAGTATGCAGCTTGGACTCTGTTGATTCTCTTGTTTTCAGCCTCCCCAGTGCTGGGATTACAGGTGTGTGCCACCATACCTGGTCTCAGTGGCTGGCTCAGCATGCCCGCTGGTGGGGCTGGCATGGCATATGGTACTGGGGATCAAACTCCAGTCCCTGTGCTTGCCTAAGCAGGCACTTAGTCCACTAAGCCATTTTGCTGACCCCTGAAAGGATTTTAAAGGAGCAAGGGCTATAATTGTGTATTACATGTCGTTTTATTCTACTGAGCTATTTACCGGGCCAAACTTTTTTTTGGTGGAACCGGGGATTGAACTCAGGCCCTTGCGCTTGCCAGGGAAGCACTTATTCCACTGAACCATCTCCCCAGCCCCTACATGTCCTTTTATTTTATTTTATTTATTTGTATGTGTGTATGTGTGTGTGTGTGTCCAGCTCAGCCCACCAGGGGGCGGGGCTGGCTGGCATGTGGTGCTGGGGATTGAACCGTGGTCTCTGTGCTTTGCTAAGCTTGTTCTAAGTAGGTGCTTTAGACCACTGAGCCATCTCACCAGCCCTACATGTCCTTTTAGTATGCCACTTTTCTTCTCAAAATAAAAATAAGGGCGAGCCAAATAGCTCAGTGGATTAAAGCGCCTGCTTAGGCAGATGCAGGGGCCAGGAGTTTGATCCCTGGGCCTACCATTCTGGCCCCACCTCCAGGGTGCACTGAGATTGAGACTGGGTGTGGTGGTGCATGCCTGTAATCCCAGCACTTAGGAAGCTGTAAACAGGAGGATCACTACAAGTCCATTCTACACAGTGAGACCCTGTGCAGAGTTTCTAGGTCAAAGTATATGTGAACAGTTTTTGTATTTTGCTACTAAATTGTTCTTTAGAAAGAGGAGTCTTAAGCTTAGTGTGGTGACGCCAGCCTGGAAGATTAGTGTTCAAGGCCAGCTTGGGGTAAGACCCTGTCTTACCCTCCACCCCCAAAGAAAAGTAAGATGAGACTTATTTACCTTCTATTCAATGTTCTAAGTGTTGATGTTATGTTACCCATAATGGGAATGATGTTTTTTTTTTTAAATATTTATTTATTTATTTATTTTTGTGTGTGTGTGGCCAGCTCAGCCCACCAGGGGGCGGGGCTGGCTGGCATGTGGTGCTGGGGGATTGAACCATGGTCCCTGTGCTTTGTTTAGCTTAGTTTGTTCTAAGTAGGTGCCTTAGACCACTGAGCCATCTCACCAGCCCTGTTTTTTGTTTTTGAGTCAAGGTCTTGCCATGTTGTTTTACACCTTTCAATAATTAGTTGATAGTGTCATTCTTTTTTGGGGGGTACTTGTAATCAAACTCAGGACCTCATGCTTGGCCAGGCAGGCACTGTAGTACTGAGCTGTATCCCTGGCATCTGCTGGCCTTGAATTTACTATGTAGCTCAGGCTGGCCTTGAACACTGATATTTCTAAGTGCTGAGATTACAGACACCTGGCAACAATGAGAACAATTTTAATCTGTCTAAGAATGATATCATTGATTTGATTTATAATGGTACATTTCTGAAGCTTTGGTTTCAGGTTCCAGGAGTAAGTTCCCTTACAATTGTTTTTCTTTAAAGGAACTCAAGAAGTATGGAGTGACAACTTTGGTTCGAGTTTGTGATGCTACATATGATAAAGCTCCAGTTGAAAAGGAAGGAATCCACGTTCTAGTGAGTGTGTAGTAGTTTAGTTTTCCACTACAGATAAGTTGTACCTTTCAAAGATAATTATATAACTTGATACCCAGTAATTTTGCTTCTTTTTTGAAGTTATGATAGGGAATAAAATATTGGTAATGATCTGTTAAAATTGTGTTATGCTACTAAATTGTACTTTACAAAAATGGGTCTTAAGCTGAGTGTGGTGACACACACGTGTAATTCCTGCACTTGGGAGGCTGAGGCTGAAGAATGGCTGAGGCTAAAGAATTGCTGAGGGTTCTAGGCCAGCCTGAGTTACATAGTGAGACCCTGTCTTACCCCCCCCACCCCCAAAGAAAAGTAGGATTGAGTTGATATATTGACAGTTTTATTTAGTTGTGTCTTTAAAGTCTATAATTACAGAGTATTTTCAGCAAAGAAGAAGCAAAAAGATTAGTTTCCAACATCCCAAGAAAATGGAAATTTGCATTTGGGAAATTAATGTATTATGTAGCTTTTGTTCCTAGGGTAGTAGTTTAAGTTACCTGAAGATAATTTCTATAAGCTTTTTTTTTGAGCTGTGTATGAATGGTACTGGGAGTTGAATCTGGACCTTTGTGCTGATCTGCATCTCCAGCCCTTTTTTCATTTTTTGTGAAAGGCTTTCACTAATTGCCCAGGCTTCTTCTGCCTTACCTTTCCAGAGTGCTGGGATTAGACATGCAGCACCAGTCATGGCTACAACCAGACACTCTGTCACCAGCCTCTCGAGTGCTAAGGTTGTATGTGTGTGTCACCATGCTTGGCTTCTGCAAAACTTTTTTGAGGCTAGATTTCTTTTATAACTCAATTTGAACACAAAGTGGTTTGAATTATTTTGAATTCCTTTTTATTATCTAAGTATCTTGTTTCGTTAGAGAAAATAGCTTTAGATTAGTTAAAATTTTAAATTTTCTTTCCTAAATGGTTGTCTAAATTATAGGAGTGAGGGGCCAGGGAGATGGCTCAGTGGAATAAGCACTTCCCTGGCAAGTGCAAGGGCCTGAGTTCAATCCCCGGTTCCACCAAAATAAATAAATAAATACATATATACATATATACATATATACATACATAAATAATAGGAGTGGTTTTTAGGATCATTTAATGAAATTAACCTGATAGTGTTAGATGTCAGGGATATTTGATTTGTAGGACAGTAGTGTACTAGGAAGAAAGTAATAAAGTATTTGTTCAAGGTTGTGTTCACAGTTTTTATTGAAAGGTGGTTAGTTTTGTGGATAGTTTTGGTGGGCAGTTTGGAAAGTGGTTCATGTAAGTAATAAATTTCCTATTGGTAACAGCCATCTCATGTCTGATCTACCTGTTTTGGTAAAAACAACAAATAGCAAAACATTGTTTCTAAAAGTATTTTACTAGTATAGCATGATAATAATATGCTTAAATGTCCATTCTAAATAGCTCATGGATGGGGAATCACTGGCGATAATTCTAAATGTAAGATGTAGTCTAGGCCTTTTATTTTATTTATTTATTTATTTTTTTGGTCAGAACCAGGGATTGAACTCAGGCCCTTGTGCTTGCCAGGCAAGCGCTCATTCTACTGCGCCATCTCCCCAGCCCCTGCTGTAGTCTCTTTGAATCAGTAATGTTGGTAAACACACTTGGGAAGTAGAAGTGAACTAAGAACTTAAACTAGTTTGTGGAAGATAATGGTAGATCTGGGATTTATTCCAGGCCTTTAAATTGAGCTTTTTGTTTTCTTTTAAATAGTTGTGATCATATTAAATTAAAGGTCTAACTTAAGCTTGAGGAAAAAATAAAGGGTATTTAGTATTAAGTGTGAAATTTGCTTTTCCCACACAGAGCTTAAAGATGGAATTAATTTTTGGTTGTTCAATGAATAGCATTTGGAAAGTTAAGAGAATATCTCCCCAAATAAGCTCTTTTCAATTTTTTGAATGCTCTCTCAAATCAAAGGCATGTTGGAGCCAGATACAGTGGTGCATGCTTATAATCCTGAGGAGGCTGAGGCAGGAGAATCATGAGTTCAAGGCCAGCCTTGGCTCTATGGAAAGTTGAAGGCCAATGTGGGCTACATAGTAAGACCATTTAAAAAAGAAAAAAATTTTGTTTTAAAGGCACTCTGGAATAGACTAATGGTTTTTAATGGTGGTTTAGGGAAGCTTTTATTTTTGCAAATTATTTCTTAACAAGGTCCATTTTAGGGAGTATTAAAGGAGACTCGTCACTAAGGTGCTTATAAGTTTTATTGCTATTTATAGTTAAACTCTTCAGTGACATAATAACACTGACAGCTTTTTAATTATGGGGCATAGATGACAATTCAAACATAATGTGCTGTTGTGGCTAATGGACTATACATGAAGTGTTCTAGTAGTTCCAGTAATGAGTGCAGAATCAATTTAGTGCACTGTTGCTTTTCTTGTTCCTTCTCTAGTGTCTTGAAGTCTTCTTACTCAGACTCATTAGAATAGGTTTTATATATTTAAAAAAAATTTCCAACTGGGTTCGGGAAGATAGCTCAGTAGAATAAGCACTTGCCTGGCAAGCGCAGAGTCCTGAGTTCAATCCCTGGTACCGCAAAAAAATAAAATAAAAAATTTCCAGGGCTGAGGAGATGGCTTAGTAGAATAAGTGCTGCTTTTTTGGGGTGGGGGGGAGGGGGAACCAGGGATTGAACTCCGGCCTTACACTTGCCAGGGAAGTGCTTATTGTACTGAGCCATCTCCCCAGCCCCCTCTGGTAGAGATTTCTGTAACATAAATTTAGATACATCTGACACAGATTGCATTTCATGGAGGTGAGCGATTTTTGGGGGTACATTTAAATTCAGTCTTGGATAATTTTTCAGCAATGATCAGACTTGTGATAATAGATTCATATAGATCAGCTAGGCCTGCTTTGTCTACGATGTACAACTCTTCTGTATTAGGATATTAATCTACAGAAAATACCAGCTTAATGTAATTTCTCTACCAATTCTTTTCAGGATTGGCCATTTGATGATGGAGCTCCACCCCCTAATCAGATAGTAGAAGATTGGCTGAACCTGTTAAAAACCAAATTTCGTGAAGAGCCCGGTTGCTGTGTTGCAGTGCATTGCGTTGCAGGATTGGGAAGGTAAACTTTCATCTTTGGTCTGAGTTCATTTATCATACTTAAGTAAGCCATTTAAAAATTTCACTTTGTAGAAACTTGCCAGTATTATGCTAAATTACATACAATAAATTACTGGAAAGAGAGCAAAAGCTAGTGTAATGATTTTTCAAAATGGCCTTTTTGGTGTTTCATCTCATTGTTTAATTCTGATGCCATACTATATTAATGAGTTTAAAAAATGTTTCCCCATTTTTAAATAATCAAAGGTTTAGGTCATTGAAATTGGCAAGAAAATTAAAATCATTTTTAGAGATTAAAGAGTTATACATGGTAATTTTGGATTGAGATGAATGGGAACTTAATAGCTGGAGAACAAATGACCAATGTATAGATAATAAAAATTGTGTTTTCTCTGAGCATTGTTGGGATGGTGTTGCTTCAGTTATCAGTGGAATGTTAAATGTCACTTTGTGATGTGCACTTTGATTTAGCACAGTGAGATATGCTGTCATTGCCTCTGGTTGTTAGCTCTGTTTTGCTCCTTTGAAGTGTGGTCAAGTGTCTTCATAAGGCCAAAAGTTAGAGTCACCTTATCCTGAAAGGTGAACATACTGTTACAGTTTTGAGTAGTGAAATTTTATTGCAATAGTTATCATAGTCTAGTCCGGAGTGGGACTTTTTAAAAAAACATGATTTCCAAGCTGGGCATGGTGCCACATGCCTATAATCCTAGTACTTTGGAAGCTGAGACAGGAGGGTTGAAGTGTGTTTTGAGGCCAACCTAGGTGAAATAGTTCAGGACAAGCCTATAGCAAGACTCTGTCTCCAAAACAAAGCATAATTTTCCTTGTTAATTCTTAAGAAAACACTGAAAGAACTGTTTCTAATTATTTCTGGCACTCACGTAGCTCATCAGGGGGATGTGGTTGAAAAAGCCTTGCCACATGCTAAGGAGACATTAAAGTCAATTTGTAATGAAAATTCTGAGACCCTTGGCCATACTGTGATAATGTTAAAAATCAGTGAATTTTGATGATTTTTTTTTTTTTTTTTTTGTATTTTAGGGAAGGGTTTACAGGGTGTTCAGGGTCTCACTATTAGATCAGACTGGTAGTGATCCGCCTGTTTACAGTCTCCCAAGAACTAGGATGACAGGCCTGTGCCACCACGCCCAGTCTCAATTGCTGGCATGACAGGCCTGGGGATCAAAACCCCAGCCCCCTGCGCCTGCTTATAGGCACTTTAATCCACTGAGCTATTTTCCTGGCCGTGAATTTTTTTTTTTTTTTTTTTTTGGTGGAACCGGGGATTGAACTCAGGCCCTTGCACTTGCCAGGGAAGTGCTTATTCCACTGAGCCATCCCCCGGGCCTTACACTAAGGTGTTTTGTTTTGTTTTGTTTTATTTGTTTGTTTTGTTTTTTTTGTTTGGCCCTGAATTTTTGATGAGAGATGAGAAAATTTTGAGTTTTAATATGACTTTTTATTTTTAATTTTAATCATGAAAGGATGTTTGATTTTTTAAAAATTTTAATGTGTTGGGCTGGAGAGATGGCTCAGTGGTCTAAAGCACCTACTTAGAACAAGCTTGGCAAGGCATCAGGGACCGCGGTTCAATCCCCCAGCACCACATGCCAGCCGGCCCCGCCCCCTGGTGGGCTGAGCTGGCCACACACCTCTCTCTCTCTCTCTCTCTCTCTCTCTCTCTCTCAAATAATAAATAAAAATAAATAAATAAATAAATAAATTTTAATGTGTTATTTTAAAGAGTAAAGATCTTGTACAATAAATTTAGAAATTATTGTATGACTAAAAATAGCATTGTACATGCTATAGAGCTATTTTTATTGCATAGGAGAATACCAGATATTTTAACGTAAAGGAAAAACAAAAGCTCAAGCTTTGCTTTGTCTTGGTAACATGTAATACTGGGTTTTATAACATACTTCATCTTCAAAGGCTTGTGGATACTTACAGATGTGTTTCTGTTTGCAGGGCACCTGTGCTGGTTGCGCTTGCTTTGATTGAGTGTGGAATGAAGTATGAAGATGCAGTTCAGTTTATAAGACAGTGAGTATGTGGTTTTAGTGCAGAGACACATGTAAAGTAAAATTATGCTTGAGGAAGGAATTACAGAAAGTATCCATTAGTAGTATAGAATAATTTGCTGTTCTAACTTAAAATATTGCCTGATTTGAATATACACAAAATTTAGAGCAGGGTTGAGCTGCAGCTCAGTGAAAGAGCACTTGCCTAGCACGCACAGACCCTGGGTTTGAGTCCAGTACCACAGGAGAGAAAAATTAGATCAAGTGGTAAGGAGACTTCTCAGTAACTGGCTCCTAGGGCTAAAGATGGGTGTCAAATTTGGGCATTTTCGGTTAAGTCCATTATGTGATATGAATGTCTAAGAATCTTGAAAAATGAACATTAAGATAATATTTCATTGATTTAGTGGCCCTTTTAATAGATTCCTGAATATCTTTCAAAAGTGCAGCTCCATATAACCAAGAGACAAGAAGAATGTACAGAGGAAAAGTTCAATCACTTGGGACTACTAATTAGCCTGTCCCCTGCACAAAATCTGGGTGGTAGTGTGCAGACAAAACCTTGGCATCGGGCCAAGGTAGGTGGCTCAGTGGTCTAAAGCACCTACTTAGAACAAGCTAAGCTAAGCAAAACACAGGGACCGCGGTTCAATCCCCCAGC
>NW_004524739.1:5515387-5516501 GCF_000260255.1 Octodon degus | reverse complement strand
GTGTAGCATGTGGTGCCAGGGATTGAACCTTGGTCCCTGTACTCCCCTAAGCAGGAGCTTTAAGTCCATTGAACTATCTCACCGGCCCTCTTTTTTTTTTTTTTTTTTTGGAACCGGGGATTGAACTCAGGCCCTCGCGCTTGCCAGGGAAGCGCTTATTTCACTGAGCCATCTCCCAGGCCCCCTCACCGACCCTCTTTCCATCTTAAAAAAATATATATCTATGTCTATCTATCTATCTATCTATCTGTACATATATTTCTTCCTGTGTTGTCTTCCTTTTAAACATTTTCTCCCTATTTCTCAATTATCTATAAAATGTCCAATTTAAAAATACTTCAGAGGCTGAGGAAGGAAAGCACTGAGTTCAAGGTGTCACAAAAAGACAAAAACCCCAAACCCAAAACCTAACAATTATACAGTGAGTCCCTGTCTAAAAAAACAGGACCAAGAGACAAATGCAGACAGACAGTACTACAGAAAGCAAATTCCAAGATAGCTAGTATCATTTTACCCAGTCTCCTTAATTCAGTAAAAGCAGGTCATTCATCATAAGCAGTATGGTTACTTCTCCCATCTAAAAAAGTTCTCTAGATTCTTCAAATCCTGATGTACAGCAGTTACTCTGGGTAGATTATGGTCGGGTTCCAAAACAACCAAAAACCAGCTTCAAGATCGTGTCATCATAATGGACGGTGGGTAAAATTGCTCACCAAGGAAGGCACTACAACACCGTGTGGTGTTGCTGGTGCCCAAAAGCCCTTTATCCTTTTACCCCTTAAGAAAAAAAGACTCAAAGAGGGCATGAGATGCATGGCAATGACTCTCGCATTCTTAACATTGCAGTGTATATCTTGAACCTGCTGTTGCATCTTTAAGCTATAAATAAAGCATTTTCAGTGAATCAGTTTTTGTTTTTCAAGCATAATAAATTTGCCATTTTTATATTTTCAGAAAAAGAAGAGGAGCATTCAATTCCAAACAGCTGCTTTACTTGGAGAAATACCGACCTAAAATGCGATTACGTTTCAGAGACACCAATGGGCATTGCTGTGTGCAGTAGGAGGAAGCATGGACGAAGGCTTACTTGATTGTGGCCGTTAGAGGGGACTCT
>NW_004524739.1:5505765-5513822 GCF_000260255.1 Octodon degus | reverse complement strand
GGCCCACAGGAATGGATTGGGACCTTGTCTCACACTGATGATACCTCAGATGCTGGCCAGCTATGCGAACTGCCTATTTCCTAGAGCTGGAGTTCTTTTGATTTTTTTAACTAAATTCAAACCTGTAGATTCTCTCCTCCCTCATCCCAGGAAATAAAACAAAATAATGCTTTTTGACATTGTTTCTAGAATTTTAAAGTAAAAAATGATGGTACTATCCCAATTTTTATTTCTGAACACGAGAGTAGATTACCATAAAGGCAAGATCAAAACATTATACCCCCTAATTTCAAATAGACTGTTGACTCCCAAGGGTTTTGGTCAATACCGGCACAAAGCTTTTCCATTTGACATGCTTTGAATGTTGTTGTTTGGAGGAAGTGTGTATGTGCGTGTGTGTGTCTGTGTGTATGTGAGGGTCAGTAGTGTCCCATCAGTATCAGTCAGTGCCTGCCTGAGTTAGGAGAACTACATTCCTAGTTCTGTGTGAAAAGTGTGTATAAAGCAACATGAGACATTAGTCCTCATTTTGTCTTAAATTACAGACTAATGTTAATTGTTCTCAACTGGATTTTTTTCCCTAAAAATTCGAACAATTTTTTCTTTTGGGTTAAATGAAGTATTGTTAGCTGGAGCCAGTTTGACATGGTGAGAGAGATGTCAGACTGATGAAAGGTGTGCAGCCTGATTTAAAACCAAACCTAGAACCCTTTTAAAGAACAATAAAACATATTTTACACGCTTCTTGTGCATTTTTTTCCTGCCCCTAAACTGAGTCTTATTTATGCCTGCCTCCCTTTCTCTGGCTTCTATTCTCAAGGACTGTTTTGAAGTCTAATTTACTTGAAGGAATTGAAATAAAGATTGGGAAAATGGGCTGGTGAGATAGCTCAGTGGTCTAAAGCACCTGCTTAGGCAAGCTTAGGTGCAGGGGACTTTGGTTGCATCCCTGGGACCACATGCTGTGCCAGTCCTGAGGGCGGGCTGAGCCAGCCAAAAGAAAAGATTGGGAAGATGAAAGAGTTCTGCTATCCAGGTGTTCAATAAGGGTAAATTTTATCATGGTTAAGATACAAATGGTATATTCTCTAATTTGGACACAGCATAAGAGTTCATCTCATTCCACATGCATTTTTGGAAACGGGGAACTTTCCTTTATGAATGGATATCTATTCACCCAACAAGTTTACGTGCTAAGTGGGGCTGGGGAGATGGCTTAGTAGAATTAAGTGCTTGCCTGGCAAGCGCAAGGGCCTGAGTTCAATCCCCGGTTCTGGAAAAAAAAAAATAATAATGTGCTAAGGTAAAACATTGGTAATCCACTTTGGAGAAGATTGCTCAGTCTGGAGAGGGTAGTCAGATATATAGACATGAACATAAGTAACAGTGTGTGGTTGTAGTGCTTTGTTACTTAATCTTTGGTCTTGTTGCCTAATCCTTGGTACATGACTCCCCCAAACCAGGCTGTATTTCCTGACCTCTTGTTATGGTTTGTATATAGGTGTCCCCCAAAAGCCTCATGCAGTCTTGGGGCAGCTTCTGGAGGGTTTTTTTTTAATTTTATTTATTTGTGTGTGTGTGTGGCCAGCTCAGCCCACCAGGGGACTGGTCTGGCTGGCTTGTGGTGCTGGGGGATTGAACCGCGGTCCCTGTGCTTTGCTAAGCTTGTTCTAAGTAGGTGCTTTAGACCACTGAGCCATCTCACCAGCCACATACAATGATTATCTTATTTGGTCTTTGCTCTCCATTTTTTTTATTTTTATTTTTATTTATTTTTTTTCTGGTACTGAGGATTGAACTCAAGACCTTGCACTGGCCAGGCAGGTGCTTAGGCTGCTAAGCTGTCTTCCCTGGTCCTCACTTTTTTTTTTTTTAAGTCTGCAGAGCCGGGGATTGAACTCAGGCCCTTGGGCTTGCCAGGCAAGTGCTTATTCTACTGAGCTATCTCCCCGGCCCCTTCATTTTTGTTTTTTGAAATAGTCTTGCTGCATAGTTCAGTCTGGTCTTGGACTCAGCAGAAATCCTGCCCTGGCCTGAGTACTGGTATTACAGGCATGTGCCACTGTACCCAGCCCCGCCCAGCTGCTTTTTTCTTAATAGACCTATTTATTTGGAGTATTGAACCCTGGGTTTTCTACATCCTAGGAAAGTACCACTGAACTACGTCCTTGCTTTGTTGTTTCAAATTGAGACAGGGTCTTGCTAAATTACCCAGGATATCCTCAAATTTGTAATCCTCCTGCCTCAGCCTCCCATATAGCCAGGATTATTGTCATACTCCACAATGTCAGCTATGACAAATATTTAGCACCTTTCCCATCTTCGCTCAACTTCTGTCTTTTACATTTAGAAAACGGGGTGGGGGGGAGCCACAGGCTCTATCATCACATTTATCCACCCACCTGCATCTGTGCTATCTTCTAGTTACTATAGACAGATTGTCCTTATTTAAGGCCAGCTCTTGTATACTTGATTCCACCCCTTACCTGTTTAAAGGGCCCAGATTTAGTCTGTTTTTCTGTCCTGTTCATTAACTTTTTGTTCTGCTACATTTTTCCTTTTATAGCAAATACAGCCTATATACTGTACTTTTCTCTAGTGAGCCCACCCCAAAGAGGATTTTTTACTCCATGGGAACTGCTTATAGAAAGATCATCAGGACCCCTGTAGTGCTTAGTCCAATAGTCAATTCTTATCCCTCCTGCTTTTTTTTTTTTTTTTTTTTTTGAGACGGTCTCACTATAGCTGATCTTTTATTTATTTTTACCTTTTTGAGACATGGTCTCACTATGCAGTTCAGTTTGGCCTTGAGCTCACTTTGTAGCCCAAGCTGGTCTTGAACTCCCAGAAATCCTCCTACCTCAGCCTCCCAAGTTACTGGGATTACAGCTGTACGCCATATGTACTACTATAGCTTTTTTTTTTTTTTTTTTTTTTGCTATAGCTGATCTTGAACTCGGTAATTTCACCTCATCTCTTGAGTGCTGAATGTGACATGCTGTGTCCCCATGCCTAGTTTATAGCTTTTTGACAAACACAACATAGTTGATGACTCCTTTGAAATACTTCAGTTGGGCTGGGGAGATAGCTCATAGGTGCCTGCCTGGCAAGTGCAAGGTTCTGAGTTCGGTCCCAGGTATCGCAAAAAAAATAATGGAAAATAAATGCTTCAGGAAATTTGCACATTAGTGCCCCTCCCCCATGTTCACATGCTAAATCCTTGGAACCTGTGCATACTACCTTACATGGTGAGAGTGACTTAGAAGATGTGATTAAGTGTAGGGTTATTTTTGTCTTCCATTTCTGGGGATTGAAACCAGGGTGTGGTGCATACTAAACAAGCACTACCACTGAGTTCTATTCCTGTCCACCTCGTTTAGGGTTTTTAAATGTGAAGAATGTCCTGGGTGACTGAGGAGAGCCTGATACAGCAGCAGAGGTTCTTAGGAGAGCCTTCCCTGGCCACGGTTAGAGGGATGGAACACTGATGGCTTGAAGATGGAGGAATGGGCCAAAGGATGGTGAGCAGCCTGGGAACCTGGAACCAGCAAGGAAACACTCTCTAGGAAGGAACTCTTCAGCTGATACCTTCATTCTAATCCCATGTGGGTGTCCTACAGAAGTATAATTTGTTTTAAATTACTAAATTTAGGGAAACTTGCTAAAGCAACAATTGAAAACTAGAACAGAGGCTTATCTTTTGGACACCACAATGCGGGTTTTCCCCATTTTCGCCCAGTTCATTTGAGCTGGTTCTTCATTAGTGCCTTCATTTCCCTACCTGGATTCTAGTCTCCAGAGCCCATGCCCAACGTCTCCTCAACACCTCAAACTTCAGCTTCTGCTCAGATATAATTTCAGTCAGGTTCTCTACCTTACTTAAAATTGCCCTTGCCATGTCACTGGTGTGCTGTGGCCCTGTAAGCATGTCTCACCTTTTCATAAACTTTCTACTTTTCTCCTCACCAGAATGTAATCTGCATGAGAGGATGCTTATCCTCTTCTGTCTTGTTCACTGTTTTTAGTACCTTGGGTGGTGTCTGCTCAGTGCCGTAGGTCATGAATGGGAACAAAAGAGGCATAAACTGGTACTGTGGTACGAAGGTAACTATAGCTGTCCTGGAGCACATTATAAAGCTCCATAATGGTCATATTTGGGCTGGATTTTGTGTATTTTTTTTTTTAAACACACAAATGTTTTGGTTGTTACATGGTTTCACTACGCAGCTTGGACTCACGTTGATCCTCCTGTTTTCAGCCTCCCCAGTGCTGGGATCACAGGTGTGCACCACTACATCTGGACTCTGGCTGGCTCAGCCTGCCCTGGGGATGGGGTTGGCGCAGCATGCGGTGCTGGGGATCAAACCGCAGTCCCTGGGCTTGCCTATGCTTGCCTAAGCAGACACTAGTCCACTGAGCTATCTTGATGGCCCTTGGGCTGGATTTTGAAGAATGAGGTACAGAAGGTTGGTCTACAGTGAGCCAACTCTTCACATCTCCAAGATGGCTATAATAAAGAAATGAATAATAACAAATTCCCTCAAGGGCGTAGTGAAATTGGAACCATACATTGCTGATGGTAATGCATAGCAATGGTGCAGCCATTTCTGAAAGCAGTTTGGCAGATTCTCTGAAAGCTAAACCGAGTTGTATGTGAACCAGAAATTCCAGTATATGTTTCTGGGTATACACCTGAGATAATTGAAGACAGTCGCTGCTGGGATGGTGGGAAACGACTGCGCAAGAGCATAAAGTTTCTTTTTAGGATTATGAAAATATTCCAGAATCAGACAGTGGTGATGGTTGTACAGCAGTGAATGTACTACCACTGTATCGTATACTTAAAAAGTTACAATATGGTAGAATGGCCAAAATACCAGTTCCTTGTGTGCAACAAGGAAAGAACTGCCAACTGTACACCAGGAGGTAAGTAAGTATGTTTATTCAGGATCACGCAGTGGTAGGAACAGGCACGCTTGAGCCTCATCACAGCTCACACTTCGTTAGGGGCCAGGAAGGTAGCTCAAGTGCAAGGGCCTGAGTTCAATCTCTGGTTCCACCAAAAAACAAAACAAAACTCAGACTTCTGGTAGTGTCAGGCACCTCTGACATCAGGTAGCACCCACGTGGTCAGCCATGTCTGACTCCAGGTGTCTCCCGTTTTCATCTTTTACTGATGTCGGAATTAATGATCTGCCGCTTCAGGCACCACAACCTCCTAAGCTTAAACATGGATAATCACCAGGGTGGTGTTTCTGCACACAGCTGAATGAAGAGGAAGGAGTGTGCACCTCAGTTTTCCTGTTTTTGGTATCTGGAGTTGAACTTGGGATCTCATGCTTTCCAGGCAGGCAGCTGCACCACTGAGCTATGTTCTTGGCCCCTTCCTGTTTCTGACTGTATCTGTTAGGCTGGGGATGGAATTCATGGTAGAGTGCATGGTTAGCATGAGGCCTCGTGTTTATGCTCCAGTGTGCTAACACAGAACGGCATGCGCAAAGTTCATTTCAGGCAGAGAAAATCATACATGGGAATGAAGGAGCAAGATATATACGGGAGCACTTGTGATTTGGTCTTTCTGGAAAGTATGGATTTGTTTTGGGCAGATTCAGTTGTGGTCACTAGAAGATGTCTTTGTTCCCAGACATAACTGATCACACCAGCAGTAGGCAGTTGCCCCAAAGCTAACCAGCCTTTTTTGGCCATAGATCTTACTTCACATGAGGGCGATTTGGTGTAGTTCCCATGCATAAGTTGAGTTATATGTGAGATGAGCAGAGAAAAGATGAATGTCTTACTTTTCTCATTGCTGAGACAAAATATCCAACATGCAAAGAGGGAAAGGTTTATTTAGCTCAGTTTGTGGAGGTTTTAGTCCATTATCAGCTGGCTCCAAGGCAGGGGCAACAGTTAAGGTTGTGGAAGACAGCAAAACCATCGAGAGCAAAAAGAAGGGCAAACCTCTTTTTTTCCCCTATATTGTACGCAGGCTGCTAGGGTGGGTGTGGCACTCACACCCCAATCACAAACTCTAGATTTAGCTGCCTGCAAGATGCCCACTCCCATGGCTGCGGGAGGCTTGGAAGGATCCAGAAACAAACTATAACATTGGGGGAGGGTGGAATAGCAGCCCAGAGGAGCAGAGAGGTGAGACTGTGGCCCAGGAATAGGCGAGATGTCCCGTTACATGTTCAGATTTCCCCTTTCCCACAAAGCCCCACAGCCTGTCTCTCCCTGATGTCCTTTCTGTGGCTATACCCCTTTCCTTACCTCTTGTTTAAAGTAGTTCCAGTCAGTTTCTGAATAACTAAGAAGGCTTGCCTTGAAGGGATTATACAAATAGCCTGTGAAGTGCTATACTTGATGTCTATAGAAAGGGTACATATATACTATGCAGCATGCTAGCCACCGAGGATATGGTGACAAGCAAGAAATTCCCTTGGAGAATAAGCAAGTCATTTTCAGGGAGGTATCAGTGCTATAAGGATATAGATCCCTCAGCCTGCTAACGCAGGTCCTTCATCCCTCTGGCATAGACTTTCTAGCTTCCACTGCTGACCTTTGGGCCTTTTCAGCACAGATCCATGAAGTGGGCCTGCATGAGAATTTATTGTGGGCTTCAGGCCTCCAGTTGGACTTGTGGGAAAAGAAAGGCAGGGGATAGTGACTGGAGTTACAAATGGCATTATAGCTTGGGGGATTGTCGTGGTTGGGATTTTTACAAGGCAAACAATATACAGGACACATTTTAGATTATTTTATAAGGAGTTACCCAAGAATCATATACAAAGAGTGCAGGAAATCTGTCCAGACACTAAAGACCAAAGAATCCAGCTGAGGACCTGGATCCTAATGTCCTGCACGAGTCCAGATGAAAACCTAGAGCTCATAACAATGCCTCCCACAAGTCCAACTGGAGGCCTGAAGCCCGTAATAAATTCTCATGCAGGCCTACTTCATGGATCTGTGCTGAAAAGGCCCAAAGGTCAGTGGTGGAAGCTAGAAAGTCTATGCCAGAGGGATGAAGGATCTGTGTTAGCAGGCTGAGGGATCTGAGCTGGAGCTAGGAAGCAACGCTCAAGGTAAGCACCTCATCTGTTCTGCCTTTTATGCTGCTGGCAACAACCCTCAGGTGGGTCTCCTGCACGTACCACCAGGCTAATTTAATTCATTTGGGTGTAATAAGTTGGCCACCAGTTAGAAATCCACTACAGGTATCTACACCCCTGTAACGATTGCTGTTTGGGAGACTGACGCAGGAAGATCCAAAGTTTGAAGACAGTCTGCATGCCTTAGCCAGACCCTCTTTCAAAATAAAAAAAAAAAATAAAAAGGCCTGGAGATGTAGCTAGGTTTGAGGCTATATTGATCACGTTCCTGTTGCTGGGACAAAATATCTGACACCTGCAACTTAAAGGAGGCGAGCTTTATTTTGGCTCATGATTTTCAGAGGATTTAGTCCATGGTTAGTGGGCTCCAAGGCACAAGTCACATATAAAGGAGCCTGGGTGGGATGAAGTTTCTCAACCTAGGTGACCAGGGAGCAGAGAGAGGGAGAAAGAGGAGCTGGAGTTGAGAATATTCCCTTTTAAGGGCCAGCTAGAAAGCTCAGCGGACTAAAGCACCTGCTTAGGAGGTGCAGGGACCATGGTTCAATCCCGTGTACCGTGCCGGTGTGCTGAGACAGAGATTGAGACTGGGCATGGTGGCACACAAGCCTGTAATTCCAGCACTTGGGAGGTTGAAAACAGGAGAAAAAGGAGAATCGCTATGAGTCTGATCTGTGTAGTGATACCCTGTAGATCCTATACTAAATACATTAAATAAAAAAAGAATATTCCCTTTTAGGCTGGGTGTGGTGGTGCACAACTGTCGTGCGTGGCCTTGCCTGCAAGAACGACGCGACCACTGGTTGGTTTTCTGCGCAGCTCTTTATTGTTCTCTTGTATCCGTCTTCTCTCCGTCTTCTCTCTCCCGAGGCCCCTGCTCTTAGCTTATAAGTCCCAGGGCTTCCAACCATGGGGTGCCACATGTGTACTGCCCATTGGTCCAGGTAT
>NW_004524739.1:5502811-5505285 GCF_000260255.1 Octodon degus | reverse complement strand
ACCACAGATATCAGCACCATCAGACTAGCTAGAGCTCCCATGCCCGCCCACTCTTTTAGGTGGTTTATAGCGATGGACATCCAGGAGGCCAATCCCTCTGTCAGCCCGATGTCTATCCATGTCGAATTTACTTTCACGATGGCGACCCTTAAACTTTCCATGAGACTGTCAAATTCTCCGGACCAATTACAGCAGTCCAGTCTTCATGACTGTCACTCTGTGGGGGCTGCACCTTTTGAGTCAGGCGTTTAGGTACCCACACCGGATCTTGGCGGTCCTGTGGGAAAACACAAACCGATCCTCGTGCCCAAGTCAGCACGGGGTCAGGTCCATGCCAAAAGCCTGTCAATGTATCTTTTCACTTTACCATTCCCTGAGCAGCACCGCTGCTGGGTCCACAATGTCTGTCAGCCGCAGAGCGTCCCTGAGCATCCAAATTTAGAAAATTGATGGTAAAAAGGGCCAGGGAAAGTCGCTCCCTTGGGGTGCGGCCGTGGCCTATTCCCCCTTTTTGTTTTGTTAAGCACTCTTTAAGTGTGCGATGAGCTCGTTCTACAATGCCCTGACCTTGGGGATTATAGGGTAATCCGTGGTTTAGCTGGATTCCCATTTGTTGGCAGGAGGTGGTTACCTCCTGACTCGTGTATGTGGGTCCATTATCTGTTTTTATTTGGAGCGGCCTTCCCCAAGCCACCCAGGCTTTCAGACAGTGTGTAATCACATTCCGGGCTTTTTCGTCAGACATAGTTGAGGCATAAATGATCTCGGAGCAAGTATCCACTGAGGTGTGGACATAACGGAGAGCTCCAAACTCCGAAACATGCGTAACATCCATTTGTCAAATTTTCAAGGGGAGCAGACCCCGAGGATTTACCCCAAGAGTCGGGGTTGTATGGTGGGTGACACACTGGGGGCACTCAAGCACTACCTGCCGGGCATCAGCACGAGAAAGTGAGAACTTTTGTTGTAATGTTTTTGAGTTAACATGGAATGACTTATGGAATTTCCTCGCTTGATCTAAAGACCACCCCAAAAAGGCCCAGTCTTGGCGAGTCCATGCGTCCACTACAGCATTACCTGCACTCAAAGGTCCAGGCAAGCCAGTATGTGCTCTTATGTGTTGTGGGAAAAAGCTGGCAGTTCTGCCGTGGATCAGCAGTTGTAGCTGTCCAAATAGGGCACTGATGGGGCCAGATTGTTTTATGGGACCTGTAGCTTCCAGAACCTTAAGGGCACTAACTACATAAGCAGAATCTGACAGCAAATTAAAAGGAAAGGGGTAGGCCTTAAAAACTTTAACTACTATCTGTAATTTGACCACCTGAGGCATGCCTGGATGGAATTGGCATTGAACTGGCGGTTGGTTCTCCACCAAATACACTCCACACCCGGTCTTAGAGCCATCTGTGAAGATATTGACAGCGCCGGGGACGGGCTGTGACCTTGTAACCTTTGGATATATCACAGGATGTTCCTTAAAAAATGTTATGAAGGGGTGTTTAGGATAGTGGTTATCCAAAGCGCCAGTAAAGCTGCAGCTCAGGACTGCCCACTCATCAATAGCTGTGCATAAGGTGGAGATTTGTAGTGTGGTGTAAGGCACAATAACAGAGACGGGAGCCATTCCGAAGAATTGGATGGCTTGTTGTATTTCATTGGAGGCCAGAATAGCTACAGCGGTGGGATAATACTCAATAGCTTTAGCTGGGGATATTTTGGGATGGATCCACAAGAGTGGACCCTCTTGCCATAGCAGCCCTGTGGGCTGACGAGAGGTTGGCAGGATGCACGAGACAATGTCCTTGTCTTCCCGTACCCGGCATAAGGAGGCATCCCGCAACCGCTCCTCCACCAAACGCAGGGCCTTCCAGGCCTCCTTAGTAAGCTGTTTTGGAGAGTCCAGGGCCGGATCGCCCTGCAGGATGTCATAAAGGGGTTTTAACTCATAATTAGCCAGTTTTAGGTATCCTCTGATCCAATTAAGGTCTCCTAACATTTTTTGAAAGTTATTTAGAGTGATTAAGTTGTCTTTTCTTAACTCTACCTTTTGAGGCCTTATTTTTGTTGGGTAAATTTTTGAGCCCAGATATTCTGTCACTCGTCCCATTTGTACCTTTTTTGGAGCCACTATCAGATTTTTATTTTTTAGCGCCACCACAAGGGCAGCGAAGGCACTTTTGACATCTTGTTCATTTTTTGCCGCCAGCAAGACGTTATCCATATAATGGATACATCTCACCTGGGCATGAGAGTGCCTGACAGGTTCTAGAGCCTGTTCAACAAAGATTTGGCATATGGTAGGGCTATTGGCCATTCCCTGGGGTAGCACTGTCTATTCATATCTCTGGTCTGGCTCCTCATGATTACATGAGGGAACAGTAAACGCAAACCGTTGCGTGTCCTGGGGGTGCAGTGGGATAGAAAAGAAACAATCCTTGATATCAATAATAATTATGTGCCAGGAGGCGGGAAGC
>NW_004524739.1:5500343-5501066 GCF_000260255.1 Octodon degus | reverse complement strand
GTAAGGTTGCCACTCACCTCCCCTCTGTTGGGCAAGGTTTTCCAGGCTCTGCTCATACACCTGTAGTGGGTACCCAATTTGGTTATTTACAAAACGACCGGTGCCAAGGAACATATCTTGGTCCCATACGGCGTTGCCCGCGACGGCATTGGCTCTGGCTTGCTGCGCCGCGAGCTCAAACAGGGTCGTCTTAAAATCTAAAAACTGCCCTGGGGATAAGCAGGCCTTAGCTATCCCATTCCATTCGGTCGGGGTGAGGCAATGTCTATGCAGGGATTCAGCCAATGCAACGGTGTAATGGGCTGTAGTGCCATACGTGCGTGCGGACTCAGCAAGGCTTTTTATGATTTTAAAATCCAAAGGCTCCTGGTATCTGTTACCCTGGGCATCTTGTAGCACCGGAAAGGCTACAACCCCAGGGTTTAATTGCTGCAATTGGGATAGTAGTCCTGGCTGGTTGCCTACCTTGGAGACTCCGCCCTCCCCAGTTTCCTTATAAGGAGGCGTTGCTGTCGGCCCCACCCTACATTCAGAGGGTATGGTTCTGCTTTCCCCCTTCCCTTTCTCTTCCTAGACTTAAATTCTGTCTTTTCTATGGTGACTGCCTTCTCTAGCCCTTTTATGATGTTTGCCAATTCATCTTCGTCCTCCTCTGACTCCTCCGACTCCAACGAGGAGTCCGATGAGTCTGACTCCGAGGACTCGATGCCACAGGTGCAGCCA
>NW_004524739.1:5480433-5499219 GCF_000260255.1 Octodon degus | reverse complement strand
CGGCTACACGCAGCTCCCTACACACAACCATAATTCCAGTACTTGTGTGGCTGAGACAGGAGAATTGCTGCAAGTTTAAGGACAGGTTGGGCAATACAATGAGTTTGAGGCCAGCCTGAAGTACAAAGTGAGAATGTGTTTAAGGAAAAGAACACAGCTGTCTAGGTTACAACTCTAATGACTCACCTCTTTCAACAGGGTCCAGTCTCTGAACATAAGAGACTTTTGGGAGATATTAGTACTGGGAATAGAACTCAGAACATCACAGTTGCTACACAGGCATGATGCTACAGAGCTAGCCCCCAGCAGTTGTGGGAGATATTTAAAATCTCGGGCCGGCCAAATAGCTCAGCAGATTAAAGCACCTGCAAGCAGGCTCAGAGGCAGGGGGTTGGATCCCCAGGCATGCCGTGCCAGCCCTGCCCCTGGTACGCGCTGAGACAGCGATTGAGACTGGCCATGGTGGTACGCGCCTGTAATCCCAGCTCTTGGGAGGCTGTAAACCGGAAGATCACTATGAGTCGGATCTAGTAGTGAGACCCTGAACACCCTGTAGACCTTTTCCCAAAACTAAAAAAAAGAGAGAAATTTCAACCAGACTAGAGGCCTTGAGTTCAATCCCTGCCACTGGGGTTGGGGGTTGGGAGGATCACTTGTGAGTTTTTGCTTTGAGGTTTGAGAAGCCACTAAACATGGGTAAGCATAGCATTACATGGTCAGACCTATCTCACAGTTATTCCAAGAATCTCCTTAAATTAAGGAGCATACCTGCAAACACTGTGTCTGACGTGTACTATGTATGCAATAATATTAGCTGAAAGAATCAGAGTAAATTGGAGAGGGTAGAAGATGGGAGATAGATCCTTTACAGGTGGTGGCTGCTGCTGATCGAAGCCATCCAGGAGAGAGGTTTTGGGGCCTTAGTGAAGGCAGTATCAGAGAAATATGGGAGAAGATGTGACTTTCAGCCACCAGAGCCTAGATCTACATAAAATACGACCTCAGTACATCTACACTGTGTGCCTACATTCACATTTCAGGGGATTAATTAACCTCAGCTGTGTCATCTGGCCATGGGAGGACTGGAGAGCCCTCTACTGACACCACCTGCCTCTGATTTAGCCTGCAGGTCATACATGCAAGTGACAGTAATTTGAGTTCTTCTCTACCCAGGCCCTTGCCAGCCATTCTGCAAGTGGCAAGTATGGTACCAGTGTCCTATTAGCCATGCCTCTTGTGTCTCCTTTGCGGTTTGGGGGCCAGGAAGTGAGGAAGACAGAGGAACAAGAGCATAAGCCCAGCCAACACCTGTTGAGTACTATTGTGCTGAGAGTTTTCCACGCCGGGTTGGATTTAATCATCATGGGCTTCCACTTGAGGCCTGATCATCACAGGCCTCCCTGCTGACCCCATTTTACAGGTGAGGAAACTGAGGAGTCAAATAGTAGCAAGAAGATGGCAGGCCAGTATCAAAATCTAGGACAGATTCTAAACTCAGTACTTCTCACTATGCTGTTGTTGTAGGATGGGAAGTTATTTGTGGAGTATTCTGCTCAGGATGTTTCTGTGGGTTTTTGCCTTCATTAAGAGATCTTAATTGAGCTGCTTTTTTTTTTTTTTTTTTTGTAGCACAGGGCTGGAGCAAGTTGGCACCTTCGAGTGTCAGTGCATGTGTATCCCACAGCAATTCTGACTTGACAGTGAATTTAACTTATATAAATGGTGTGTAATGGGCCCTGCCAGTAACAAACCAGGGTATTTGAGCAGAATGGTTTATAGTTTATAATTGGCTTCTTATTACTGTTGGCTGCTTCTCTTGCACAGAGCATTACTTCAGGATTGGTATTTGATTTAAGAAATTTTCAAATTGATTTTATCTTCAGTGCATTAATGCGTGGCCTACATTCTTGCAGTAGCATTAGATAACCAGGCTGGACATGTTTTAGGAATCATAACTGAATCCGAGCTGCCAGTGCTATAGCTTTTATTCAGCATGGAGAAATCACTTTTCTGAAAACATTTTTCTTCCTAAGCCTTATTTTTTTGGGCATCTCAAATTTAGACGCTTTGAAAGTGAATGTATTCCCCAAATCATGCTAAAACACACAAATGGGGAACTTGTTAATATGAGTACACTTAATCACTGTCTTCCTTTTAGAACCGAACACATAAATATTCAAGGAAAGGGTGTGGAAATCAGTCTAATTTTCAGGAGTGTGCAATTGTTCTGCCTTTTAAAATCAGGAAATATGAAATATGACCCCAGTAATGAGAACACTATAAATGTGGCTGAGGCCATAGGAAACTGGAGGGGATTCTGCAATTTCGTGAGGATTAGCATGGGTAAATGTTTTTAGTTCAATGTTTTTCGGCTGTAGAAGTGCAGAATAGATCACAGCTGCATGAAAATACCAATTAATCATCTTCTAATGCTTTTATGTAAATGATTATATTTGACTTTCATTTAGAGTTGCCATTAACACCTGGAACCCTAAGATTGCTAACAGGTAAAATTTTAATGAATACATAAATTAAAGATTTGAATTATGTTTAGATTAATTTATAGCCTTTTTATGCATTATCACAAACCCTTTAAAATGATGGGATGAGACAGAAAATAGAAAGGAGGAGACAATTTAAACTACCAGTTTTTTGATGGTGAAAATCATGACTTGCAAGAGCTAAGCTCTACAAATATTTCTTTTGATTGTTTGCATTTGTGTCAGGCCAATGCATACTTCAGGAGACTTTTTAATTGCTCCATGTCCTAGACAACATTAAAATTTTTAAAAATTATTCATTTAGGGGCTGGGAAGATGGCTTAGTGGAATAAGTGCTTCCCTGGCAAGCGCCAGCGCCTGAGTTCAATCCCTGGTTCCACAAAAAAAATTTAAAAAATAAAATAAATTTTTTAAAAAATTATTCATTTATTTATTTGGGACAGGGTCTCACTATGCAGCTGGAACTTGTAGTGATCCTCCTGTCTCAGCCTCCTCAGTGTTGAGATTACAGGCATGTACCACCATGCCCAGTTTTGGTGGCCAACATGGCGCATACAGAGTTCTAAGGCTGGCACAGCATGTGGTACTGGGGTTCAAACCCAGGTCCTTGTGCTTGCCAGGCAGGTGCTTAGACCACCAAGCTATCTCCCCAGCCCTCAGTCAACATTTTTTTTAATGAATATTTCTCTCTTTTTTTTTTTTTAATGGAACCGGGATTTGAACTCAGATCTTTGCGTTTGCCAGTCAAGGGCTTATCCTACTGAGCCATCTCCCCGGCCCCCATGATTTCTCTTTCTATGTACTTTGTTCCCCTTAAAATATATTCTCTCAGAAAGAAGATTTACGTCGGCTTGTAGCAGTTTTAAAAAATGAAATGAACAAAAAACTCAGTATCTCAGTGTCCAAATACAGCTATTTACTAGCATAATGATGTTTTCCTTTCACCACCAGCCACATGTATAATTATAATTATGTAATTGTGCATCTTTCTTTCTCACATAGTCACAATAAATTATGATTTTATTGGAATTTTACTACACTGTGCTCATGTTTTAAATATATTTCAAGTGATTGGTAATATTTTCTCCATTTTACAAATTAAGACATGAAAGCTCAGAGAAGTGAGGTACCTTACCTAGTACCATATACCTAATAAGTGGAAGCACCAGAATTTTAACCCAAAAGGTCTAACTCAGAAACCCTGGTCAGCCAGGCATGGTGGCACATGCCTATAATCACAGCACTTGAGGCTGAGGCAGGAGAATCATCATAAGTTGAAGGCCAGTCTGGATAACACAGTAAGTTCAAGGTCATCTTGAATTGCGTAGTGAGATCTCATCTCAAAAACAAAACAAAACAAAACAAAACAAAAAACCAAAAAAAAAAAAAAAAACAAAAAAAAAACATCGTATGACTGCTCTGTATCCCTCTTGCATTCTATAAGTAGAAGCTACAATCATAGTTGAACTAACTCAGGTTATCTGCTGAGGATAATTTCTTCTCTGGATCTTCCAAATGGAGGCTACTTTCTGAGCATGGTGGTGCATGCCTGCACTCCCAGTCCTCGGTTGGCTAAAGCAGGCTGATTATTGTCCTTTTTGTTGAAGACTCAACAGTGAAGATGATGAAGATGGTGTCAGAACTTCATCTCTCTCTCCTCAGTGATGTGGCAAACTCCTTTGCAGAGTTGGATAATAGTCTTTGAGAACCAGGGGACTATGTTCTCATTGTTTTGCAGTTTGTTTGTTTGTTTTTGTGCCACTACAATGTCATGATTATAGACTTGATTAAGTTTTGTCTTCATCACTAACGTTTTCTCCACTATTTCCTTAAACCTAGCTAGACATTGGCAAAACAGTAACTCAAGCTCTGACTGGTAGCACTTGTCAGTTTCCATGGTATAAATACTCTGGCCAATTTCTTTTTTTTATTTTATTTTATTTATTGATTGATACAGGGTCTCACTACACAGTTTGGACTCATAGTGATCCTCTAATCTCAGTCTCCCCAGCTCTGGGGCTATAGGTGTGTGCTACCACGCCCAGTTTTGGGGTGGCACAGCATGCCCAGGTTTCCAGGGCCAGTACAGCATGTGGTACCAGGGATTGAACTTGGGACCTTGTGCTTGTCAGGTAGGTACTTAGACCACCAAGTTATCTCTCCAGCCAGCCAATTTCAAGTTACCAGTTGATGTGATTGGACACAAAGTTGGGGAATGAGCACAGTGGCTTAGCATTATGCTCTTTATTTCTTTTCTTTTCTTTGGGAAGGGTCTACAGGGTGTTCTGGGTCTCACTACTAGATCAGACTCATAGTGATCCGCCTGTTTACAGCCTTCCAAGAGCTGGGATTATAGGCATGTGCCATCATGCCCAGTCTCAGTTGCTGTCTTAGTGCACCCTGGAGGCAGGGCCAGGAAGGCTTGCTCAGGGATCAAACTCCTGACCCCTGTGCCTGCTTGCAGGTGCTTTAATCCACTGAGCTATTTGGCTGGCCCTAGCATTATGCTATTTCTATCAGGCATATACAGAATGTGTAAGAGCACAGATCATAGTAAAATAATTAGAAAGTTATGAGATTTAAGGATTTATGAACTTGATTTATTCAGGCTTTTTGAGGCAGGGTCTCACTCTTCAGTTCAGGCTGGGCTTGAATTCACTATGTAGCTCAGGATGGCCTCAAATTCATGGCAAACCTCCTGCCTTAGCTTCCCAAGTGCTGAGATTACAGCCAAGCACCAGTAGACCCAGTAATTATTTAATTGTAAATTTTTACAATTAAATGTTTTAAAAAATATATATTTAGTACAGGTCCCATTATGCAAATTGGACATGTAGTGATCCTCCTGTTTTTAGCTTTCCAAGCACTGGAATTGCAGGCTGGCACCACTATACCCAGTCTCAATCACCATCTCAGCGTGCCCTGGGGGCGGAGCCAGCACAGCATGTCAGGGGATCCATCCCACAGCCCCTGTGTCTGCCTAAGCAGGTACTTTAACCCACTGAGCTATCTGGCTGGCCCTCTACAATTAAAATTTTAATATTGACTGTATTTAATCAAATTGCAAAATTCCACTGCGTGTGTGTGTGTGTGTGTGTGTGTGTGTGTGTGTGTGACATTGGGTATTGAACCCAGGGCCTTCTATATGTTAGGCAAGCACTCTACTACTGAGTTGTATCAACAATCCTGTTTTTTATCTTGATACAGGATCTTGCTAAGTTGTCCCGGTTGACCTTGAACTTGCCGTCCTCCTGCCTTATCCTTCTGAGTTTGGTGGCCTGGATGACAGGCATGCACCACCATGCCTGCCAACTAGTGAAGTGTAATGGTTCGCTCTTACTGGTGGAAGCTGGCTCCAGCACCTTGTGTCTAGTCATCTGTGGACCTACTCTCCGACAGCAGCCCACCAATCCACCTTTTTTTTTTTAAATTTTATTTATTTATTGTGTGTGTGTGTGTGTGTGTGTGTGGCCAGGCAGGCTGGCATGTGGTGCTGGGGGATTGAACCAGGGTCCCTGTGCTTTGCTGAGCTTGCTCTAAGTAGGTGCTTTAGACCACTGAGCCATCTCACCAGCCCCACCACCAATCCACCTTTATCACTTTCTCACCTGTAAGAATACACTTGCTCGGTGCTGGGGAGATAGCTCAGTGGTCTAAGCACCTGCCTCACAAGCACAAGGACCTGGGTTTGATTCCCAGTATCACATGCCGTGCTGGCCCCAGAATCCTGGGTGTGCCATGCTGGCCACCAGATCATGATGAGACCCTGTACCAAATAAATTTTTTAGAAAAAGGTTATTTTTAAAAAAATACACTTGCTCTTTGATTAATTTTTTTTGCGGGGGGGGGGGGTAGAGGACATTGAACTTTGTACCTTGCACTTGCCAAGCAGGCGCTTATGCCACTGAGCTATCTCCCTGCCCCCACCTCCCCCCCTCCTTGAGTATTTTGATGGTCTGCTTTTCTCTGCTTGCGTACTCTGCTTCAGCGATCTCATCCAAGCCTCTGCCACTAAGTACACTGATGGTTCCCAAATCTGTAATTCTAACCCGTACCTGTCTCTAATGCTCCAGGCCTATTTGTCCAACGAACTATTTGACATTGCACTCACCTGTCTTACATCATTCAAATTCAGTGTTTCAAGAACATTTTTGGCTTTCTTACAAGGTCATCGGAGCCAAACACCTTGATGGCTCAGAGTCATCTTGATCCTTTCCTTGCTTCATTGCTCTTACTTTTTACCCTGGCACCAAATCCAGATGGACGCTCCCATTCATTTATCTATCCATCGAACTTTTCAGCAAGTATTTCTTAGAACTGCTGCATAGTACGCTGGGTAAGAGCACTAGGACTGGGAAATGTCATTCTTGGCTCGGCCAGTTAACAAGCTTTGTTATCTTGAGAAATTGGCTTGACCATTCTATGTTTCGGTTTCCTTAAATATAAAGTGAGAACCATAATAGAATCTCCCTTATAGGCAATTGCAAGGAAGAATGGGTTATTCTGAGTAAAACACAGAGCACTTAAAACACAGCCTGCCACAGAAGGAGCTTTCAAGAAGTATTAGCTGTTGGTATTTATTGAGCTAAATATTTATATCAGGGCAGCGTCATAAGCAAGTGGCAGTGTATACTTAAGGCTACCATAACAAAGTACCATAAATGAGGGGGTATAAAGTAGCAGAGAATTATTCTGTGCACTTCAGGTGTCAGCAGGGCCAAGCTCCCACTAAAACTCAGAGAGAATCCTTCCTAGCCTCCTTCTGGCTGCTGGCAGCTGTTGGCCATCTGAGGCATTCCTTGGTTACTTGTCATAATTTTTTTCTTTCTCTGGGACAGGGTCTCACCAGCTCAGGCTATCCTTGAACTTACTATGGAGCCTAGCCTGGCCTTGAACTCAGAGTGAGCCTCCTGCCTCATTCTCCTGAATGCTGGGCTTACAGGCATGTGCCAGCATGCCCACTTGGGCATAATTCTAATCTTTGTCATTGTGGTGACTTTCCCCATGTGTCTCTAGCTTTATGTGACTACCTTCTGAAAATGACAACAGTACTACTGGATCCGGGGTCCACCCTACTCTAGTATGATCTCATCTTAAGTAATTACATGTGCAGCAGCCCTGTTTTCAAATAAGGTCCTATTCTGAGGTACTGGAGCTTAGGACTTCAGTCTATCTATTTTGTACAGGACAAAATTGCTATCTAGGGTTTGAATGTTTGTGTCCTCCTCAAATTCATATGTTGAACACCTACCCCCCAAGATGATAGTGTTGGGACGCGAGGCCCTTGGGAGGCGATTGGGTGATGACTAGGATTGGGGTTAGTGCCCTTCCAAGGGACTCAGGGAGCTAGCGCAGCCCTCCCACTATGCAGGGACAGGGTGAGAAGGCGCTGTCTGTGAAGCAGGAAATGGGCCTTCACCAGACACTGCATCTGTCCACATCTTGATCTGGGCAGCCTCCAGATCTGTGTGCAGTAAACTTCTGTTGTTTATAAGCCACCTGGTTTATGGTATTTTGTTATAGCTGCCCAAATGGTCTAAGACCAACCTCTCACAGGCAGGAACCCTGCTATAGGGCTCACACACAAGCGCTGACCTGGTGTGGCAGATGGCCTAATGGCACCACAGGGCTTAATATCTTACCTCCTATCTCCCCGGAGCCACTGTCTTGCTTCAGTTTTGTCTTGAAACAAGGTCTCCCTACCAGACCCTAGTCTAACCTCATCTTAGCTCAGATCTGTATGGCTGTTTGAGTGATCTTTCTAAAATATAAAGTTGATCATGTCGTCTTCTGAAGCTCCCTGAGCTTTCAGATGAATGTGTGGTATAAAATGTTCTTCTTGCTCTGTGTCCTTTTTCTCGCTCCAATATTATACTACAGCCCAACAAATAATTCACACTTCCCCAGTCACACCATTCTTTTGTCTCCCTCAATCTCTGTCTCTGTCTGTCTGTCTGTCTGTCTGTCTGTCTCTCTCTCTCTCTCTCTCTCTCTCTCTCTCTCTCTCTCTCAGAGATTTTTATTTATTTATTTGGTACAGGATCTCACTACCCAACTCAGATTCATAGTGATCCTCCTGTCTCAGCCTCTCCAGTGTTAGGATTTTAGGTGTGTGCCACCACATCTGGTTTCAGGGCCTGCACAGTGCACCTGGGGACCAGAGCTGGCAAGGCTTGTGGTACCCGGGAATGAACCCGGGTCCTTGAGCTTGCCAGGCAGGCACTTGGACCACTGAGATATCTCCCCAATCCTCATGAAAGATTTTATTTTTTTTTAATTTTTATTTTTTTGCGGTACTGGGGATTGAACTCAGGACCCTGTGCTTACCAGGCAGGTGTCTATTCTACCGAGCTTTCTCCTCAGCCCCTCCATGAAACATTTTTATAGTGAAAGAATCCCGAAAAAAAAATCATCACATGATGAATGATTCCGTTTATATGAAATATTCAAAATAGGAATAGAGTACTGATATATACCGCAATGCGAATGAAATGTAAAAGGCTTTTGCTGATTTGCAAGACAGCACTAACAAGTCCCATGTATGATTCTGCTTCTTTGAAGCAGGTGCTTAGAGACAGAATGTAGATTAAGAGTTGCCAGGGACCAGGGGAGTGGGGGTGACTGGGATTGTGGGATTTCCTTCAGGCTGATGATGGGGGTCTGCCCATTAGCATAGTTGTTTAAGTGACTGCTTAAACAAAGCAATCAGGATGCTGAGGTTTGATCCCCAGATCCTCAAGCCTTACCAGACCTGCCCTGAAGGCATCCTGATCCGGCCATTAAAACCCCACTCCTTCAGGCTGATGGATTCTGGAACTACGTGGTGATAGTACTGTACTCCACTGAATGTGCCAAGAGCCTCTGAGTTGAACACTTTTAAATAGGTAAATGATGAAGTTTATGCATATTTTACCACAATAAAATATTAAAATATTTTCTTAAAGATTTTCTGAGCCAGTCACAGTGGCGCATGCCTGTGATCCCAGCATTGCTGAGGCTGACACAGGTGTATCACCAAGAGTTTGAGGTCAGCCTGGGCTACACAGTGAGTTTTTTTTTTTTGTTTTGTTTTGTTTTTAAATTTATTTTGTGTGTGTGTGTGTGTGCGCGTGTGGCCAGCTCAGCCCACCAGGGGGTGGGGCTGGCTGGCATGTGGTGCTGGGGATTGAACCGCGGTCCCTGTGCTTTGCTTAGCTTGTTCTAAGTAGGTGCTTTAGACCACTGAGCCATCTCACCAGCCCCTACACAGTGAGTTTTCAAGGCCAGTATGAATGACATAGTGAGCCCCTGTCTCCAAAAAAACAAAACTAAAATCCCCATATGCATTATGTTGGTGACACTATTTATTTACGTGTGTGGTGCTAGAGGACAAACCCAGGGTCTCCTGAATGCTAACAAGTGCTCAACTAATGAGATACTTCTCTAGCCCTAAAATAAATTGAGGAGCCAACTTCTAAGCAGATCAAATGCCTTGATTTCTCTGGAGTTGCATTCCTGGGAAGTATTTTTAACGACCATGCTTGTATGTCAGATGGAGTTGGATTCCAAGCTTAGATCATTTTATAGGTGTTTCATCTTTGTCACTGTCCAGTGGGACATTTAAGAATGCACAGAGGACATTCTCATGGGATTCCTCCCACATATTCCCTGGTCCTCTCCTCTGAGTGTCAGCACATGATAGTGTCCCCTGCTGAAGACCGCCAGAACTCCTGGAATCCTCTGTCTTCTAGACCAAGTAGTAGAGGCCCAGAGAGGCCAGCTGACGTGGGTGCCTGCTGCTCACTACTCCCCTCCCCCTTCTGCCCTGCGGTCTCTGTAGAGATGCCTCCTCAGTAAGTGGGAATTCATCCTACTTCCTTCTGTCTTGGTCCCCTTCTTTCCTCTGTCTCACTCTCTTTTTTCTCCAATGCCCAATTCACCAGCAAGCCCCTTGGCTTCCTTTCCATACATGTGACAGTGGTAGATTCTGCTGGCTCTCTGCTTCTACCCTTGTCCCCTGCAGTCTAGTCTTCTTGTAACAGCCAGCGTTATGGTTTTTGTCTAGATGTCCTCCTATTCCCCTCACATCGAGTTTGGTCACACTGGCCTTACCTCTGCCTCCTCGTCCCACCTGCTCTAGCTCCTCCAGGAAGCGGACTTCCTTCCCTCAGCTCTTAGGCAGCTGGCTCTGCTGTGTCTGTTCCACCTTCATGACTATACCTGGCCATTTAACTAAAGAACCCCATGCCCCCAGTGACTCTCCTTCTCATTACACTTGTTTTTATCCTTTAAAAAGGCTTTGTTGGGCTGGTGAGATGGCTCAGTGGTCTAAAGCACCTACTTAGAACAAGCTCAGCAAAGCGCAGGGACCGCGGTTCAATCCCCCAGCACCACATGTCAGCCAGCCCCGCCCCCTGGTGGGCTGAGCTGGCCACACACACACACACACACACACACACACACACAAATAAATAAATAAATAAATAAAGGCTTTGTCATGGCCTGGGGAGATAGCTCAGTGGTCTAAGCACCTACCTGGCAAGATCAAGGACCCAAGTTCGATCCCTGGTACAACATGCTGTGCTGGCTCTGAAACCCCGCATGCACAGTGCTGGCCCAAAACTGGGCCTGGTGGTGCATGCCTGTAATCCCAGAGCTGGGGAGGCTGAGACAGAAAGATGACTATGAGTCTGACCTTCATAGTGAGACCCTGTACCAAATAAATAAATATATAAACCTTGTCACGATGTGAACTGGGTGTATTGTTTGCTTGTTTGTTGTCTCCTTGCTGGGCTGTAAGTAATGCAGAGACTTCATTGTCCCATTCTCTGTGATCTCCCAGGGCCTAGCATGGTATTTGCTCTATAGCTTTTGAATGAATGAATAGAGGCCCAGCATATAACTCAACATGGAGCCCTCAGAGTCCTTTTCTGGAAGCTGTGATGTGACCTAGAGGGAGATTCCTTTCTCAGTCTGGGACTTGGGTCTTGAGATAAATGGCAGAACATGGGAAAGGAATCAGTCGGTGGGGAAGGTTAGAGAAAGCGAGAGTGGCACAGACTACAGAGAATAGAGAAGGAAACAGATGAGAGACGGGAAGGCCATCTTCAGAGCGTGGCAGGTGGGGTGTGCTCACACACCACCTGTGTGTCCTGTTTCTTAAATGATTGGCTTCATTGAGGCACAATTATATCCAGCAAAAATCACTAGATGTATGCATACAATTTGGAGAGTTTTAGCAAATACATCCTAGCAAGGTGTGGTAGTGCACTCCTGTAACCCCAGCATTCGGAAGGCTGAGGCAGGAGGATTGGCCCAAGAGCAAGGCCAGCCCGGGCTCCATTGTGAGCTCAAGGTCTGCCTGAACTGCATAGCGAGACCCTGTTTCAGAAAAACCAATAAACAAACAAAAAACAAAAATGCATACCATTGTGTAACCACAACCACAGTAAAGATGCAGAGCATTTTCTTCAGTCTTAAAAGTATGACTTGTCTCTTGAGTTTTACATGTTACTGTAAGATCCCACACCACACATTTTTTGTGCTTGGGCTCAAATCTGGTGTCTCAAGCTTGTGAGGTAAGCACTGTGCCACTGAGCTATTATCTCCAGTCCTAATGACCACGCGTGTCACCTTGGAGAGTTCCCTTCTGGCCTCTCCCTGCCTTCCTCTCTCCTCCTTCTTGAGAAACCACTGGCTTTGCATCCTGTCACTGAACACCGTGTTACATTTCTACAGCATCATATGGCCATGCACTCTTTTTCTTGTCTGATTTTTTTCTATGTTACATAATTATTTTAGAATCATCCATGTTGTTGCATGTATTGATAGTTCTTTTTTTTTCCCTGAGGATCATTGCATTATAAGGATGTGCCATAATTTGTTTATCCTTGCACCTATTGATAGAGTTGTTTCTAGTTTGCAGTTATTACTAATAAATTTGCCATGAATTCTTTGCTTTTTTGACATAAATTCTCACTAGGTAGTCGAGGCTGGCCTTGAACTCACTATGATGCAGCCCCAGCTAGCCTCAAACTCATGATCTTCCTGTTTCAGCCTGCACTGCCATGGATGTTCTTATACAAAATCTTTGTGTGGACACATATATCTCCTTTTTCTCAAGTGGACCATGTGTTATCCTTATGTTGTTTTTAGTAATAGCACTGGGGAGGCTGAGACAGGAGGATCACTATGAGTCTGAGGTGTGTAGTAAGACTCTGTACCAAATAAATAAAAAAAGATAAAAAATAATAGATATCTCTTTTTCACATAAGCACAGAGTAGGTCAAAGTCACCAGCAGGCCTGGACTCAGTTCCGGGCCTGTGACTTCCTCCAAGCTGCCTCCTTCAAGGCTTAGAACCTTGCAAGCCACGCTGCAAGCTGAGCAGTCAGCTGCTTGTGCAGCTTGCCTTCCTGGACACGTCCCATTCGAGAAGCAATGTTGACTTACATAAGCACGCTGACCTCTTGCTTCTCGCCAGAGTCTGAAATCATGACATCTCTTGCGAGTGTGCTCTTTGCTGCCTCTGGACTGGAATGTTAAGTGCAGGAGGAGTTGTGGAGCTTAACAGTCGGATCGAAATATGCCTGTGGCTGGACAAGGTCAGTGATTGGCGCAGGAAGGAGGGCTTCGGATGAAAGGACAGGCAGAGCAGAGAGCCCCGGGGCTGCATGAAGGAGGCCCACACATGCGGAGACGCCTCGGGACTGCACATGCGGGCAGCATTTCACATTTGAGTTTAATTTATTTTTGCTGAAGGAATGCACTCAGATGTTTCAAAATTCAAAAGCTGGGCCGGGTATAGAGTATTGTGAAAAGTTTTTCCCTGACTCATGTCCCCGTGCACCCCAGATCCCCAGAGATAATAACCACAGCTCCTTCCCACCCCAGTTCTTCCAGAGATTTGCATATACGGATATTTGCATATATAAGTATATATATATATGTGTCTTGTGTGTGCACATGGGCTCCTTTTTTATACAAATGCTAGTAGACTAAACACATTGTTGAACATTGATTTTTTTTTTCACTTTACATATTTTAGAATTTAGTCTATAGTAGCATAAGATGACCACCACATTCTTTTTCTGTATTCTCCTTTTGTTCCATTATACTCATTTAAGTTCGGGCAGCATTTAACCCCTGGCAGTGGTAGGACCAGGGGGTCACAGGGGTGAGTGATTTTAGTCCTCCCAGCAAATAATAGCAGAGTCACAGGGGACTCACTTGATGACCGAGTTGTAACAGAATCTCAGCCACAGTAGACTGAAGGGTTGGTAACATTTCTGAGCACTGGAGGTGAATGGATGCATAATGTTTCTTTCTTTTTTTTTTTTTTAATGTAATTACTAGAGGGTCTGTAGCGTCTCACTCACTACGTAGACTGGACTCCTAGTGATTCTCCTATTTTCAGCCTCCCAAACACTGGGATTACAGGCACGCGCCACCACGCCCAATCCCAGTCCCAGTCTCAGTGCACCCTGGGGTCAGGGCCTGCACGGCACAAAGGGGATCGAACCCCCGGTCCTTGCATATGCCTAAGCAGGCTCTTTAATCCACTGAGCTGTCTGGCCAGCCCAGGATGCGTACTGTTTCTTAAACTTTGCTGTCCTGAAGAATTACCCAGGGAGCTAATTAAAAGCAACGCTGAGCATGCGCCAGTCTTCTCTCTCCATTGCCACGAAATGCTCATCCGTCGGAGCCAGAGGTGGGAACGCAGGATACTGCGATGCGAGGTCTGCAGGCACTTTATGAGAAAAACTACTTTGCAGAAGAACTTCCCACTGTAGGAGCGATTAAAGGGTTCATTAATTCAAGGGATGAAAACGATTTTATTTCCATATTTTTAGATCTGATAAAAAGTGCATAAACAAGTAGGAGGCTTTTTCCCCCCAACCGCTCAGGAGCCCATATACCCCTCCACTTCCTCGTTCTTTCTCAATACAAGAATCTCTTGCCCAACATTATCTTTGAGGAAACATGAGCTCTCTGCCACAAGAAGGACTTGCTCTTTGTTGGGGGGATGGGCTAGATGGGACTGGGGAGTCCTGGGTCCAGTGCTGGGTGACTGGCCACGGCTCATAGGCACCAGGCACGGCACTATGCCCAGGTTCACTTGGAACTTGCAATCCTCCTCCCTCATCCTCCCAGGTAACTGGATACACCAGGCCTGAGCCTGAATATATTAATCAGCTTGAATATATTCACCCAGCATGAATATATTAAATCTTTTTTTTTAAATGTATTTGGTTGTTACAGGGTCTTATTATGCAGCTTGGACTCATAGTGATCCTCCTGTTTTCAGCCTCCCAGTGCTGGGATTACAGGCATAAGCCACTATGTCTGGTTCTGTGGCTGGCTCAGCCTGCCCTTGGGGTGGGGCCAGTGTGGCAGTGGTGCTGGGGACTGAACCACAGTCCCTGCGCTTGCCTAAGCAGGTGCTTTAGTCTATCTCACTAGCCCTGAATATATTAATCTTCAACAGATACTTTTTTTTTTTTTTTTTTTTGGCGGAAATGGGGATTGAACTCAGGCCTTTTCATTTGCCAGCCACTCAGCGTTTATTCCACTGAGCCATCTCCCCGGTCCCAAGAACTTTCTTTTAAACCTCAAATCAGGGGAAAGCGTGAATGCAGTCCCCCACTGCCATACATTATGCGGTCGAGTTTCCCACATTTGGGGAAATCGCAGGAGTCAGCACATCCACAGTGCAATGGATGAGCCTCGGCCTGGTGAACCACCTTTGTGATCATGGTATCTCCCCTGTTGGGTAAGTATGAGACTTTGTCTTAACTAAACAGAGACAAACCCAGCCAAACCCAAACCTAACCCTCAAAAATCTAAATATCTGGGGCCAGGAGTATAGCTCAGTGGTAGAGCTCATGTTTAGCAATCTTAAGTCCCTGGCTCAATTCCTAGCACCCAATCTAAAAACAAAGGAACAAAAATTTATTTATTTATTGTATTTTAGGGAAGAGTCTACAGGGTGTTCATAGTCTCACTACTAGATAGGACTCGAATGATTCTCCTGTTAACAGCCTCCCAAGTGCTGGGATTACAGGTATGTGCCACCATGCCCAGTCTCAGTGTGCCCTGGGGGTAGGGCTGGCACAGCAGGCCCAGGGATCTTACTCCGTGGCCCCTGCATATGCTTGTAGGCACTTTAATCCGCTGAGCTATTTGGCTGGTCCCAAAAATTTAAGTAGTCATAATTACATCACCCAGAAGAACAAAACAAACCTGGCCTTCCTCAGCCTGTACCCACAGCACTCAGTTGATGCCATCTCGGCCCATGTCCCCTCTGAGTGGGCTGAATGGGCCCATTTGTGAGGCACTCAGGGAGGACACACACTGTACTACTGTTTCTAGATGACAAAGACAAGACAAAGATGGCATCTGAGGAGTTAGGGAGCTATGTGCTCTACCAAGCCCAGCCTCAGGCCCCTGCCTGCTTGGTCACCAGGCCCTCACTTGTCAGATGTGGTGGCACATGTCTGTATTCCCAGCACTCAGGAGGCTGAAGCAGGAGGATCACCAAAGGTTCCACGCCAGCCTGAACTATATAGCAAGACCCTATCTCAAAAAGCCAAGAGAAAAAAAAAAAAAAAAAAAAAAAAAAGGCTAGGGGTGTAATTCAGTGCAAGGCTCTGGGGTTCATTACCTAGTAACACCCCACCCTCACACTCACAGCCACACCCACACACACCCACACACAGCTGGCTAGTTCATCATCTGTCACCTTTTTCTATCTATCATGAGTGCAGCTGTGTCCCACGGGGGCTGTTCTGTCCGCAGCCTGAGAACAGGCGAGAGCCACACTCACTTTTCTGCTGTGTAACATGTGTGAGAGCTAAATGTGTGGAAGAGGAAAAAACGACCAGTCTCTGAGACTCTGGGGTCATTTGTTGCCACTCTGCCTGTCCAGTGTAGTCTCTGTGCACTGGGACTTGGGCCTGAGCATCGTTTGCAAAGTGGGGTTACAGTGCACACTTCACCCGGAAGGGTGCGTCCAGGACTTCTGGAGAGCAATACACTGAAAGTCCTTTGCCTAGTTCCTGGAGCTCAGTATTTGCTTTTCCTTCTGGTACTGGAGATCAAACTCAGGACTTTCCACTTGGTAGGCAGGTGCTTAAGCCACTGAGCTATCTTCCCAGTCCAATATGTGCTTATTAAATCTGGGTTGGATCTCAATTTAATCAGCAGTTGGAGAGCGCGGATGTAGATTGATGTATGATGACCTCCAAGTAAAGCTGGATAAAGTATCCAATTCACAGCAGCACCATTCACAATAGCCCAAAGGTGGAAATGAACTAAGAATCTATCAACAGGCAAATGGATAAACAAACTATGTCATATCCATTCATATATACAGAGGAAGAAAACTCAGACATGTGCTACAATACAGATGCCTTGAAGACATTATCCTAAAGAAACAAGCCAGGGCCTGCCAAATAGCTCAGCAGATTAAAGCCCCTGCAAGCAGGTGCAGGGGCCAGGGGTTAGATCCCCAGGCCTGCCATGCCAGGCCTGCTGTGCCAGTCCTGCTGCCCGGGCATGCTGAGGTTGCAATTGAGACTGGTGATGTGTGCCTGTAATCCCAGCTCTTGGGAGGCTGTAAACAGGTTGATCACTAGGAATCCGATCTAGTAATGAGACCCTGAACACCCTGTAGACCCTTCCCTACAATACAAAAAAAAAAAAAACAAAAAAAAAAAAAAAGAAAGAAAGAAAGAAAGAAAAGAAACAAGCCAGCCACAGAAAGATAAATATTTTTATTTATCTATCTATCTATTTATTTATGTATTTAGCACAGGGTCTATAGGGTCTCACTACACAGATTGGACTAATAGTGATCCTCCTGTTTTCTGCCTCCCAAGTGCTGGGATTACAGGTGTGCACCACCATGCCCAGTCTCAGCCACAGTCTTAGTGTGCCCTGGGGGCAGGGCCAGCATGGCATGTGGTGCCAAGGATTGAACCCCAGTCCCTGTGTTCTGCCTAAGCAGGTACTTTAATCCATTGAGTTATCTAGCTGGCCCAGAAAGATAAATATCATGTAATTCCATTTATATGAGGTACCAAGGGCAGTCAAAGTCTCTGAAACAGAAACTAGAGTGGTGATTGCCAGGAGTCGGAGAGGGTGAGCGGAGAGCTATTCAGTTGGTTCCGTTTTAGTTTGAAACGATGAAAAAAATTCTGGCAATGGGTGATTGCTGCATAACAATGTGAGTGTATTCAATGCCACTGAGCCCTATGCTTAAGGACTGTTAAAGGACGGCAAAATTTGCACCATCTACATTTACTTTATTGCACTAATGAAAACCAGATAAAGCTCCATTTTCATTGGAAAAAGAATCAGACTTCTTCCTCCTTTCTTCCGCTTTGTGTTGACACATCTTTTCTAGAGCTCTTTCTTGCTGCAAACCACACATTTGAGGCTTTTGCTTTGTGATTATTGTTTGTTACACATGTCACAATGGTCATTATTTTAAAGAATGAAAATACTGTTAAGCATAACAAGAACACGGAAAACAACAGAAGTCTCCCCGCGTTCCCACCCTGCAGCGCAAGCACAGCTAACGGCATAGCAAATCTCATTCTCACCATTTTCCCAGGCACTCATCCATGCATTCATATAAACTTATACCAACTTGCATTTAAACATAAAATCAGGTCATAGCATATATAATGAGATGCAACCTGCTTTTTCTTGCTAAATAATAAATCCATGCAGTTTTCTGCATCACAAGTATAAACCCACATCATAATTTTTAATGGCTATCCAGTATCCCACTGCACCTATGGACAGAGCACCTTTTACTTAATCAATTCTCCACTGATAAATTTTAT
The DNA here is from genome assembly GCF_000260255.1 of Octodon degus. Lineage (NCBI taxonomy): Eukaryota > Metazoa > Chordata > Mammalia > Rodentia > Octodontidae > Octodon > Octodon degus. Next base: position 5,480,889 of record NW_004524739.1, on the reverse strand, counting down.
ATATATAATAAGATGTATATGTATTTTATTTTATTTTTTCTGTATTTAGGGTAGGATCTACAGGGTGTTCAGGGTCTCACTACATAGATTGGACTCGTAGTGATTCTCCTGTTTACAGCCTCCCAAGTGCTGGGATTACAAGCACGCGCCACCACACTGGGTCTAAATCGCAGTCTCAGTGAGCCCCAGGGGCGGGGCCGGCGCAACACACAGGGAATTGAACCCCTGGCCGCTGCCCTCTGCCTAAGCAGGCACTTTAGTCCACTGAGCTGTCTGTCCGGCCCTTCCACTGATAAAATTTAAGTTGTTCCAATTTTTTATTACAAGTGAGCTGTAGCAAATATAATGATTTTTTTTTTAAAATTTTATTTATTTATTTGTGTGTGTGTGTGTGTGTGTGTGTGTGTGTGTGTGGCCAGCTCAGCCCACCAGGGGGCGGGCTGGCTGGCATGTGGT